>NC_057762.1:36594290-36907870 GCF_010389155.1 Erigeron canadensis | reverse complement strand
ATCAGCCGATATTTACGGGTATTTAAAAAATTGCTTTAAGCTTCGTGTCGCAGTAAATACTGACTTGTATTTCTGGTATTACCATTGCGGTATTTCCGGAATTTTTTCAAAAAAAAATTTCCTCGCAAATTTTTTTAAAATTGTTTTATGATACTTTATTGCTATTTTTGGTTATTCGTGAACTTTAAAACTTATATTTTGTTATGAAATAGCTATTTGGTATTATTTTTGAGTGGATTATAAGTGTATTCTGACTATTTTCATTAAATTGTAACAAGTTTTGGAGAATTTTTATAAAAGAAAAATAAAACAAATTAAAAATAAATAAAATAAATTAATAACTAAACATTAGGTACCATTTAAATAATTAAGAAACATATAGGTATGAAACCAGCAATATCGTGCAAACGTTAGGTACCATTTCAGTAATTAGGAAACGTGATATTACATATTTACCCATCACGTGCAAGTCACGTAGGGGAGGTTTTAATGGTCAGGTGACGGCGTTAGCCTCCCGTATGGTCTGAGTGGAAATATGCATACGTTGGGTATGATCAGCGTAATTTCGAAAGAAAAGGTATGAAATCAGTAATATGGCGCAAACGTGAGGTACCATTTCAGTAATTAACTCTAACTTTAACTTGAGTTACAACTTGCATATGTCAACATCTAGTAGCATATGTTAATGATAGATACTCCTAACTCATTCTCTTAATAGTTCTGATCAATGTTTTTATTTCATGTCAGGTGTAATCTATTAATTTTCTATCCTAATCTCATTCTTTGATTAGAACTATAGCATTCTCATAGTATTAAGGGGAAAGGGTTGCAGTGTCAAAGTTTGACACTTTGGCAACTCTTGGCATGTTTTTGGATCAATCAGAGTGTGTCATGTCTCCACTACATATCTTGCCATTTTTTACCAAAAACTAACCAAAATGAAGGGTGAATGTCACTTGTTGCCATAAAGAGCCAATGGAATTTTGAAAAAAAAAGGTGGCAAATTACTTGCCAATTAAAATACAAACGTTCACTACAATTGGCCAAATATAGCCGATACTACTTGCCAAAAGAGCCAATTGCACATGTCAATTTAAATGATGCAATAAAGCCAATGAGCCGATTAGCCAAAGGAAATAGCCGATTTGTCAAAGGAAAGATCCGATGTATTTTGCCAACAACTGCACTCTTGTCCCTAAGAGTATTTTTGGGGATAAGTTGAGAGGATTAATCATTTTACTTTAGTATAACATTATTTGGTTTAATCGTCTTATAACTCACGAAGGTTCAACCAATGTTTTAAATACCAGTATATACCGGCTGGTATTACCGGTATCGGAGGGTCCTCTGGTATTTTAAGCTTGGTATTTTCTCGGTATTTTTCCTATTCAATACCGGCCGGTATTTTCCAGTGTTACCGTTCCGATATTTTCGGTATCTTCATTTTTTCTTTTTTTGAAGTTTTTTAAAAATTATTTTTATGATACCTTAATGTTATTTTTTGTTATTTGTAAACTTTGAAACTTATATTTTGTTATGAAATATCTATTTGGTATTATTTTTTAGTGGATTATAATTGTATTTTGACTATTTTCGTTAAATTGTAACAAGTTGTGTAAGATTTTAATATAAAAGATAAAATAAATTAAAATAGTCATACCGGTCGATATTTCCAGTAATACAGATAATACCATAAATTTTTTTCACACCGATATGACTAAAATCTTTTAAAAACATTGGGTTCAAAACACAATGACTACGAAGTTACTCATAAAGTGAGTGGTCGTTATGGACAAGTCAGCTCAAATTAGTGGGCCGGACAATTATGCTGAAAAAAATAATAAAATTAATAAAACCTATTTTAGTAAATATAATAAATATATTAGACCTTTTCTATGATTAAGATCGATATGATAGTATAATTAAAAAAATCTAACCCCCAAAAAAAGTAGTATAATTAAGAAAGAAACTTGTATGTATTTGTATCATTGTATGTACCGTTGTGCTTATAAAGTTGTAAGTTTACCTTAACATTTCCACATTCCTTAATAGCTGCAATGAGCTTGACTTGGTCACCTATCAATTCTCCACCAACCATTGAGATCACAACATCAACTAATTTGATTGCATTCATCAAACTTTCATGATCATGAATATCTCCCTACATTAATAATTAATTCCATTAAACCATATATATATATATATAAACACACAAATTTATATATACTATATATTTACAAAAAAGAACACACGAGACTAGAGTGACTTACAATAAGAAGTGTGACACCAAGATTATTTTTGAAGTTGTCAAGAAGCTTGGATTTGTCAGGATGTTTGGTTGTGGTTTCTCTGACCAACACAAAAGTGGGATGTCCGGCTTTTGCACTTGCCTCTACAATGAACTTTCCGATGTACCCGGTTCCTCCTATGATCAATATCTTGCTCTTATTTTCTGCCATATATGATGATTATGTTTGCTGTTAGTTGGATATATCTAAGCTGTGATTTTAGTGGAGATAATATATCTATATTCCCTGTATAAACAAACTACCCTTCCTCAAATTAAACATTCTACCTTTAAATTTCATATTTTACCCTTATAATTTACACTTTCCCAAACATTTTATTCTTGAACTTCCTAAAATACCCTTAGAAAAATCCTATGCATCTACGTATCTGTCATTCATTTTTTTGGAATAGAAATGTTTGTGCGTTTAAGTAATGGATATTGTGGTATATTGATGTTTGCAGGTTGTTCACTATGTATAGTCATGTAGATTGAAAGTAGTTTTTTTTTCAATTTTATTTTAATCTTTATAATGCTGGTTTGATAAGAGTTAGTTGATGTAAAAGACAAGATCTCAGTTTAATTTCTATATTCGATTAAAATTATTAGCTGCATCACGTGTATTTCTATTCAATACAGCCCATTGTTTTTTGTTCATGATACCCCCACATTTAACCGTCTTTCTTTTTCCACAGGTGCCGCTGCAACGCGCGGGTATCCCTCTAGTATATATATATTTAAATAAGGCGTTGGACTGATTGATAATTTTATATGAATGAATGAATGAATAAAAATGGGGGTATGGGTGAAATTTACGTACGATATAAAACATTCAAGCCAACCGAACCTTTTCGGTTTTCAATATCAAAAACCGTTGTTTTTCGTTTGGTTTGGGTTATTATGTTTTCTAAATACTCGTAAAAGATTTACTCCAATTTTTTTGGTACATGCTAATTTGGCTTTTAGCCTTTGTGGTCACATTTAACGTATGAGAAAGTTAGACCTTGTAAATTAAATGGCATTTAAAGTAATTTATTGAATAATTGTATTGAAGGAGTAAGTAATACCAGTAAATATTTGAATTTTATACGGTAAAATTGGCTGAAATACTTGGTATGTTTGGAAAAAGTAGCTGTAGCTCGTAGCTATAACTTTTAGTTGGAGTTGTAAGCTGTAGCTTTTAAGCAAAACTGTTAGCTAGAACTTTTATTTTTTAAAAATGTTTGGTATGGTAGTTGTATCTGTAACTTCAAGAGGCATTTGTGTACTTTTAATAACTAAAAACTTCATCGAAAAACTAAAGTTCCTGAAACGCTACCTAAGTAGCGTTTAATTTTGAAGTTTTTTTTCCAAATAAAAGCTAAAGCTAATTGCATCCAAACAAAGCTTTTAACATGATAAGAGTTTTTTGTTCAAAGCTAAAAGCTAAAGCTCCCTAAAAGCTTTTAAAAAACTCTTACCAAACGTAGCCTCTAAGTAGACTGGCCATCAGTTAACAGCCGTAGAAATGATTAACAGTTATATCCAAATCGAAAATTGATGTATTAATAATAAATATTCAAGTATATACTAGATCACATTTGGTGTTTGGTTTCATTTAGGTGTCATATGTGTTTATTTTTTATTGGATTAGCATCTTTAAAGTTGATCTACCTTTAGAAAAATATTAAACAAACCTTTAGGGCTTCATTTAACATGCATAAAAAGATTGTACATTTTCATATTAAAAATCAACCTCCTAAATTTTATGGTAAGTATACAACTAATTAATGCACCTTAACGAAAGTCCTTAGGGTTTTATTTAACAAAACCCTTAACTTTATAAGTAAAGTTGAAACAACTTTAGTCATTGGAATTGAATTAAATCTATTTGTCAAGATTGTAATTTGATGTTTAAATCTTAATCATTAGATTTAATCCAATAGTTAAAGTTGATCTAATCTTACCTATAAAGTTGGATCACCTTTGAGAATCTCAATGTGTTAAGTGGTGTTTGTAACTTCTAATTTCTTGTTAGACCATTTCATATTTTATCTAACTAGAGTGTATCCGCATAATAGTTGACCCTATAATCCTGATAGCCTAGCAGTTTATGTGATCAAATTTATAATTTAATGATTACAAACAGATATATTACAAAAAGGAAGAAGATGGAATTTAAGAGATGAACAGACAACCATTGGGTTCCATAGGAAACATTTATTCCATCAGAAGAGATGACGTAAGCAAAGACTTCAAGCCATGTTGGTAAGATACTCATCTATACTGGTGAACTTAAACTCCGGATAGAGCTCACTAGCCTCCACACCAAATGAAGGTTCGATTTCAAAGTTTTTTGTACATCCATTGATGAAAACAGCATGTAGTATGGACATTATAAGCTGTCTTAACCCAAATGGAGCCTCTGCAGAAACAAACAGTTGAAGTCAATACAACTAGCCCACGACATGATATACTATTGAATTATTTTGAGCTAAAATGGTCTTATTGTGTTTATTGGTTGAGCTCACCTTGGATGTTTTTGAGAAGTTGCTCCTCGGAAACATATGTTTTCTCAAGGGTCTTTCCAATTTTGCTTTCCCAAATGGAACCAAGTTCGTTGAATGAAACTATGTTGCCTTTGGGCCTGAAAAACAATACCTTACCTTGTTCAAGGTACGCGGGTCATCAATTGCTTTAATGGTACAAGAAGCTATTTCCTCCTCTTTCACAAAAATGGCTAGATGGAATGATAAAAAGCCGAAAGTTGATTAGAGGGCTTGCAATGCCCATCACAATTAAGCATTTGTATAGTCCATTTAGCATTGGCATGCTATTTTTTTTTTATGTAGAGTATTTAAGAACCGAAGATTGTACCTTTCTGGTTTCCATCCCCAAGGATGGTTAGTTTCTCTTTTGGGGCTGTGTCAGCGTCGATTTGACATAGTGTGGGTAAAAAGGATCCGGCAGGACCATTAGATGCTACAAAAGTGTATGGGATTCCTGCTACTTCAATGGCTCTACGGATAGCTGCTTTTGCCCCAAAGGCGCTCTTTGCCGGCTCCACCGCAGTGACACGGTCGACGTCGGTGGTAAATTCCGAAGGTAGAAATCTCTGTTTTAAGTTTTCAAAATCATAAACTTAAGAATTACTTGTATGTTAAATACATATAAGATTCCATTTTTTACCCTTAACAGTTGTCATAAAATTTACTGCAATAACTTTACCTTAACATTTCCAGCTTCCTCAATAGCTGCAATGAGGTTGACTTGGTCAGCTACCAATTCTCCACCTACTATTGAGATCACAACATCAACTTGCTTGATGGCATTCACCAAACTTTCATGATCATGAATATCGCCCTACGTTAATACTATACTTTCATCAAATTCAATAACCATATGATCTTAACATCATATCTATATAAAGACCATTTTCTTAATTTGTTACATTTTCTAATTTGATAATGTCCAACTTCCCCTAAAAATAAAAATAAAAAAACTCAATTACTCTTTACTATAGAAGTCAATTAGCAAAGTTGAGAAGATAATAAAAATAAAATAGATCAACGATATATAATTTCGGTCTTAAGGACTAACAGAAAGAAAGACACTACTTACAAAAAGAAGGGTGACACCAAGATTTTCGAAGTTGTCAAGAAGCTTGGATTTGTCAGGATGTTTTGTTGTGGTTTCTCTGACCATTATAAAAGTCGGGTGACGGGCTTTTGCGCTGGCCTCAACGATGAACTTTCCGATGTACCCGGTTCCCCCGATGATCAAAATCTTGCTCTTATTTTCTCCCATGATGATAGATATATAGTCTTTCCTTTTATTATTGGAAAAAATATGGTGAATTTATCAGGGAATTAAAAATGTTTTGTAGTTATTGATATTCGATATGGATGAACAAAAGTTTGACTCTGAAACTTATTGCCAGGTACAGGATGCATGTACTCTAAAAAAATTTCTCACCAACGATATTTTAATAATATGGTTACTACATTCTAAAATATTACATAAATATAATAAAATGTTGTTTGGAAATCACTTTTAATCATCATGTTATTTTATAGCTTAGTGTTTTGATTAATCATACCTCTAAAAATCATGTCTAGCGTCTTTTTTTGATAATTATGGCAATCATGGTTTCGAGCCTATAACTCTATAAGTGATTATACTTATAATACGAAAATACGAAGATAGTTATGTTTAACATAAATATTGTTTTTGTGTATGTGATATTCTTTTAGATATAGCCACGAGAGCTAAGTTTACCTTTTTTTCTTTTGTAACCTGTGTGTCCGGTCTATTTTGTGAGTTGCCTAGTCCCAACTCCCAAAACAACCACTTTGTCAACAGGTAGCATGGAGTTGTCACGGGCGAACCTCTGTGACTACAAGGGATATAAACTTTCATGATTCATCTTAAGATTCAAACTTAAAACTTCTGTGTATTAATTCTTTACTATTAAACTATAACCCTTATGATTCACTTTCAAATATATGCTTAAGATAATTTATTATACATTATTCTTGTTTGCGTAAGAAACATTTCACTTTAAATTTTTACAATTCGAAATATAAATTTACACCATTGTGGATGCTTTTCATGAGTGGAGAAATATCAATTTACAATTCGAATTCCTTGATATGTATTTCAGTCAATTATTTTCTATAAGCACAAGTTTTGTCGCATGGAATTTTCAGTAACTTTTTAATCTATCAAAAACATATGCCAAAAACCTGATGAAAAGCGTTTTTTCATTAGCTATAAAACTTAAAACTATAAGCTTTTATTTTTAAAGAATTATTAATCATCGTCAAATAAGTTGTCTAATTAGTTTTTCTCCAATATACCTATTATTAGTCTTTAATAACTATTTTGGAAGAAAAAAGGTTTTCAATAAGTCCCCATCAAAGATGATCAGATTGACAAAACTTGGACAAGATATTATCCAAGCCCGTTTAACTAGATATGACCTGTTAAGATATTAACACGAGTAATATAACCGGAACATGTATAAATCCAATGAGCTAGACAAGTCAATGGTAACAAAGATACAGACTTCAGACGACTTCTTAATAGTTCAACTTGCTTGCCCAACTATCTGTTTACAAAAGCACCCCACAATTTGTTCACAAGTCCATCCTTTCTCGTTAACATGCTTTCAATACCAACTAAACATACCCTAATCGGAGGACTGAATTTTTTAAGTATTTCATCAGATTATGTGATCCATGAATATACAGGGCATATATACTTACAAGTTTTGGTATAAAATGTTTATACGATTTGAGGAGCAATGGATGTGGATGGTAGAGCAGATAGCCACTCTACCAAGGCTTTGTTGACAAGCTCAGGGACTTCATCATGGGGACAATGTCCTGCCTGTAGATTTACAATTGATGTGTTTGGATAGAACTCTTTGATGCTGGTTGCCTTTCCAGGACCCACCCACGGGTCTAAGTCTCCCCAAACTAACAACAATGGGCAAGAAAGTTTGCTCAGCACACTGTTGAGTGTGTACTTTCTCTGATTTGACATAAATCGTGTCATTAATCTGCAAGAAACCTTACATACGTCATAATCCATAGTATGTAAAAAACTGCACAATATGCCTCAGTCTTTGATTAAATTTAACAAGTTCGATCCATTTACTTATGATGGGTCAATTATGGTAGTGCTCTATCTCAGACGAGTCAAATGAAAAAAATAGCCAAAAGGAGAAGGCATAGAATAGTTGAAAGGTCAATCAGTTTGAAAGTCGCCTGCAGTCTAACTTTAATGTATATGTCTAAATCGATTTTATTAAGAAATTCTGAATGACATTGTAATGATATTGGGTTTTCAGTTATATATAACACAGTAACTATTTGTGAAAAACAAAAGCAGGCAAAAACTGTTTGCAAATTAACCCAAGTCAACTTTGCATGTTTCAATCCGAAGTCAATTAGACCCATTAGTATTTGTCATGCGACATTGCAACCCCCATTACTTAATGAACTTATAACAGTCAGACAAGTTACTGATCTTTGGCAAGTCAATGGGCAGGCAGCAAAATAGTATTTGTCCAAAAAACGAACCACTATGTTTAAGTTTTTAAGGCCCATTTCATTTTTATCCCAAAATGACGAAATTGAAATAGCCCTTCTCGCAATAGTTTCTGTTATTCATCCTCATATACCAGTCATGAGCGATAGAGAAGCCTAGACAGGTGGAAACAGTGGCTCCTAGGACGAAGCAAAGCCTTATGGTGTGGTTTTTCGAGTCGTCTTTGTAAAGGGTGGAAAAAAGACAACCTACTGGTCTAGCATGTGTACGATACCTGTAATAGACTTCTCCGGCATTTGGATCATCTGTTGGTCTGATAATTGATTTAATGAGATAATCATCAACATTTGATGTATTTTTATACACCTGAAAATTAAACGGAACTTCTGAGTTAGTCTGGTACATGAAGACATATTTTCTTACAAAATATTGTAAATCAGCAGGTGCACCAAGATATAAAGAAAGAAATTAGCATTTATTCAAATTATGAAAGAGAGAGGCAGTATAGTCATCCATTTTCATCTATTCCTTTCAATCGATTTTAAATCACAATACATTCCTTGAATTGGATGTCCCATAACTCCAAAAGAATTTTAAGATTCGTTTGATGCTAAAATTAACTATTTGCCATTTCTGATTGTTACTATAATGATGGTTTTGATTCGGATTCACAGAATTCTTCTATTATGTTTGTGTCAAAAGCCTAAAGGGGTGCTTCAGATATTTAAAGCTGTTAATTACTGAGTCAGGTTAAATAATGCAATTGAAGAAACGGAATAGAAATTACTATATATTGGTACTAAGAAAAATTGTCAAGTAACACTCCTCGAGGGACAGAAGGAGCTTAACTTAAGCTTTCCATAATACTAATGATTATTATAAATGACGCAAAGTAAGTAATGCAAGAATAACTTGACCTACACTCTTCAAGACGGATTCAACGCGAGCTGGTTGTTTGGCTTGCCAAAATAAGAATCCAAGAACTATGCGCTGGAAAACATCCTTTAGTGGCTTCAGAAGAAACTTTTGCAGGGGGGATTCTTCGACCTCGGTGGTGGTTGCATCATCTGTGTTTCCGAACTGTCCGGCAGAGTTCAGTAATGCGATGCCGACAACTTGCTGTTGCATTGCTTCTGCTGCCACCAAAGCAGTAAACCCTCCAAGACTGAAATTTTCCAATTTACAAATCAATGAAATGTCTGTGACAAAAAACAAAGGCACGCTAATTTTGAGAATAATATGTATATATAACCACTTAATACGCCAAGGACCAAGTGGCGTATAAGAACTAAAAGACAATCTCATTGGCTTTAGGATTCCAGTTCCCAAAGATTAACCACACTAATGTCACCAGTGTTGGGAGCATTGGGTGCAGACAGAGATTCAAAGTACCAACTTACTAGCTTATTTTGTGCTATTATGTATGTCTAGAGCCTGAAATAGATACACAATTTCCCTTTTTGAGAAGTTTCAACAAACAATTACTTCATGGCCTATTTGCAAATGCTAAAAAGTATTGATTGTTATAGCATATCAACACTGATTTGCACTTGCAAGATTTGCCTATTTTGTAATCGTTTAAGGATACTTCAGACATTTTTCACAGAGCAAAAGTGCAAAACATTCGTATAGATATGGGAAAATCCTTTTTGTTAATTGTTAACCAAATTAAACGTATAGAAACTCAAAGAATCAGAGACTTTAAAGTTTAAACACACATGAATAATCCGACAATCATGAATAAATGGAACATAAACTAGCAGACGAGATACCTATTTCCAACCAATACTGTTGGTTCTTTCACTATCTCTTTCAAGAAATCGGCAACCTGGTCTCTCCACACTAATGCATCATAGTCAACGAGTGCCTTCTCACTCCAGCCAAAACCGAGTAAGTCCACAGCATAAACCTTGTACTTTTTAGCCAATTCAGGTATATTGTACCTATAGATATGATAAAGGATCAGGATTTTACACCAAAATGTCCTATATATTGATATAACGAAAGATCACTTATCCTGCCTCTTAAGTTATTGGATTTAATAGAGATTTTGGAGATTAGTTTACATCAAGATTAAACACAATTTGTCCGCTGAAAAGAGAGTTGTAACCAAATTGTAAACTTTTCTCCCTCGTTGTTGATTTTCAACTTCTATAAGCATCTTAGAGGAATCTAACAAATCCATCAAACACCGTCGATCAGTGGTTGGATCAGTGGTAAACACCCTTGCCTCTGGAAACAGAGGTCATGGGTTCGATCCTCATCCCATGCAAAGGTTGGAGGGCCTTTTCTACCATTTAGGTAGAAACTGGAAGCAGCATCTCTACTTAGGTAGAGGTAAGGTCTGCCTACATCTTAACCTCCCTCATACACCGTCGAGGTATTGGGGCTCAAAACCCGCGGAAGGCGACACTGAGCAGTTACTTACTTTAACAAATCCATCAAACAAATTCAAATAAAGTGCTTCATAAGATCTGATCCAGAGATTCCAACAATATAAGCTAAACCAATATGTCAAGACTACTTTTCTTGTAGCTGATTTACCGGAAACTCAAACCTGCCCATATCATACCATACCCCTTAAAGCAAATCATATGAGGGGTAAATCAAGCTCACTTAGACGG
The DNA here is from genome assembly GCF_010389155.1 of Erigeron canadensis. Lineage (NCBI taxonomy): Eukaryota > Viridiplantae > Streptophyta > Magnoliopsida > Asterales > Asteraceae > Erigeron > Erigeron canadensis. Next base: position 36,896,926 of record NC_057762.1, on the reverse strand, counting down.
TGGTCCAACCAACTGTTTCTGTCTTAGTCAAAGAACACAATTTCCCTAAACAATTCATAGAGACAATTCATTCGACGTAAGCCAACGACATTAATCTCCCACAACTAGTATCTTTAGAATTAGCTAAAAGGACAAAAGGTTCTCCCACCCCAGAAAAAACCGACAAACACACACAATAGTTAAAGTAAATGTTACAAAAAGCAAAAGAGAAAGAAACCTCCAATGAAAAGCAGAAGCACCAAAACCATGAATTAGAACAATCGGAAAACCTTCTCCTTGTTCAACATAATGAATCTTGTGACCTCTCCATGTCCAAAACTTATATCCTTCATTCTTGAAAGGTAATCTCTCTAAACCTACACATACATACATACATATATGTATATCAAATACCATCATATCATTTAACCAATCACAAAAGCAACACAAAAAAAAAAAAGAACCACCTTGAGCAGGTTCAGGTGCTAAGGTAGATGGCATAACTGAAGCTCCAACAACAACTATTCCTTTTGTGGCTAAATTTCTTCTACTTAAACCACATCTATTTCCTACCCCAACCATACACAAATTAGTCATATTTAATACACACACATGGCAGTTTCCCAGTGACCATTAAATGTAAGTAAATAATGAATTGATAATGGAGTTAAAAAAAAAAAACTTACTGTAAGGATGGACTTTGAGGGTGGGAGTAAGTTTGTTATTGACTGAAGAACAATGTGGTGTTGTTACTCTGTGTGGTAATGTAGCGCATGAAGAAGACATTGAATATTTTTTGTTCTGGATTGTTTGGGATTGTATAAAGAGAGATATATAATATTATAAAAATTTGGTATTTGAGTGGTAGCAGTGGAGGTTTGAAGGTGTGGTTCACCCCAGGCCAAGTTACTTTCTTTGCCCCCTAAAATTTGATCAGTTTAAAACAAGTCAAACATAGGAGGGGGGCGGGGGGGGGATAACTTTTATTTAGGAGCAAAGTTTTGTAATTTTATCTACTCTTAAATACACCAATACTATTAACCTACTTATATGCTAATATGTTCAACCCTTGGTCTTCACCCAAATGACAAGAATCCCTATTAAACCAGTTAATCTCACATTGAAAAAAAAAAAAAATTTCATTTTTCAGTTCAACAAATTTTTATTTTTTTTCAGGTCAAATAAAAAAAATTACCCGTATATTTTATATGAAGTGACTGATTGACAACAAAAAATCACAGTTTAGCTGATAGGATTTGGTGTGATAGCCCAAAAACTATAGAAACCAAAACATTTAATGTACATATATCAATTGAATTTCCACGAATCCTCTTAAAAAGTTGTTCTGATTCTTATTTTATTTTTAAGTCATTTATTAAGTATCATGGAAAAATAGAATGCATCAAATAAAGTGTAGAAATTCTACATGTAAGAAATTTTCTAGTATGTATAACTCGTTAGTTCTAAACACGACATATATGTTATAAACATAAGTTTTATAGTTTAAATAAAACAAGTATGAAGATAAAACATATTAAACAATCATTTTTCTTTTTAAATATCAATCGTTACGCGACACCATACTCGATGAGGGATGACTGACGGGGCTTCAGCTATTGGTTCGATCCCAATTTTATGACAGTGGGAGTACGGGTGGGTTGATTTTAGCCATTAGAACGTAAAGCTAAGTGGACTGGGAAGACTAAAGCTCTGAGATCCATTCCCATTAATTTTTAGGTGTTACGGGAGCTTAGTAAAGTTTTTTTAGCATGCTCATAAGGTGGGGAGGTGCCTTACCGCCCCTCCCTGCTTTTTCTCTTCCTCCCCGCCCACTCCCTAATTGCAAGGAGTGCCTCACCGCATATCCCCGCCCTCCCCACCCTTTTATATTTAATTCATTTTCTATTTATTTTTAATCAACTAAATAAATTAAAACACATAAATTAAAAATACAACTAAAACACATAAACTTTTATTCAAACACACACAATAACTAAAACATACAATTTAAACATATAAACTAAGGCATCGGTCATCCGTATTTCTCACATATGGCACGTTTCTGCGCCAACACCATCTCCAACATCGTCCTGGTGAGGTGATAGTGTGACCTGATGACGAAGTCCATATCGTTTGACAGCTGTTGACTTTGGACTATACGTGTCATCTTCTCCTCCCGTACTTTCCTAGCCTCCTTCGCCACCATATAAGTATCCATCATCGCCTTCTGAATCTGAAGCTTCTCCTCCCGAGCTCATTTTTTATCCTCATTGTCGCATTTCAACTCGGCGACCATCTTCAAAAACTCTTCAGATGTGCTGGAGGTGGATGTAGCAGACTGCTTACCTCTAGGTCTACGTTGGGGCGGCGACACGGGTCTACCAAGCCGTGGTGGTGCATCAACGTCGTTCCCACCTTCTTCTTCTTGATCACCCTATTCCTCGTTCAAGTCAATATGGATCGACGCCTCCCCAGATGAACGGACATTCACATTTGACCATTCCCTTCGTGCCCTTTTGCTCCCCGAATCCTCCATCCCCTCCAAGGTAAGAACTTCCGCCCGTTTGGGCATGTTTCTCAAAACTTGTCACGCCTCTACATGTGGAAACTCGGACCTGCTATTATATTTCCACATATAAACCGCCACGACCACCTTAAACACATCCTTGTCATTTTGGCCACTCAACATCTTACACTTCTTAACATTATAAATACCACAAAAACGCGAAACCTTTTGCTTCAAATCCTTCCACTTCGTAGGAATCATTTTCGGGCTACGGTTCGAATCACGCTTCAAGTGTTTTTCCATTTCACATTTCACCTTCCTCTAAAACGAGTTGCCCGTTTTGGCGTTTCCGGTGTACGGATCCTCAGAAACGTTTAACCAAGCTTTTGCCAAACATGTCTCCTCATCCTTCCCCCAATTTCGACATTCTCTTTTTCCTTTAATCGGGACTTGAGTTTCTGGTATTGCTTCTTCTTCCTCCTTGGCCTCTTCTTATTCTTCCTCTTCTTCTACTTCTTCTTATTCTTCTTCTTCGTATTGTTGTGATGAAGAACCACGCGCAAATTGCGAAAACCCGGCTAGACTTTCAGTCGCATATTAGGAAAAAAGGTAGTTTCGAAAAACACGACATCCATCTGACTTAAGAAATCCTCAGCGGGTTGCGGCCTGTAAACATTTTCAATGGTGTTATGTGGCGGAAGAGGAGGTAGCATTAAATCGCGATTGTTTGGGGGCGGTGGGTTTTGCGACATTTTGGAAGTTGTGCAAAAATTGGAATTTTTTTTTGTCTTGATTTACCCCTCCCTTAATTCATTTTAGTGATTTTTGTAGTTGTGTACTTGTTATTTGAAAGAAATGAAAAAAAAAAAAAGTGACAAATCGACAAAAGGAACAGGAAGAAAGAAAGAAAAGAGAAGAAAGGCGCGAGAGAAATGAACGTTACATGTGGACCACTCACCCTTTCCATTATTATTATTATTATCATTATTATTATTATTATTTTTTGTAACAGTCAATTTCATGGGCACCACAACCAACGCCACAGTCTTCATTAGGTACCGGTTCCTCACCACCACACTCTGTGCACCCTAATGACAAGATCCGGTTTACACAACCAACCGTCCATTGTCGAGGTTTATTTTTATTTGAAAACCATGTATAAAAAAAAAAATAAGTAATGGACCGGTGTGATCATTCAAAATTCAGAAAACATGTTCATAAAAGGATTTTGGATTTTCGGTTTGCCGATAAAAAAAAAATGATATATCACGTAACCGACCACATCACAACCACAAAATAGGTTGGAACCGACCACGGCTAAAAACCAAATTAGACCGCCACTGAGTTGAGGAAACCTGTCAATTCTATTGACCGGGTTCCCTGGTCCATGCCAATCCTACCAAATATTACTCGCTTCAGCCACATCTAATCTAACTTATCATAATCAAATTATATCAAGCATCCAGGAAAGTAGAAGTCCCATTTGTTTTGACGAGCTTCATCATTCCATAAACTTGAAATCCGAGTATGCAACGGGAGCAATGTATTTGGAGCTTAGATGTGTGAGAATGATAGTTTGATTTCATGATTCTTTTACTCATTATCATCATAAAAATCCGGAAAAAAATCAACCAAAGCAGCATAAACATAACAATTCAAATCACAAGATAAAACACATATTTATAAGATCAACTTTATTCAAATTAGAGATAAAACTAAAACCTAAATTTTTATTTCAAACCGGAATCAAACTTACTAATACGTCATAATTCCGTTCATTCAACATCACCAGTCACAGGAAACTAAAACCATTCTCACAGAGAGACACTCTAAAAACTCAAAAGTACTAAAACATAATAATAATTAGATATTGAATATAGATCGATATAGATCTCTCTATATCTATAGATAGATTTAAGAAAGTTGGCCACAGTCAGCAATCACAACAGGCTTAGAGGTGGTTCCACTACCAGATCCAACTTTTTCAATCGCCTTCACAACATCCATACCTTCAACCACTTTCCCAAACACCACATGCTTCCCATCAAGCCACTCCGTCTTCGCCGTACAGATGAAAAACTGCGATCCGTTTGTGTTCGGACCGGCGTTTGCCATGGACAGAATTCCAGGTCCGGTGTGCTTCTTAACGAAATTCTCGTCGGCGAACTTGTTGCCGTAGATCGATTCACCGCCGGTACCGTTTCCCTTAGTGAAATCTCCACCCTGACACATGAAGTTAGGGATCACACGGTGGAATGTTGATCCTTTGAAATGCAACGGCTTACCGGAGCTGCCGGTGCCTTTTTCTCCGGTGCAGAGTGCACGGAAATTCTCGGCGGTTCGTGGTGTTGTGTCGGCGTACAGCTCCATCACGATCCTGCCGGCCGGTGCACCGCCGACGGTCATGTCGAAGAAGACCTTAGGGTTTGCCATCTTAGATTTTTTGATAAATTGGATTTATTTTTTTTTTAGGGTTTTAAAGTAGGTGATAATAATGAATAGGGGGGTTGGTGGTTTATAAAGAAGTGGATGACGGTGAGTTAATTACGTGGTGTGATCTGAGACGTTGATTGTGACGCGTGGTGGTATCTTGAGGTGTTCTAGAAGTTACTATAGTTAGGTTAAATGTTAACTATGGGTTTATGTAATGTTAAGTAGGTTACTAGAGTTAGGTTAACTTTTAACTAAGGGTTTATTGATGGTTAAGTGTCACGAACGGATCACGTGGTATATGCTCTGTGATATCCGTTTTGAGCTAAAGATAGAATAGATTCTATTGGATTAGATTTTACATTAAATAAAGAAAAATAAATAATCCTCTTAATTAGATTTTACTAATTCTCTTAACTAAGATCAATGTCACATATCGACTATGTTACAAGATCTTTAAGATCTTTTGGGGAGCTTAAGCTTTTAATTTTGAAAAAAAAACTTCAATCGTGTTAAAAGCTTTGTTTGGACACAACTAGTTTTAGCTTTTATTTGAAAGAAAAAACTCCTAAATGAAACGCTACTAGCGTTTCAAGAGCTTTAGCTTTTCGATAAAGCTTTTAGTTCTTAAAAGTACACAAATACTTTTTAAAGTTGCAGCTACAGCTATCATACCAAACAATTCTATAAAATAAAAGCTCTAGTTAACAGTGTTATTTAAAAGCTACAACTTACAGCTCCAACTAAAAACTACAGCTACAAACTACAACTACTTTTGCCAAACATATCTATCATGATCTTGTAATTAAAAGGATGTTAAAAGTACTAATCATTCCCTTAAATAAATTATGAGAGAGAATTGTAATAAAATTTGTAATTTGTTAAACGATCATTTTTTGATTTTGGTTATTTGCTATATTTCTCTTTAAGAGGAATGCTGAGATGACTAACACTTTTACTAATTTTTATTTACTAACTCACATGGAGACTTATGTGGCTTATCCACCTCATTTGCTTAAATAATATTAACCTATGTTAAATAACTTCACCCTGATTTATCTATAATTAATCTTCCAAATATATATATATATATATATAGTAATAAGAGATTTCGGTAGAGCGCATGGTTGATACTCGTTCCGACCCGCAAAGTAGTCAGACTCAGCAGACATGTATTTCTTCTTTTCGGATTCTCGACAGTCAGGTATGGTTTTTCTAAACAATTCTCATTTTCCGTCTTGCACATCTTTATGGCCGGAGGTCCCTATGGAACAGTCTCTCTACCTATGTGTAGAGATAAGACTATCTATAGCTTACCTCCTCCATACCTCGCGCAGGGATTGAGTCCTGTTGTTGTTGTTGTATATGCTACTAAATGTTACAGCTGTATACAATCGCAACATCGATTACAAGTTTTAAACTGAACGCCCTAAACTAAAGCAACAATTTCCATTTTATACATCTCAAGATGAACAATATATGAAGTACAAAACAACAAGTTCAGAATTAAGTGAGCAAAAACTAATATAAGTATAAAAATTTAACAATTTCATCAATATAAAAACATTCAACGACTCACATATCGTTAGATATTACCACAATGAAATTGAAAAAAATCAGCCAACAAAATAATTGGGGAATTTTTTCAAACGTCTGGTATACAATGTATATAAATTTATATATATTTTTTCAATCCATTCATAAAACTTCAATGTGTCTTGTAATGATCTCGTGGGCCTCTGTTTTTTAGAAGGAATGGAGATATACATGTTTTAAAGAGAGAAAATAAGAATGGTCAAATTATTATAACCGTTAATAAGAAGTTGAAGAAAGGAATTTAACCATAGTTAAGTTTTAGAATGATGTGGATGACCACGTAAGCTTCCATGTAAGTTAGTAAACAAAAATTAGTAAAAGTGTTAATCAACTTCGCATTTCTCTTTTTTATTAGATGGAAATTCTGATAGAATTCATCGTGATTGTGTTGATATGATCCAATATATAGATGATAAATTGAGATGGGTTGTTGAATAAAGGTTGCGGGTTGGATTGGTTTATAGAAATTTACTAATTATTGATATTGTACATATATTTTCTTATAGAAGTTTTACAAGAAACTAGTAAATTCAAGTTGAGATTTTTGAGTTTGAAAATAAGATATCAATAAGAAAATGGCCAATATGGATTTGATGCGTTATGGTATGACTAGTGTTAAAAAGCCGGTTGAAGGAAATTATGGTCAATATTGATTAAATGACCATATGTATTATTGAATTGTGAATAGGTGATGCAAGCTAAATAAATTCATCTTCATTAACAAGCTAGGTAAGTTCTTTGATTATATGTAAAGTCTAGTTATCAGTTTGCAAAGACTTGGTGTAGATTTGCACGTAGTTATCTTAAGTTTAGTGCTCGATTTGCATAAACGATGGTGCTCAGTTTGCAAATTACCTAATTGGGTTAATGAGGGGATCACATGAAGTGGACTCATTAATTCCGTTGCTTGATATATTGTTTGTATCGTTTTGTGATGGTATGTGAAATAATCATCGAATTCACTAAGCTTTATGCTTACCCATTAGTTATTTATAATTTTGATAAGCTATTGCAAGAGTTGGTGACAAAGGAAAAAATAGTCAAGCCTAGATTGGCTAGGAAGAAACTTGGACTTGAAGCCTTGAAGGTCGACTAGTTAGCTTGTACCAAAATGGTTCTTAAAATGCCATTTATTGTCTTCCTACTAGGTCTTCTAGACGCAAACATGTAAATATCATAAATATTTTGTTTGCCGAGTTTTTTTTTTTTTATCCGAACATTCAGTCGGGACACGATATCAGGGAAACCTCACTGGATAATGGTGAAGCCTTGTACGTACCCTAGACATTGAGATGCTGACTATAGGCCGTTACAAATATTCAGAGGAAAAATCCCAAGACTTGCATCCCTAAGGATCGAACTCAAGAACATGAGTAAAACTTGAGAATTTGGTTGCCTAAACTCTAAGTGGTTGTGGTAAAGTTGAGAATTTTGTGCATAAAATGACTAATTAAGGTTTAAGTGTCCTATTGTCATTCGTTTCAACTTTCAAGCATAACATGTGTGTCTTTCCTTGTTACAATCTTTCTTTTTCTTTCTTTTTTTTTTTTGGTTTTTTTTTTCTTTTGTTTTTTTTTCTTCAATTTTGTTTCTTTTGTTTTTTTTTTTGTTTTTTTTGTCACAATCTTTTTGGTTTTAAAGGTTTCTTCCCATTTGGTCGAGTTGTATATATGTGCTAATATGTGTATACCTTTGAATACGTGTATAAACAATGCTGATAGAATTTTTCATTTATATATATATAAAAAAATTGGCCGGGTTTTACAAACGTGAACGAAATCATAATGTAAACAGAGACGGAATCGGATAATTAATAGATAATACAATTAAAATTAAAGGTAACATCTAATACTGTCTTCCACGAGTTATGAAACGCAATAGCATCTTCAACAACGTATGGAAAAATGTGAAATTTAGACAACTTTATTCGTATCTAAGAAAGAATTTCCGACCTACAAAAAGTGACAATCGAACTAATGAACTCGTCTTTAAAATCAATGCTAATCTATTTGATCGAATCATTGCTTACATAAAAATAAAAAAAAAAATAAAAAAAAGAATTGAATGTTGCCTAGTTTGGGGACTTGGACTGATGGTTAAGATTAGTGTCTTATCCAAGGTAGATTATATTAGCAAGGTAGGTTAGCGGTTGATATCCTAGACATTTTCACAAAAGATCTAAGATTTGAATCGAGGTATTAAATGATCACTAGATAATCCGGTTAGGCTAGCTTATATAGGATACATATATCTCGGCCAGATGAAAAGCTCATTTTTTCCGAATTATTGAATAAGAATTAAAAACCTTACTATACTTTTTTTTCCAACGACTTTAGGTGGGTCCTAACCAAGTACATGATGAAGATTCCTGATGTGTTATGGTGCAATCGAGTCTGGCTACTTGGTTTGATTTTTTGGTTACATATAATGAAGTATTTGCCGGTCAATGCCCGATATTTGGTTTAGTAAAAAGCTCTATCTTTGGGGGCCTCAACTCTCGAGTTGCTCTTTATATGTTTTCTATTAAATAGCTAACTAACTATTCATGAGTCCTTTAGTTAGCCTTTTAATGATTCTCATCCCATGGAACGGAATGTACTGCTAGATCTTAATAATGCTAGCTTAGCATTATTATCTTTCGCAATTTATTCATTTCTGTATGAATTGTATATAAACTTACATGCGTTGTCAAAATTAAATTGTCTCGCATATAGGGTTTATTCTGTATTTTTGTGATTTATCCCCAATGATAGGTTGATATGCATTCATGAGTCATGACAAGAGTTGCAAAATGATTATTGTTGCGCCATTTCTTTATGTTGTCTATCTAAATTAGATGGAGATTCCTTTGAGAGGTAAAGTTGTAAATATCTTTAACTCTTGAATTAAAATTATGAGCTAAGATTTAAAAATAATTTTTTAATCTTGGTTTTGGATTTTAATCTAAAGACTAAGATCTCTTTAACTTACTCCTCATGTTATTTTTAACTTGAGAGGATCTTCATTTTCTATAAACAGGGATTGTTGCAATATATGTTTTCAAATATGGTATATGGTAGTAATTATCATTCAAGATAACCAAAATAAGCATTGTCATTAGATACTAGCTAGTAGTTGCAAACTTGCAATTGTGCTCTAATAGGATATTATGTAGATAAGGTAACTAATTAAGGTGAGCTAAGAGCGTAGATGAGCGAATGGGTAAAAAAGTAAGTAAGTAAGTAACTGCTCAGTGTCGCCTTCCGCGGGTTTTGAGCCTTAATACCTCGACGGTGTATGGGGGAGGTTAAGATGTAGGCAGACCTTACCTCTAGAGAGGCTGCTTCCAGTTTCTACCTAAATGGTAGAAAATGTCCTCCAACCTTTGCATGGAATGAGGATCGAACCCATGACCTCTGTCTCCAGAGGCAAAGGTGTTTACCACTGATCCAACCATGCTGCTAAATGAGCGAATGGGTGTAAAGAAAAAAAATGAGATGTCCCTTTTTTATTCCTCTTCTCCCAAATCTTAATTATTTGACAGGTTTCACCATATAATCATACTTGTATCATCTACCGACAATCATAGATGTCAAAATTGTGTCATTTCACAATTTGAATCTTACAATTTTATGTCCATAAACACTATCATTTATGACCAAAATTATTAGAAGAATAATAGTATATATGCAACATTCTAATGCATATGCAAGACATGCTCTAATAAAATAAAGTGAATTTGGACGACACACCAAGTCTTAAAAAAAAACCCTTTTTGCTCACATGGATGCTTGGTCGTAAGATTTTCCTCCCACTCTTATACGGAATAATAACCAACTCAAGAAAGGCACAAACAACAAAATGTGAACGTAGATCAAAATATCAAATATTGTCAAAGAAAATCTAGATCCCCACCAGACAAGTGAAAGCCCTTCTAAATGGAAGTTCCCATTCAATATAATGTTTAGTTATTTTGAATTATATCTTTTACTTGTAAGTTAAGTTATTTATTAAAGGTGATATTTTTATTATATCCCTATTTTCTTCTACATTTATATACAAAATTATTTTGATAAAAGATAAAACAGCTCTACAAGAGCAATATTCTCGTCAAAAACCGAAGGCACGACTTCTTGTTAGTGTGACATATTTGACATTAAAAATAATCAATAGGGGTCAGTGTACAACTATCCTAGTAGCCGTAAATGTTTGGTACATGCTCTAGAGATACAAGAAATCATATTGGGGAACATATAAATATATATTGCTTTTATTAATTATTAAAAATACATCTTGCTTATAACATATTCAGATTGGAAAATGTAGATAAAATCAAACTAAAAGAATATAATTTTAAAATATTGAACGTATATATTGCAACATCTTTGTAATACGTTATTGTAAACATGTATTGTAGTACGTAAAAGTTGCTAACATAATTTATCTATACTTTTATAATACAGAGTACTATATAAATTATAGTCTCATGTTGAAAGTTTAGAAAAACGAAAAACTCATATTGACCAAGCTATCTTAATGAATTAAATCACAAAGAACCCCTTATATTAAATTACAACATCAGTTTCTTATACTATTATAAAAGATCTCTATTACCCCTTTAAGTCATACACTTTTACATTAATTAATTACATCATTTGACGTCGCCAGCCCACTACCACCATCACCATACATCGTCGTCATCACATCACCGCATCACACGAGTATCATTTGAGTATGAATTAGGATCAAATGACCTCTTAACCTAATGATGTTGAATGTGATTTATCAACTTAAGTTAGTTCGGTTGGAGGAAATGAATATCTATACCTCTACATAAAAGTTTTAACTTTATGCCTAATTTTTTTTTTAGATATGCGAAATAATTATTTTATTTTTAATGAATTTAATTATATCTGATGTCCTTAATTTCAATTACTTCAATTACATTACATCAACTATTTCTCGCCGCCACTAAAACCAATAGTCGCCATCATCACAGCCCACCGTTGTCGTCATTATTGTCGCCACGGATACCTTGTATATATGTTAACAAAATTAAGAAGTTTGGAAACTAAAACTCTATAGTTTCACGTTGCTAGACTTCGATGAGCGAACTCAGTTAACTCATAGTCACAACTTCTAATTCTCCTGCCTGTTGCATCAGATTCCAAAACCAATTTCTACTTCACCACCTGATCATCACTTCCATTTCCATTCCATATTATCAGAGACAGTGTTTGGATTCATCACCATGGAAGCATCATCAATCATCACCAAATCACTAATCAAACCCCATTTCCTCACTACTATCCTTCTTCCCAAACACCCCCCTTTTCATTTCTCTCAAAACCCATCTCATTTCCCCATCAATCATCACCCCATCACCCTTTCACTATCAAACCCAAACCCTGGTTTCCCCAATTTCAAACCAAGATTCTTCCTTTCTTCTTCAATTCAGCCCAATTTCACCTCCTCCTCAATACCCACAAACCGATTCGCCCGAATTCTCTCCGGGAACAACGAAAAGCTCTTCGAATGGAAGTTCCCATTCGACGTCGAAAACGATGGAGAATTGGGGTTTTTTGATAAGGAAAATCGCCCGGTTGTGACAGTTGTTGTGCTGGGTTGGTTAGGATCACAACAAAAACATTTGAAGAGGTATGCTGAAATGTATAGTTTGTTGGGTATGAATGTCATCACATTTCCAACTTCGGTGAATGATGTGTTGGGGTTTGATTTGGGAAGGAGAATGGAGAAAAGAGTTGAGGATTTGAGTGATGAGATTGTGAAATGGATGGAGAACAAGGATGGGGATGATGGCAGAGAGCGATTTTTGATCTTCCACACGTTTAGCAATACCGGCTGGCTTGCGTAGGTTAATTCGTTATATTTTCGTATATATATTATGTACTTGTTTGTAATTGACTTATACAAATTGTCAAAAAGGTTAAATATTTGTGAAAATGTGTGTAGTTTGTTAACTGATACACACCCGCGTTCAGTTTATCAGGTTATGAAAACTGGACGTTGGTGTACGTCAGAATGAAAATAGTTGTGCATCGGTTTCTTAGAAATATGTCTAGCCTTTTTATGTGCATATGAGTGTGACATGAGTAGACGTTTGATTGTGTTTTTCTTTATCTGGTTTCTTATGTTTAGGTTGAATTGTGTTTGCAGATATGGTGCTATTTTGAATCAATTGCAGGGTAGAGAAGAGATACTTAAGAAAATTAAAGGGTGCGTTGTTGATTCAGGAGGTGCCGCTGGGCTTGATCCCAAGGTTTAGTCTTTTTCATTTGTGTAATATTTGATTGTTATGGCTGCGAATCTTTTTGCACATTGCTGATTTTTTGAGTTTACGACGCTCTTATTTGTTTCTGTTTGCTGCAAGGTTTATATTTTTGAAAACAATGTTGGTATTCAGTACTTCGGCTACCTAACATTGATATACAATATTTGTAGGTACTTCATTTATCTATTTCTTTTTCCACCATCTGCAGGTATGGTCAGCTGGATTCACCACCGCAATGCTTAAAAAGCAAAGTTCTGCGGTTTATGCTTCCTCTGAGACTGGAGAACTTCAAAATGGAGCAACAATTGTGAGTACAGACAAACCTTCGTGCACGGAGGTCTTACTTCTAACCGTATTTGAGAAGTTTTTCACTTATCTTCTTCAATATCCAGATATAAAGCTGTAAGTACTTTTTTGTATATGACTTATCTATCTTCCGTTTACCACTTCATGGTGTTACTTAAAAACAATGCTCCAGCTTCTAAATATATAACAATCTATTATTTTTGTTCCATGAGTCTTATGGTTATATTTGTCTTAGGATTTCTCAAGAAAAGTATCCAACTTTTTGTTTCTTTGACAAAATCTAAAGTTATAGTTACCTATCTTTCTGCTGTCATGATATCAAAGTTCTTGCTTTTCTTGCAGACGATTTCTAATTTTTATTATTATCGCAGTGTTTTTTCTTTGATATTTCAGAACCTTTTTGGTTCACATTGTTACCAGAAATGGTACAGTTTCTAGACTTGGAACGAATCTGTCTCCTACGTCCCCTAGAACTTCTAACATTATTAGTAGAGGTGGCTATCAGGCTTTGTCCACCAATTTAGAACGGGTCGATTAGGTCAAACATGTAAAATTAAGGTATTTAGTTTATAAGGAAGCTGGTTAAAAGTTGCCCCAAATGCATTTATTATGCATAAAACCTCCTAACCCTTTTATTCAAATTAGTACTATACTATTGTTGTTGAAATAAAGTTATTATTATTATTTTTTTTGAACGGGAAATAATGTTAATTTTAGTTATCATATTTGACACACTGATAATCTATTGAAGTATTTAGCTACCTATGCGTCCATTTGTTACAAAATTGTTATTGCTGCTTTTGTCCAAGTGTCCAACAAGACTCAGTATTTTGTTTAGTTACCAATTTTTCCTTTTGGTTACTTGACAAAATTTGAAATTCTAGATACCCATATAACAAAGGTAATAATGTCGATACTATTGTTTTTGCTCCATAAGATATTCATAGATGGGTATTATAGACACCACAACTCCCTACCTCATTACCTTGATGTTTAGAGGAAATAGTTTCTTACTAAATCGTTATGTTGTTTTACTTCACAGGAAGTTGATAAACGTAATATCCACTCTATCGGTAAACCAGCCTCCTCACCCGCAACTCTACCTCTACAGTACAGCGGATAAGGTAATTCCATTTCAAAAAATAGAAGCATTTGCTGAGGAACAAAAGAAACAGGGAAGAAAAGTAACCACATTCAACTTCAAATCGACCCCACATGTAGATCATTACCGGACGTTCCCACATACATACCGTTCTGTGATTCAAAATTTCTTGAAAGATTGTTTTGCTGCAAATGACAAGCATGTGTACAACTTAGTTCAGTGACAATGAAAGCCTAGAATGACTAGTTGATTTCTTACTTTTACTCAAGATGTGTTCGTATATTGTACTCGATGTACAACCAAATACCACTCACTAACCTTTCCTTGAGTAGTTGAGTGCAATGTTTGTTGAACGCTATGTATAAACCCTCCAAGGTTTATTTATTTATTTATTTTTTAAAGAAAACTTACTAACTTTAGATGATTAAATCACGAGAAAAAACTTCCGAGAATGGAAATAAGTTACTTTAGTAAACCAAAATTTCCTAGATATTGATTAAGAAGATGGATATAGAATTGGCTATGAAGCGCAGACATGGATTCGACTAGTAACCCTGGATGTGGATCCGGGAAAAGGAACGACATGTCATCACGAGAGTTGTGTGATCATCTATAAATGAGTTATCCGTTATCTCATCTCATTCAGTTAAGCATACTTTGACATGAATTATAACTGATGAAGATTAGTCGATTGTTGAAAACTTAAAAAGAGCATATTAACAGAACAGGCAATAAACGTTTCACCGATATCTTGGGTTATGGGAATACTTTTTTTCAAGCCTAAAAAGTAGTCCATTGCAAAAAAAAAAAAAAAAAAAAGAAACAGTTATCAACTTATCATAAAAAAAAAGTAACTTGAAAAGTCTCTTTGTACATAAGATAGTTTTTCAACGCTTCATACCAAGTTGCAAAACATCTCTATTAGCTTCTTTTGTATCAAAGTATTCTCATTTCTCATACCATGTAATCTTTGTACATAAGGTAGTTTTTAAACGCTTCATACCAAGTTGCAAAACATCTCATTATTAGCTTCTTTTGTATCAAAGTATTCTCATACCATGTAATAACATGAGGCTCAATCATATCATTTAAAAGAACCGATTACAATTTATTGTACTAAGGCAATGAAAGTGTGATTAAATAAGAAATAAATTTAATTAAAATGATAAAACCAGGTCTTATCAATATAAACTTTTTCATTTTCTGGAAAAGTTAAAGATGAAAAATTCGATTTTTTTATATAAAGAATTCAAAATTAGGGAAATGATATGTGATGCTGATTTGTTTAAAAAAGATTTTCTACTTTATCTCCTGAGGTTTATTAAATACACCCACTTAAGCCATGGAATTTGAAGGTAGTAATACCTAAGGTTGCGTAGCGTTGTAGTACGAATAGGATGATATCCCCTATATAATGAACCAGTATAGCCTGAAGTAGGGATGTGCACGGGTCAAAACCCGGCCCGACTCGGACCGAACCGTCATGACCCGCGACCCGGGATTGCATGAAAAACGGAACCGTGACCCGGCCCGTTAATCTCCGGACGGGTCGGTTCGGGTCGGGTTTTGGTGGGTCGGGTTCGGTTTTTATGGGTTGAACCGTTTGAATGGACCATCACCTGGGCTTCAATGTTTTCATGGATTCTCTACTACGTATTGTTTCATGAGGTTTCTGTTATGTATTTATAAACTGGTCTTCCATGTTTTCAAGTTATATATATATGGAACATATTCGGATGTAGGTGATGGGTATTGGGTAAAATGATTTGAAAAGAGATGTTTGAAAAAGAGAAAAATGTGTATATTCAAAGACTTTGAAAATCTAAATTTTTGTTCCCTTCTCAATCAACCAGTTGTAGACTTGTAGTACATGTATTCTTTAAAATATATATGCTAGCATATCAACGGGTCATATTTTATTGGAATTTGTAATAAATATCCATGGTTACTCAACCATGGTTAAGTATAAACTATAATCTATGTTCAACCCACCCTTATCAATTCTCTTTACTCTCCCCCTTCACTTTCTTTTACCTGAAAACAAAACAAGAGAAATACAGCTTCTGCCCTTCTCAATTTTTTGCACTTCTCAATTCTCATGTTCATAATGATTCTCCTAACATATATCATCTTACGTATTTCATTAAAGTCCTTGAAATTGCATAATGCAATTTATTATATCTATCTTTCTATCTATATTTCTCTAAAACCAATTGTATGAGATCTATCAATATATTTTTATTGATTAAACATGGAACAGGTGTAAGAATATCCAGGGTATTGCAGGCATGCCGGGTTTTTGTCGGGTTTTGGCGGTTTTGGACCGACCCGACCCGAGAACCGAAAATCTATTAAAAGTCGAACCGAAACCCGGCCCGTTAAGCTCCCGGGCGGGTCGGTTCGGGTCGGGTTTGGGCGGGTTTGAGTCGGGTCACGGGTTTTCGGTTCATTTGCTCATCCCTACCCTGAAGGCCTGAATATAATTTTTTTTAATTTAATAATTAAAATATCTCCATTCAATATAATGCATTTAATGAATTATTTAAAACATACATTCCTAAAGCGTTCAAATAACTACAAACCCCATTTTACACTGCTATTGCTATCAACGCTAATGCCACCGTCGCCCGCTTGTCACCGCCTCTGCTGCCACCACCATTTCTCGCTGCAATTGTTACTGCATTGTGCGAATACCGCCTAGTTACTTCTAATTCGTTTAATCATCATATCCATAAAAGGAGTGATATATATACATTACTTTTTAGCCATTTACAACAATTGTATATATTTTACAGCACAATGTACAACTGTTCAATATATTGTCGTAGATGACAAAAAAGAGTTGTAGATATATCACTTTCCTATTCATCTATACTTCTATACTACTATATAAAAATTATACACTTATGTTGAAAAGTTTATAATTTTGGGACATACGAAATTACCATTTTACTCTTAAATAATTAACTTACCAAATCATTTCATAATCTTTCAAAGGATATTCACTATCTTTAAAAATCAAATATTTTTCTCTCAATTAGCTACACCACTTGACGCCGACGTCATCATCATCCGTCAACATCACCATATCGCAATTAATGTCATCGCCGCGAGTACCATGATCGTAAAAGTTTATAAATCTACCAACATCAATGTCAACGTCATTATTTCCTCTGCATAATCACAGATACAATAAATAAAGGGAAAATCATAATACTAATCAATTAACTTTAATTAATAATAGTAATAATAAAAAGAAATATGAACAAAAAAGAAAAAGAAAAAAATTGTTACCCCACCACCATCCCAAATATGCTATTTCCATTTCCATGGATGAAACAATTCTGGTCATCGTTCTGCCATTTCGCTGTTTAATCAAATATCTAAATATTTAAATATTATAAACATAAATGATTATTATATATATTTTTCGTATCTATTTTGGTTGGTGTTGAGTTGTTGTTGTTTGACCGACCATCTGTGTCCGACTAAACCTTACCTTATTTACATCGGACTTCATATCTAGCTACCTGAAAAACAACCACCTTATATCCTGCCTGCAGCAGGTAAATTTAACTTGATTTATATACTAATCTATTATTAGTCTAATTAATTATTACTGATATATTATCAAGTACTAAATATTAGATTAGAGTATACTGTTATATGTTTAAAAAAAAAAAAAGATTAGAGTTTACTAAATATTATACCCACCTATTTATTTGTTGATGTTTACAGTTTGAAGAGACACATATATATTAGTAGTATTAGATAGATTAGAAGTGTGGTAAAATGACAATTGTGGAGGACTTGAACATAGCGCCCGAGTCGAATTTGTCAACCATATCTCCGTCGAATTCTTATGAAGCTGTGGTTCTAGGTGGTACCTTTGATCGCTTACATGACGGTCATCGCCTTTTCCTCAAGGTTTTTGCTTCCGTCTATCTGTAATCACATGAATTTCATTTTTTATTTTATTTTTTTTATTTTTTTATGTATGTATTTTTTTTTTAATGTGGATGTCACGTCTGCAAAAATAGCACCGAATAGCAAATATTTTGAAACTTGAATATACACGATAGATAGAAGCTAGCGATCAAAGTTGGATGCATGCAATAGGATTTGGAGTAAAGTTGATATACACTTATTTTTATTTTATACTCAAGTATTGAGGTTTTGAATGTCGCTTATAGGCGGCTGCAGAGTTGGCCAAGGATCGAATAGTAGTTGGTGTTTGTGATGGACCTATGTTGGCCAAGAAACAGGTTTTACACCTTTCTCCTTGTCTCTTTTTGCTAACATGTGTATTCTAGTAATGCTTTTCACTTGTTAGTTAACTCCCGTTATATGTCGACACTTGCATACCATTCATGTACATATAGCCCTGCTTCATTTTGCAAATTTTGAGTTCATTACAGAGCAGTTAAGTCCCTCCACCCACACAAATGGAAAAAGGAAAAACTGCTATGGCGTATTTCAAATTTGGTCTAGAAGCTCATTTGGAAAATGGTTATGGAACCATCATGTATTTTTCAAAGAGTAGATCATATGGTCATTGAACTTGTATTCTTTCCTCAGTTGTTTAGCTTAACAAAAATAGTTATTACACATTACTTGTAATCCTTCCGTCATGTGAACTACATCAATCCTGGCATCTTGTCCTGTTTTAGACAAGTCATTTAGTATAGCTGATATTCACGAGAGCGCCAGGGGGATAACAAGTTGAATGCTACACTTATAAACAAATGTTTTTGTGAACCTACAAGTCTTTAATATTTTTCCAAAAGGATAAGTAATTTCATTAAACCTTTTATTTCGTAGGTCTATCTTAATTGTGCTCATTTTACATCCATCAAATTATTCAACCAATTTCCGTGACTTATGTAGTGTGATGTTGATGTACCAACTTTTGCAGTTTGCAGAACTCATTATGCCTATTGAAGAGAGAATGAAAACTGTTGAAGATTACATTAAGGTACCAAAGATTTCATTTCTTCTTCTCTTAGGATCTGTCTCACCTAGGAATTCATTTCTCAATATTATATGAGTTGAGGGCTCTTGTTCTTTAAAATTTCAGCAAGAAGTTTTTTTTATATAGTTTTTGTATCTGTAATTTTTCTCCTCCCCTCCATTAATAATTTGCTTAACATGCCCACTAATTTCCTTTGTATTCAGTCTATCAAACCTGAACTGGTGGTACAAGTTGAACCCATTACAGATCCCTATGGTCCTTCAATTGTCGATAAAGATCTGGAGGCTATTGTTGTCAGGTCAGCTCCTCAACCAAGATTGTAGGTTTAAGCAGTATTATATCTTCATGAAATTGGTACTTAGGAAGGAAATAAAATGTCTTTTCGGGTTAATGATATTTATCCGAAATGTAATTTTTGGTGATTATAAACTCTTTCATGTCCACCTAGGTAATTATAACTTTTGTGACCAGCTATAGCTTAGTTTCACCGCTACAACCAGTAATAAGGGTGATGTGGCATAACATAAGTTTGACAGGCGTAACATAATTTTGACAAGCAGCCAATTCTGACCGGTCATTATGCTAAACAATGGTGAATAAAATTACCTGAATCAACTTTTGGAAAAGTATTTTGCTATGTTATGACATTATCCGTTTTAACTTCCACATCAATATGACAAAATAATTGAAGTTCTTAGGTTACATTTATGGTTTGTTTTCATAAATTAAAGGGACCACTGGTCCCAAATGTGGAGGCCAATGTAAATCTTTTAAAGATTTTTCTATGCCATTTAAAATATTTGTTATATCAGCCATCAACTGCCTAAGATTAGTTGGTTACCAGCATTACATAGCTGTTTCTTGGAAGTCTTGTGTGGTCTATATGGAGCTTAAGAAAGATTCTTGTTTGGCAGCAAGGAGACATTACCAGGTGGATTATCGGTCAACAAGAAGAGAGCAGAGAGAGGCCTCTCGCAACTAAAGGCACGTCTTCTACAAATTACATACGTTTTTGTTGTTGTGCATTGGTACCTCTTAGAGGTGGATGGTCTAGCGGTTGGGAAACTGGCCTTTTCTTATTCTGGGTGAAATGGGCTGGGTTGACCTGCAAATATGTTTGTCCATTTTAATAGAAGTTTTATAAATAAGATATGAGTTAATCATGATTTAAGTTTACAGAAAACAATGTTATTGCTATAATAATAATCTTACTATAAAACCCGTTTGACACATTCCCTTGTTATCTGTCTTTATATTTGGCACATCTAAGATATCACAACCCAAATCGTCCCATTCAAATGTAAGTGGGTTGAATTTATTGGCTATTTTTTGACCCGTTTAAATAAAGAACAACCCAAATCTCGCCAATTAAAAGTTCATGGGTCAAAATTGCCACCTTTGGTACTATGACAGAGATAATGACATCATAGGTTATGTGCAGATTGAAGTAGTGAATCTGGTATCTGAAGAATCGAGTGGGGAAAAGCTGAGTTCCACCACATTGAGGAAACTTGAGGCTGAGATGGCTGGAAAAGTTTAGCCTACGTTAGTCGTATACATGTATAACATGCTTGATACATAGGATCCATATACAACTGCTTTTCATATTGCTTCACAAGTTGTCTTTCTTTTTTACAAAAGTAGAGTTTGTTCCATATGAAGTTATGTTGAACAGATTCTGTTTATAAAGCTTACATTCTACATTGTATACTTTCATCATTTATACAAGGGACTTATGAGTAGTTGATACTTGATAGAACATCGTGTTTGCAGTTTATTGGACAATTTGCTGTTAATCTGTTATAGGAATATAACATTTTACGAAATCCCAGTCAGACCTTCGATAGTTATACTTGTACAGTTATACATCTCATCAAGAGACTGAACTGATGTGTCACACGTGGGACACCGATGGGATGTGGCTTCCTGCTTGTTCATCATATCTGGATATTTAACAATTAACATCTGTTTGGATATGTCTGAGTCGAAATAGATTTATAGGAAAGCATATATTGTCTGAACTCGGCATCCAACAAAAAAAAAAAAGGGGGTTAAGTATTTGGAAGTGTAACTTTTATATTTTTTCTATTGTGTGAATGTAATTTTCATTTGGTTCATTGTATTCAACTAACCCGTTAAATTTAAACGATTAGTGTAAAATTTTAAGGTTGACCAATCAAAAACTTCTACGTGGCAGCTCATATGGTGTGTCACGTATACACTTTTACATTAATCGTTCAATTTGACGGATTGATTACATACAATGAACCAAATGAAAGTTACATTCACACGATGGAAAAAATGTAAAAGTTACTTACATCCCCAGGTACTAAACCAAAAAAAAATGACATGACTTCTAGAGGCAAACATGTGCAAAAATTGCTTTCACCTATCAAATTTGTGGTTAAATTTTCCTCTTACGCATCTTTTATGGTAAGCTTTTTCCTCAAACACATCTTTTATGGTATGTTTCATTCTGTTTATAATAACTTTAACTTAAAGCATACAATACATAATCATTTACTGAACTTTAATTTGAACCTGTTTATCAGTAACCAATCTCAAGGCAAGCAGAGATGTTACTGGCTATCGAATGTTCAAAACAAAAAAAAACCAACCTCAATCGACAAGTTACAGTAAACTGGTTCCCATATTCTTACATTTTCATCAAATTCCCATCAACAATTGATTTAGTAACGAAGCCACAAGCGTGTTGATTCAAATTCAATCTATAAATAACAATGTTAATAATAAACTACAGGCCATCGCAAGCTGGATACTCTGTCACAGATCCAACCAACAAAAAAAAACAAAAACAAAAAAAAAAAAAACTAAAAGGTGGAGAACTGCAAATTAAATGGTCAATGTTGTCTATTCCACATTGTGTACCATTCAACAACAATGGTATCTAATCTCGGCACCATTCTCTATTCTTTGCTCAAAATACTAATAAAGAAACAACACAAACACCTTTGCCATATACTTGAGATGGTGTACATTTAACTGTGAAGGCGAACTGTACCTAAGAGCCTTTAGATTCCTCATCTCAAAGTTGAGTAAGTAATGAATTCAGTTGAAGTGAATTGAAATGGTTGGTGTGGTATAGGGTTCCTGGAACACATTATGAAACAAGATTTTTCAGTTAGATATTGATCACATCCGGAAAACTTCTAGTGGCAAAATAGACTACTCGGGCGGGTTAGGTAAAGGTTCAATATGAGTGATTTTGTAGACGTTTATTTACTCATAACAATCAAATTTCAGAGTAAAACTATTTAGGAGGTTTATATACATTTTGGGTGACCTACTGACTTTTGACCCAATATTACCTAATCTTTTTTATTTTACCCGTTTGACCATTATAGATAAAGCATAACCCATATTCGACCCATTCATAAGTAATGGGTTCAAATTACGCTTCAAGAAAAAGGACTATCACTCACGGTCGTGGTCCATAGACTTTTATCTGGCGGACGTGTGTGTCCCTGCCGTTGAGATGATTTGACAATATACCAATTTGCAACATGAAGGTATTTACAAAAGCGTCCCTGCCACAAGATAAAAAAGGTCATGTTGTAGTTTCTAGAATACATTATAGAGATGTATACATTTATAACTTTTTTATAAGATCCTAATATACTATCATACAGAATTCTAGAGATAAGTAACACAGATTCACAAAATCAAACACAATGTCAAAGAAAAGCAGTTCAGAAAGAAAAAAAAATGACAGATAGTTTACCAGTATTGCTTACCGTGGATCACTTCCAGATAAATATATGTTTACCCAACCAGTTGGTTTGACTAGTTCTACGGTTTTTATTTCCTACAACAAAAAATGATATGGAAAAAGATCAAACTTATTGGGTAAGACAACCCATATCTTTCTAACAAAACCATTATACAGTTTTAGTCCAGTAACCCAACAATAATAAAAAGCCAAATATAAGAAACTTGAAAGACTACCTTTAAATTGTGAAAACCATCTCCAGCACGAATTGCAATCCTACTAGGTGTATAACTCTCATCAAGATTAAAATCAACATAAAGCGCAACTAACTGAAGAAACAATAAATCTCCCATTACAAAACTGAAATTCAAGCCGTGATCACGGTTATAGGAATAACACTGATTAAAGCAAGATTGGTGTTTCCATCTTTCGATGAGTTCCATACTTTGGGAATCACTCCTAAAAGACATATTACTTATAAGTTCTCAAATTAGAACTTAGGGGCCATTTGGTTCAAAGATTTCAATGGAATATGATAGAAAGGAATCTGGCTTTCCTTCCTTATCTTGTTATGTTAACATAAGAGATCCTAAATTTCTTTCCATTAAACTGAAATCTTTGAACCAAACGGCCCCTTATTCTTCTAATCAGTAGCAATCCTAACATTACTAGTTTCTTCCCCAAATTTTAACTTAGCTATGCATTTTCACAGTTTAAATTCCCTGTCTAGTTGTAGAAAATGAAGCATTTTTCCTGAGATAAAAGAAAAGAAAAGAAATGTGTTCAAATTGAACTTTTAAGGAAAACAATTCACAGGAAAACTCCATCCGTTTTATAAGTAAGTTTCTGAGGAGCAACTTTTATACCTTTAAACTAGTTTCAATTACATCCGTTATCTAAACTGGAAAATGGAACATTTAAACGCGTTTTTGAGATTTTCTATGGTTCTTAATAAATAAAAAACACCTCTCATTATCTAATGGAGACATAAAAGTAGAGAGTTTTGTTCTGCAACTAAACGTTCACTTACAATTTTGTTAGTTTTGGTTATATCATAAAACAAAAACTTAGCTAGAGAAACAAACTTCGTGTAAATAGTTTATGTCACTAATATCAACCTAGTCAAGGTATCATCCATCCCCCACATATATCATAGCTCCGAAAATCATAAACGTTTAGTAAGGCCGATACTTTATCAACGTTTAGTAGCATTATAGTAACATTTGGACCAAAACTTTTAACTACTACTAGGAGTAACAAAGAAAGAAGAACTTACTTGAAGCTTAACTTTTTTTTGAAACTGAATGTTAACTAGGTGCGGTTGTGCACCATCCGATCTAATAAAACAAAAAAAATCACAACACACAAATTCACAAACAAAATGATGCTGAAACAAACACAAATATGTATATGTATATAGATATAGAGATAATGTAACATTACTGCCAATAAGTTTCAAAATTATCATCTCTGAGACAGGAAACGCCATTGCCAGGTTTACAAGAGCTAACACTCCAAGCAGCGGTTTTCGCCATCTCACGGAGATCCCCGTCGATCACTAACTGCGGGTTTCCTCCCATCAGTCTCGTTTCTTCCTCTCCCTCCGAAGATTCCGTTGCCATTTCTTCAATTTATTTATTTAGATTATTATAAATTAAAGAATTAATGGTCTGATATTTTGGTTGTTGGGTTGAAAGCTGTCAATCAAAATGGAGCTGAAAATTAAAAATAAATGATGTTTCAAGTCTAAACCCTAAAACCTTAAAATCAAAATATATTTTAACAGTTATCTGTTCGATAGATTTATCAATATTTATGGTACGAAAACCATTTCTCTTTATAAAACCTTAGAGTAATACTAAATATTTTTTAATGACAAAATCTATCCACTGCTGGAAATGTGTAATCAATGCAAAAGAAAAGATATTACTTTATTTATTTATATCTATATCTATATCTATATCTATGTACTATATTATAAATTTTTCTTTAAATTTTCAACATTAAACTTAAATTTTTAATATTAATTTTAGACTAAATTACATTTTTCGTCCCTGAAGTTGTTACGTTTTTCACTTTTGATCCCTAAACTTTAAAAATTATAATTTTAACCTTAAAATTGACCAATTTTTTCAATAATCGTCCTTTGGCCTTACGACGTTAAAAAACGGCCGTTAACTTACGCACGTGCTAGACACGTGAGAGCACTAATGTCATTTCACCTTACACCAAGGGACGAAAAGTTAAATGACCTATCACATTTTATGACATATCACACTCTATGACCTAGCTATCACCCCTACTATCTCACCACCGCAACGCGCGGTACATACTCTCGTTATATAATAAAGAAAATAACATGTATATTGAAAGTTAAATGAAAAAATGACTAAAAACCCTTAATGAGTATATAACATTATTAACCTTTTTTTCTTTTAAAATATACACATTAACCATTTACATCAATTATCTAACATAACTCGACGTCGCCACTACCACCAACAGTTGTCCTCGCCTCAACCCCCCCCCCCCCCCCAACTATACCGTCACCGTCACAAAACAGCCAGATTGCATGGATAACGTGCTAGTTTTGGGTTTAAGAATATAAAACTTTGGTTATTACTCGATATTGGACCACAGGGGTCTTATGATAAAATTACCCACGAATAGATAAGTAGGTGTTCTTGGTATATAACTAGCATGGAACTCGCACAACACGGAGATAACAATTGTAAAGACGATATGGGTATGCGATGGGTTAGATGTCAAGCTCACTTAAAGGAGGATAATAATGTCCCTGACTATCTAACTCGTGAGTTTCTACAAATATTGGTTCAATGATTCCACATTCATGAGGACAAGGGGTGTTGATGACAACGGTGTTGGGTGACGTAGGTTAATTATTTTAGATAAGAGATTAGAGTGTAAAATTTTAAAATAAAAGTTTAGGGTGTAAATTAGTTCATTAATAAAAAATTTGGTAATTTCTAACTCCATTAGAGAGAGTTCATTAAGGGTATTTGTGTCATTTCTAATGTAATGTTTTGTAACTATTTATAAAAAGGAGGATTATATATATTTTATAAAAAAGTATAGATAAACTATTATATATTTTATAAAAAAGTGTAGATCTCAATTAAATGTATATACGATTAATTTATTACACAACATATATATGTTCGTGATAGTGTATTGTATAAGCTTTAGAGACTTTTTCTAACGAAAAAAAAAATCAAGCCATCATATACTAAAAACTTTTTGTGACCAAACATTATTCCAATTGTAATGGTCTTTCTAATATTCGTTCTTAATCACGTTTCTTTTTCCTCTAATTATATATTGAGGCATGAACTCGTTATATGATAATAATATTTTATATGAGGATAAAAATATGGTTGTAATCCCTTTCTAACTTTAGTAAATCCTGAAGCAGCTTCTTTACTTTTGGTAAGGGTAAAGTTGTCTACATCTCAACCACTCTTATACACTGTCGAAGACGGTATTTGAGACCCAAAACCAAATATATAAAAAAGGTTGTATTAAGGTTGTGTACATATTTAATCACAACTTTGGTTTGTTGTTACATAAATCACAAAATGTTTTATTGTTTTATCGACATTTAAAATACACTTATAATATTTAAGTTAGTTAAGTTATTATTACAACAATATCAAATTATTAATACTACTTTATAATTCATTAGATTATCTATTTTAAAAGTAGTCTAGAAAATCACATTATTTTTTCTGCTACTTATGACGACCACTATAAACAAATCAGCACTATGAAAATTACCAGTCCAATTATCATGTAGAACTGTAGAAGCCTGTTGGTCTTATAAGGATACCATCCATCAATTTTTTTTTTCTCACTTCCAGTAAGCACGTGTCATAACACAATCAACCACTGAGATATGCGTCCATTAAAAGGTTTCATAAAATGAGTCTGTAAATCGTTGTCATTTAATTATTTTATCTCGTTTTTTGGACACAAGTCTTCGACGCCAAAATATGTGTTAAAGTACAAGAAGTAAGCATCAACTTAAAGCAGTGTGATATATACCAGGATTCTACCCAAAAAAATATCAAGAGCATCTTAGCTAGGATGAGTCCTTTGGAGATGCTAGCAATAAGACCAAGATGGCTTCTATTAGCACAAATGTCATCTTCAAACAACTGTCTTTCAATTAAAACCCGTCGTGCCAAGATGCAAGTCAAGTTGGTTGGATAACGTGGATTCTGGATAATATCTCACTTTTCATCAAGAATATGGTCCAATTCAAAAAAAGGAACAATCAAAGATGGAAGAATCAGGTCCTGCAGTACAAGTAGAAACTAACTTACAGTGTTTCCGTACATAAATCAACACAAGGAAAAACCTTAACAACTGCTTTTAACCCCAGGTATGAGCGTAAGTAATAGACAAAATTTTGATTCTGCGCCATTAAACTAACATGATGAGAATAAAATAGATGAGTCGAGCAGACGTGGTTCATCAAAGGCCTAAACAAGAAAAATAATACCCTCAACCCTGCAAGCTATGTCATGCTGAAATGGACCACCATAAACAGATACTCGTTCTCCTACTACGCTTAATCTCTATCTCCAAAGCGTAGAAGATGATGATGGATCATCACAATTTGACCCTATTGCAGCTTATATTCGCCCAACTGGAAAGCACTGCCACTTTCCTCTTGTTTATAAAGAGCTTCCCCAAATACATCCTCCAAACTATCCAATTCTTTTGTCCTTTGCAGGACTATATAGTCCTATTAGTCAGTTACCAATAAACTACATTTGCAAACTTTTGAGATATTCAAAATGGCATCAAACTCAATCTCATACGGTTCCAGCTGTTTGTGGACAGCTAAGCAGAACAAACTATTTGAAACAGCACTTGCTGTTTATGATCGAGACACCCCTGACCGTTGGATAAAGATTGCACGGGCAGTGGGTGGCAAGTCTGCAGAAGAAGTGAAAATGCACTATGAAGTGCTTCTTCAGGACCTTAGGCACATAGAGTCCGGCTATATTCCTTCTCCTAATTACAGACCTTAGTTTAGGTGCTTGAGTTTTAATGTCAACCATCAGGTAATTATGCTAATCACTTGACTGTTTCATCTTATGTTCTACTGATTCTATGATTCATGAATGCCGACCTAAAGCTCTGAGTGTCTTAATGATTTGTTTCCGTTGCAGCATTCTGTCAGATGGTGGATTATGAGCAACCATAGAGTTCATGAATTATATTTGGTGAAACAAAATTGTATAGAAAATTCAACTAGAATTACCAGATTCCAAATAAATATGTTTTTACTTTCTGGGCTATGTGCACTGTCTACTAACAAAGGTGGAGATGCACTGGCGTCAGTTAAATGCGTGTCTTTTGTGTATATTGTTGTATTTCTTTTGTCAGTATAAGCTATTCATATATAATATAACGTAACGATTGTTAGAAGAAAGTAATTTACACAGTGCAGTAACATTTGACATATTGAGCATAAATCCGAGTTTGAGCATGATTTATGTTTAATGTTCATTTTCAACGTTGTAATGGCATGAAAACTCATTCAAACGTTTGCCTGTTTTTTGCCAACCATCCCTGGCAAATTTAGAAGATAAAAAAAATGTACTGTTAAATTAATTACAGTATAAGGGGAGGCAGAGTGGTGGGAGGTATGGTGAATTTATGGGCTCATACCGGCGGTAACACCGCCGCCGGTAGTAAATTTATGGCTTAGAGGGTTGGGTAGAGGGCTTAGGCCTATCCTTATAACACTCCACTTCTAACTCACGTCTAACACTATTCATCAGTTTCCCTCTCTTCTAAACACACCAAGAACACCCCCCTCCTTATAACCCCCACTTCTAACCCACTTCTTTTTTTGTTCTTCCCCTCTAGACACACAAAAAACGCACTTCTAATACTAGAAATGACCCTCTAGACGCGGGCTAGACGCAACCGCTGCTAATAGCGTCTTCGAGGATGGCTGCGTTGGACGCGGGCTAGACACCCTATAAGCATGGGCCTTATTACCCTTCGAGCATAAATGGAGAGAGAAGAGAGAGTGTGTGGGGACCAGGCTTTAAAAGAGAGACATCGTATGTGGGGATAAGAAAGAGAGAGTGTGTGATTGGTAAAAAATTTAGGAGGGTCAGTAAAAATGGTTGGGAGGATTGGTTGAAAGGGTTAAAAGATTAAAATGAGTTTGATGGATACTACGGGATGAATTTAGGAGGGTTGATAAATTTTTTTCCCCACTCCGCCTCCCCTAAATGTTATAGTTATCGTTCAGATGCATTAATGTGACTTCAAAATAAGAAAAAAATTGGCACACAAACCTGTTGCTTTATCACTCCCCAAGGTTTATTTTACATCAGGTTTTGCATATTTTTTTCTCTCTTTTTCATTTATTGTCTGATTTATGTCATCATTTGGTTTACAAATAATTTTTTTTAAGGTGTTGATCATTTGCACGCAACAGGGGATCTAGTTTATGTTATTTTAACTGCATCCGCGCTAGAGAGCCCATCACCTTCAATACCTAACAGGAGGAGAAACTCCCAACTAAACTATCAGAAGGCACGATATTTAATTGGGATATAATTTTGGCCCCTCTACAGGTCTCAAACTTGCTTCACTAGAGGACTTTATTGTGAAATTACTTCAAATGTCATTTCCATGTTTTGAACTCAAGACCTCCAACATGATAAGCTAGTGCTCAACCACTGAATTATAATGAAAAGTACTGGTTTATAAATAGTTACTAGCGATGCTATCTGAAGTGTTGACATTTCTCAAATCCACAATGTTCACGGTGTCAGTGGCACGCACAAACACAAGTATGAATTAACAATCATTTACAAATCCGTAACAAAACTAGTACCAGATTGAGAAACCACACAAAACATAGATTTGCATAAACAAAATCTGAAGAATACTGGAAACACCATTTTCATGGATACATTCAAATTTTAATAGTACAGAGGTGTAACCGGAAAAATTAAAAAAAACACAGCCTTCTATCTAATGCTCAAATTTTCAAATCCTACCAACAGGAATTCCCTTCTTCAGCTCCTCGGATACTATTATCTATATGGCGCTCAAAATTCACAACTTAGAAAAAAAATCCACATCTAACAAGTTTTTCTTTTTGAAGACACATCTAACAAGTTGATACGAGTATAATTAATGTGCAACAAAAAAATTAGATTTATTTGTCTATGCTAGTTTATTACCTGCATTTGCTAGCTCAATTCTTTGATGATGCTCCCCAACCTTGTAATCTACAATCTCCATGAATAGCTGGGAATCCAAAACACAATCTGGCCTGCCGTACACAGCTGCTTGAACACTAGCTATTAATTTCGCTATTTCACGGCCAGAAAACCCTTCTATCTTTTCAGCAGCCTCTCGGATAACGTCATCTGAAAGATCTTTGACCACTATCTTTTGTGTTTTCTTGGCGAAAAACGAATGCCATTTGGTTTCCTTGCTGCTGTCACCTTCTGCATAAAGATATTTGTGTAGATAGAGTTTCAATAGTTTCAACCGTTCATCAACCTGAGGAAGGGGGAACTCTATGACATCATCGATACGGTCAGTTATAGCACTATCAAGATCACCAGGTCTATTGGTGGCCAGGACAAGAACAACATCTCTTGATTGGTCTCCTGTTCTGAAGAGCAATGCGTTTAAAGCACTTCTTTGGGCTTCACTCATGTGTATGCTATTACGTCTGCATTCGAGATGCAGTGAAATTGTTAGCTTCTGTTGCATATATCAAGAGCCAGAATGGAAAAACAAGCCAGGTGTATGACAGTATGAGTTTGGTAACAGGTCACGGAGTGATTTTGGTACACATCCAAACATCTGTATGGTTCGACAAAAATCACATTTTGCCAAGAAGTTTCGCATCTTTAAGTGATAAATAGTGGGTAGAATATGAGTACAGAAGTTATGTAATCTCATCGATAATCTACTTCTTTCAATAAAATAATTTGGGAGGTGCAATGCATTAAACATAAGTTTGGGGTGACTTTCAATCTGTTTGACCTGGAGACCCATTTAGACAAGTTTTCTTATTATCTAAATTCATTAACATGGCCCAATATTATGATAACTTTTGAATTCCTTATAGTAATGCATTACCCGGCATTTCAGCTAGCAAGTAGAAACCATAGTTGTCCAATAAAAATTTAAAGGAACATTAGTGCAACTTACTCGCAAAGGAAAGCATCAGCCTCATCAATAAATAGAAGCAAACCCCTCTTTGACTTTTTTGACCAATCAAATATATCGTGAATTTTGGTAACTGCTTGGGCCCCAAGTGGAGCAACATCTCCTCCAGTCATCATTGCATAATCCAGACCCTGAAGAACACGTATAGAAATTTCATGACCAAATCATTACAGAATAAAAACTTCTGCAAGCCTCAGATGACCTTGCCACATGGATAACCATCAAAAGCAAAATATGGACGGGACGTGGTAAAATGGATGGGTCCAGAGGGTTGGATAAAAGGTCAAAGGGATGAGGTATGTCCCATAACACATTTTATTTTTTAGATCTTTGTAATATGTTGATGTATCAAAAACCTTTATTAAAAAGTTTATGATATCAATAGTAATCTAATACTCTGAATGGCACAATTTAAAACATCTTGTGCTTTAAAATTACATTCTGGATAACATTTAACTAATTCCTCCCAAATCCGTTGTAGCTAAACATTTCTTAGCCCATTTGACACATTAGAATACAGCATAAATCAAGCCATCCAAAGATAGAACAGTTGAATTTGCAACATATGTGACAAATAAAAAGAATACTACACATCCAGACGACCAAAGGGCTTTGCCGAATGGAATGAAAATGGAGTGAAATATATATATATATATATATATATACTTAACATACCGACTTTCTAATAAGTATATATATATATGTATATATATATATTTGCAGTTCAAAAAAAATAAAAATAAAAATTGTTTCCCTAAAAAAAAACATACCGACTTTCGGGCTATTTCCCTTGCAACCAGAGTTTTGCCGGTGCCCGGAGGTCCATAAAACATCATGTTGCGAAATGGCGCTTGATGAAACTTGGTGTTTGCTGTAGCTCGAGCAATGTGCTCTATTCTCTTCTGCAAAGAAGGATGGAGAACGATGTTCCCAAATTTATGTTTGTTTTCTGCAGAACCTGGTTTTCCGGCTGCCATATTAAAACTGCGAAGTTTTTGTGTTCCACGGGTTACTATCCCGGACCATGGGAATTTTTCCATGGATGATTCTCGAATCAATGACGGTTGTCCAAGAATACGATTTACATACCCCCACATAACTCTGGCACCTTCCCTGTCAGCATGCAATGGAGTGTGATAAACAAATTTGTCAGCATTTTTATCAAGCGTTCTAACTGTATGAAATAAAAGCTACTCCGCATTCCCATGACCAAGAAAAGTAGATAAGACGGGTGGGTCGAGTGGGTTGGATAACAGTTGGAACTTCTTAAGTGCATTTGTAACACAGGTCAGGTTGGATCAACAGAAAAACATTTTGCGTCCATTTTTAAAACTTTTTGTATACATTTAATGCCAGAATAATGATTACAAAAACAGTACTATTTAAATGGTAGTCTAATCATTAGAGGACATAATTTAGAAGAACCTATACATAAAAATAAGACTCTAAGTGACTTTCAATCATTTGAGCAATTCCTCTTTTAGCTATCTTTTGATTTGACACATTTGAGGAAAAAAAACCTAAATCAATGCATTTATAATTGGTCAATATTATGACCTCCAAGACTCTAAAAATAAGTTCATCAACAGGTAGACCATATGCGTTGTTATCAAAAAAGTTAAAGGTGTCGCTTATTATCTAATATTAGACTGCATGGGAAGTACATTTTCCAAACAAATCAAGCATCTGCAATACTGTGCTTCCAGTAATGTCGTCGATTTTAAAAAAAGAAGGAACAATAAATGAAAGAATTAAGTCTGATGACTATAGACCTGGTTGTATAAACTCCTGCAGCTAAGGCAGTAACTCCGCCAACCGTCATTACTAATTTGCTTCTATCTGTCAGCAACATCCTGACACCATCTAAGACAACAAACGAGCGGTTAGATAGAGACAAGAACTAGGTTGGCAATTTAATGTATCAGCTTTTGTACATACCTTCAACGTGACCAAAAGCTGCGTTAATTGCAGCAAGCCATTTTTCCTTTTCACCATTTACACGTTCTATAAGCATCCTCTTGTTGTGGTCCTCGGTTAGTTTTGCTTCATGGGCGCGGCCTTCAGCTTCAGCCATGGCTTTAACCCTGATGGTTTCACGCTCAATCTCGGCTCTCTCTTTCTCTGTCTGCCGTTGTTGAGCTTGAATCTGCTCTTCAGTTGCTCGTCTTGCTTGTTCTTTTCGTATTAACGATTCCTCTTGCATCCTTGCCAACTCAGCATTGTGTTGTCTTTGGGCTTCGTGATCTGTCTAAAAATATAACAAAACAAGAAAAAATAGAAGTATCAAGAATATAGTTTTCGTAGATGTTGAATACACCTACAGTTAAATAACTAAACCTGCATTCTTTTCCTAGCCAATTCGTCTTCATATCGCATCATTTGAGCCTTAGCTTGTGATTGTTGCTGTACTAAATTACTTTGATCTTCCGCAAGTTTCCGCTGTCTTTCCTGTATACAAACAAAATCATTATATAAAACTTAAGCTATAAGATATGGACACGCACACAAAACAGCACGAACAATGAACGTAGAATATCCCTTACAATATCAAGTCGAGCTTGAATAGCTTCCTGATGAGCCTTCTCTGCTTCTATTTCTGTAAGTCGAGCCTGCTCCTGCTTTCTCATCAACTCAAATACCTAAAAAATATATAACAAAATTTCATCTCAACAACCCACACAGAACGGACAGCTTTCTGTACATATAAACCAAACTTAATATAACCCGTTCAGTATTAAGTCATATCTATCTATAATTCTATACTACTGCGAAGAAAAAACCCGAATAACACCGATAAGAAAGTGCCACGTGATCCCGTTTTCCATCCAATAAAACCATGATACATCGTCTCTTTTAGTTCCCCTCAACCGTTGCAAGAACTTCTTTTTTCAAAACTACCTAAACTTATCCGTCCCAGCCGTATATGTGGACACTATCCTAGTCTACTTCTAAGCATTTAATATATTAGCAAACACAAACACACAAAAAGCAAACATTTCTATATACTTTACTCTTTTCTATTGTACCTAACATATTGATAAATAAGGTTTTAACATATTAATGTTTCATCTTTGTAAAATAGGCATTGATGTAAGAAATTAATATTGACCAAAACTAGCACTAATAATAATAAATATATATATATAATATAAATAAATTTACCTGCTTTGAATAAGGATTGCTATTAATTTCTCTAAGTGCTCTAGCCCCTCTTTCCAAAGCTTCAGCATCAAACCCACCTTTAGAATCTTCAACTTCGGGTTTAGGATCCGGGTTCGACGGCGGCGCGTCGGCGTGGACATAAGTGGTGGTTGATGCGGCTGCAAAAGCCGTCATAGCAGCTAAAGATACAAACTTTGAGATACCCATTATTGAATTGATTATAAAAAAAAATGAAAATTTTGAATTGTATAGTGTTAATGTTAAAGATTTTTGAGGTGGAGCATAAACCCCTTTTAAAAAAGGTTTAGGGTTTTAGACACCCTCGGTTGGGATTTCTTGTAGAAGAGGGTTGGAGATAAAGAAACTATTTTTAACAATTAATATTACACTTTTTAGTTTAATTTAACTTAGATTAAATTAAATGCAGTGTAATTTTTTTATTATCTAGTTAATTTTTTTTAATTGCAAACATAGAAATAGAAACTTAAGAATATATTTATAAAATATGAACATCATAATTTAACGACCTTTAAATATGAGGGGAAAAAAAAGTTTTTGATAAAAAAAAAAACTATATTTTATAATATTTTCTTATTCAATTAACTTAAATTTAAATGTAATGTAATTTTTTTGGTTTTTTTTAAACAAACTGATAACTTTATAAAAAAAACAAAAAAAAAACCTAATAATTTGTCAAATTTAGCATATAATATAACTATACTACATAAAGATAAAGAAAACTTTTAATCATCTATCTTTCAAAATTTTACTTGTTTCATACTAACTATCTTAATAACCAATTAAAAGAAAATAAAAAATAAAAACAACTTTGGAGTTCACACAAGCACAATAATTCTAGGTAAGGAGGACGTTAAATGTATTGTTTTTGTGACTTGTTGGTGTCTATAGATAACCAGGAATGAAAAAAAAATTAAAGGATGTGTTTGCACTGAGAAAGTATTTCAAAATATTAAAGCTACGAGTTATTTGTGGTACAAGAATAAGTCTAGTGCTTATCAAGATTGGAATAAAATTAAGGGATAACTTGGATGATGTTAACATTATTTTGGTTGGATGATGTTGCTCTCACAAACCATTAAAATCATGAGTGGCTTTTTGACATGTATAGAAATTGATTTAAGTGAGTTTGTGAGAGCAACATCATCCAACAAAGATAATGTTAACATCATAAATCATTTTCCCTAAGTTTAATCTTTGTATGTAGATATATAGCTTTGTAAAGTTTTGGCAGCTAATCATTGTTGGGTGAGTCGGCGTTTTAACGTGAACTAGCACGATACCCGCGTAATGCAGCGGCGGTGACATTAATGGTGGTTTGGTGGCGACGTTGAATGATGTAGGTCGATGTAAATGTAATTGATGTACATAATAGTAGAGATATTTTAAAAATTAAGGATTTATATTAATGTAAATTAATTCGTTAAAGATTAGATCTATTTCAAATATCCCAAAAAACTTCTAAATTTTCCACTTAGGGTTGGAATAAAAATGAATAACATGGACGACCCCACAACCCGAGGTGGATGCCTTCAATTTTGTCTAGGGCTGTAAACGAACCGAAAGTACACGAACGAGACCTTGTTCATGTTCGTTCGTTTACCTTAACGAACGGTTCATGAACATAATGACTTGTTCATGTTCGTTCGTTTGTGTTCATGAACGAATGTTCACGTGTTCATGAACACAAACGAACGAACACTAATGAACAAACACAAACGGACGAAAATATTTATAATTTTTTTATTTTTATTTAAACTTTTTCTTAAATTATTTGGTATTAAGAATATATATTATATATAAATATATTTATATTTAAACTATTTTCTATTGTATAGTTGATTATGTGTGTGGGTGTGTATATATGTAGAACATAACGAACCAAGGTTCATAAACATATTATTGTTCACGAACGAACGTTCACGAACAGATTATCGAACGTTCATGAACGTAAATGAACGAACGAGAGCTTTGTTTATGTTCGTTCATTTAACTAAACGAACGAACACAAACGAACTTCCCGCCGGACGATTCATGAACTGTTCGTGAACTGCTCAGTTCGTTTACAACCCTAATCTTGTCCACCCAACAACATGTGATTTGTAAATTGTAATGGCCAAATTACACCAAATTTGAGTAACACGAAATCTTACTTATGGCGGTTTAGCCATTTGAGAAATTGAGAGAGAATTGATTTTGGGAATTTTGGATATTATTCATTGATTAATAAAATGAATATACAAAGTAAATATATAAAGCTGCTAACCGACTCAACTAACTATATCCATTATTTACACATGACACCCTCCTACTATGTACATATAACAAAACTTTCCAAACTAATAATAACAAAAGGAATTAAGCTAAACTAGACCACATGTCTTGAACCATTTTCTAGGCCAAAGATGTTGAGTTGAAATGACATTGATGGAAGGTGTATCACTTGTATCTTTATTACTCAATGTTTTTGTGCATATTTTAACTCAAGTATATGAGATAGAGGTTATGGGTTCGATCCTCATTATGCAAGACTCCTTTTCTACCTATCGTGGGTGTATTTTTTTTTTCCTTCTATTTCTACACTTACTTGGTACCATATTTTAGTATACACGTTGATTGAAGATGCTCTTAAAAAATCTATAACAATTGTCATATTATTATGGTAAATCAATTTCCAAGACATTCAAATTTCAATTGAAATGAAAACTACAAAATAAAGACCATCCCTTTAACAATAGCTGAAACTTGATATATTGAGTATAACAGGTTACAATTCCCAGACTCAATTCTGAATGAACTATATAACATAACTTTCGAGTTTCGTTCCTGCAGTGTACAATGTACTCTAGCATGGTTACTTAGTTGTATTCTGTTACACAAAGAGAATGCATAATTAAGAAAACCAGTTTGCGGCTTTCAACATGAGCAACTTGTACAATTGTCTTCCCTCAACAGCAACACAATCTTTCAAGAAATTTTGAATGAGAGATCGGTACATATCTGGGAATGCTCGGTAATGATCTAAATGTGGGCTAGATTCGAAGTTAAATGTCGTTACTTTTTTTCCAAGTTTCTTTTGGTGTTCGGCAAAAGATTCTATTTTTTGGAATGGAATGACCTTATCCGCTGTACTGTAGAGATAAAGCTGTGGATGACTTGGCTGGTTCTCTGAGAGAGTGGATGTTACTTCTGTCAGCCTCCTGAGTATTGAATCACTGAAATAGTATAGCAGTAAGAAACCATTATATCTAGCTTTATGCCACGTGTTTATAAAGATGGATCGACTACTGATTAGAGTACCATGTGGAATAATATTGAAAGGTTATGACAGTCAATCTGTTATATACACTATGACAACAGGTCATTTTAAGAGAACTGAAGGTGTTGATCACACCCTAGCTCGCATAATTAAAGTGTGAGTAAAAAAGAATTGGAAGTAATTTAAGATGAAAATAACAGAAGTTATACTGAAATTAGAAGCTGTAAGTTAAATTCGAGTATAAGTCCTCATTGGATGAGACCAAGTAGCACACATGGGAAACCTGACTAGCCAATGGTGTTTCAACCCAAACCATTTAAGTCCTCATTGAAGACCAGGTAACACTCATGGGGAAACTTGGTCAATGACATTGTTGACTATTTCCTACTTCGAAAGAAATATAAAGACTAGATGCTTATAGCTAAATCATCAAGTGTTGTTGTCAAGGACTGTTCACATTCTAGTGTGATATGACAATATATAACAAGCATGCGAATGTAGAGCCAAAGACTCAAAGTCTCGGATCATATTAATACATGAGTCTACTGAAAGAAAAAGGTTGACTAACAGTAACAAGTCTATTGAAGTCGAGTATCAATCATAAGCATATATGGAGTCAATGAGTCTTACATGATTATTCGATGGTTTACCAACTTGTGGAACTTATGACTGGTTTATCTCCACACTAGAGACTAAGTAGCTAAGAAAGGGAAAACTTGGTCAACGACTATGTAGACTATCTCCTGTTGTTTGAAAGGGATATAAAGAGTTGATGTTTATAGCTAAGTTATCAAACGTTGTAGTAAGGATTCTATTGTGATGTAACAATAACAATTCTGTAAGTGCAAAGTCAAAGACTTGATCATGAATAGACATGAGTCTGTTTGATAAAAATTATGAAGAGACTTGACTAACATGAAGTCAATGTAGGGCTAATGTTACATCAAACAATGCATACAAAAATGAGCTAAAGAGAGAACAGTTTCATGGTAATTAACAAAAAAAAAAAAAAAGATTTTGCAAATAAAATTATTTTGTAACAGGGAAGAGCTTTAATACATCAAAATTGGGGTGCAACACCCAAAGTGTAGTCTCACTGCACAAAAACTCGCATTTCATTTTACTCCAAAATTAGATTATAATTATTGGAAGTCTCCATTCTAAAATGTTTGTATACTAATCAAATTGTTTTTGAAAAATGGACAAAAATTATTCCACATTCGGACGACATGTTACCCAACCTGACCCGTTATCATTATTCCTGCTCCATATGTGACAATTGACATTTAGGTGATTTTTACTTCAAAATTTTCTGAGAAACAGTAAGTTACACAAATTTTTATTGGAAAATGTTGAAATTTTAGACCTCCCAACAAACCTTAGTTTAACCGTCGACTCTTGTTAAGTTTGGATACCTTAAACAAAGTCGTCGATCTTGAACTAAGCTATAAAAAACCAAACACCACAATTAGATCTGCTTCTAAATTAAATCCAATGTGAGCACATGACAATTCTATTTGACTTTTATGATCAAGAATTCAACCTCACGTATACAAGATTACTAGCAGCACTCCAACGTCAATCGAACACGTACCCTTTTGCTTCTGTATTTAATTCGACCCAAACCCCAAAGAATTACCCTTTGTTTATTGTTTGTCGTCGACCAGGACACAAAGATACGGAAGATATTAGAGAGAAAAAGACCCGAATAAACTTTGTATATTAACCAAGTTATTCGTATGATGGTACAATACATCGGCTCCCCCCTCCTCTATTTATATAGAAAAGGGGATATCGTAGGAGGTTTCCTAGTCTATTTACAACTCGACTTATTACCTTAAACTAGACATTTCATATTAGTCGTTTACTTGACTTGCAATCCAAGTAAAACCCGACTTTACATATTTAATCTAGTCTAACTCGAATTAACATTTAACCTACATGTCTAAATTAACTAATATATTTTACAATCTCCACCTTATTAGCTAATTTCCATGTAGCTTCAGCCAACTCCAATCCCTCACATCTTCGACCAACGCGAGCCCTTGGATCCTGGAATAAACCTTCCAGTCTTGTCCATCCCGTCTACACGTCCAGCTTCCCTTGATTGTTTCCCATAGATACCCCTCTCCAAGTCTTGTCCCTTGTCTTTCCATCCACTTCCAATCAAGCCCCATGTAGTCTTTGTATCTCCGTGTTTATTCCCATAAGTCGTTTCCTTGCTCACCGCTTCTGCATTCTCCACGTTACAAGCCGCTACATCAATACTTGTTTTCCTCGACCGTGTAAACGTCACCACTTGCTTTCCTCGTCTGTTCAAAGCAAGTTGATCTCGACGACCTTAAGATGCTTTATGCCCCACCTTACCATCTTGATCATTCTTTAGCTCATGACCAACTTCAGGCAGCTCCACCTCAAGCTGAACACGTTTGTTACCGTGCACACCCTGAACTCTTGTATCATTCACTTGTACACCAAACACTAGTGCCTTACCATCCAATGTATACACATTGTTTTTCTCCAGAGTTCCAGTCAACACAACCTGCGAATCCTTGATCACCTGTAACCTGTCGTCTAGCATCTTCACAGTATGTCCACTCCTATCTAGAGTGCCTAAAGAAATTATATTTCTTTTGAAATTAGGAACAAACCTAACTTGATCAAGAATACAACTTGTACCATCACCCATCTGCATCACCACTCGTCCCATCCCCATAACTGTGCATGGTCTATCATCACCCAACCCAACTGTCCTACTTCCTGAATACTCCTCAAAGTCAAATAAAAAATCCTTTCTTGGTGTCATGTGATACGAGCCTCCCGAATCCATAACCCATTCAGATTTCGTGTCACCGCTCACAACCATCAAGACCTCTACTCCCTCATCCTCATCAGAATCTTGATCTAGATAAGTCTTTTTCCGAGCACCATCTGACTTCGTCTTCCTCTGCGGACAATCTCTTTTTAAGTGACCCTCCGAGTGACAGATGAAACACTTCAACACAAACTCTTTCCTTGCTTTTGACCTCGAGCTGCTTCCAGATTGATACCTGTCTCGATGCTCCACCTTGCCTTGAGCAACCAATCCATCCCCACTATCCTCCTTGAAGTCGGTTCTCCTTTTTAGCTCTCTTGAATTCAAAGCTGCAAGAACATCCTCCATAGATAACTCCTCACGTCCATATAACAACGTGTCAACAAATTGGTCATAGGATTGAGGTAATGATGTGAGTTGAATAAGAGCCTGATCCTCTTCATCAATCTTGATCTTGATATTCTCCAAGTCTATAATTAATTTGTTGAAGTCGTCTATATGATCACTCAACTTTTTACCCGAGCTCATATAGAAAGTGTACAAACTCTTCTTTAGATATAACCGGTTTGCCAAGGACTTCGTCATATACAAGCTCTCTAACTTCGCCCACATACCCGCTGCCGTTGTCTCTTTTGCGACCTCTCTAAGAACCCGGTCACCCAGACAAAGAATAATAGCGCTATGAGCTTTTTCAAGCATAATTGACTTCTCCATGTCCGACAAACCCGCCGGCAACTTTGCTTCACCTTCTAGGGCCTCCGCGATACCTTGCTGCACAAGCAATGCGCGCATCTTTACCCTCCAAAGCCCAAAGTCGTTCTTCCCATCAAACTTCTCTATCTCAAACTTCGTGCTCGCCATAACCCGGTGATTTTCCCAAGCTTAAGAACCTGGCTCTGATACCACTTGTTGGAATTTTAGACCTCCCAACAAACCTTAGTTTAACCGTCGACTCTTGTTAAGTTTGGATACCTTAAACAAAGTCGTCGATCTTGAACTAAGCTATAAAAAACCAAACACCACAATTAGATCTGCTTCTAAATTAAATCCAATGTGAGCACATGACAATTCTATTTGACTTTTATGATCAAGAATTCAACCTCACGTATACAAGATTACTAGTAGCACTCCAACGTCAATCGAACAAGTACCCTTTTGCTTCTGTATTTAATTCGACCCAAACCCCAAAGAATTACCCTTTGTTTATTGTTTGTCGTCGACCAGGACACAAAGATACGGAAGATATTAGAGAGAAAAAGACCCGAATAAACTTTGTATATTAACCAAGTTATTCGTATGATGGTACAATACATCGGCTCCCCCCTCCTCTATTTATATAGAGGAGGGGATATCGTAGGAGGTTTCCTAGTCTATTTACAACTCGACTTATTACCTTAAACTAGACATTTCATATTAGTCGTTTACTTGACTTGCAATCCAAGTAAAACCCGACTTTACATATTTAATCTAGTCTAACTCGAATTAACATTTAATCTACATGTCTAAATTAACTAATATATTTTACAATTATTCCTGCTCCATATGTGACAATTGACATTTAGGTGATTTTTACTTCAAAATTTTCTGAGAAACAGTAAGTTACACAAATTTTTATTGGAAAATTCTGGCATTAGACTTGATGCAAGTTTAATGGAGCAAAATTTGTATGTTGATGGTAATAGCAGATAGAAGCGAGAAAAGAAAGACGGATAACTATAAACAGGGTACTTACAAATCTCCATCTGGGGATTCAAGAGCCTGTGTGATAATCTCTTCAAATTGTGAGGCTGACTCGGCCTCAAATAACATTAACTCCTCATCATTTCCATTTTGTTTCTTCCCGGATTCAGCAAACATGGTAAGCACGGTCGTCGTGATTTCAGCTGCCCATATCTACACAAAACGATAGCTATGAAGTAACTATAAAGATTAATAAGGATACTAGCTAGAATCCTGAAAATATTTATAAAAAAGGAAGTTAAGAAAATGGTAATATACAATTCTTATATCAAAAAGACAGAATTAACCTTGGGATCAAACTCGGGGACACCTCCAGAATCAACAACACATCCTTTGATCTTGTTAAGTATCTCTTCTTTACCTTGCAATATGTTCAATAGTGCACCATAGCTGCAATGCGTATACAATTTACATATATATTAAGTATGAACATACATAAGTAATCGGTCAAAATCAAATTATAACACATACGCAAGCCAGCCGATGTTACTAAACGTATGAAAGACCAAAAAACATTCCTCCTCATTCTGGTACTGCATCCACTCCACCATCTCATCAACCAAAACTTCAAGTCTGGCCTTCACATTATCCACCCGTGGCACGAAATCTAAGACATCGTTGACCGAAGTAGCAAAGGTGACAGCATTAACACCAAGCATATTATACAGGTCAGCATACTGTCTCAATTGTATCTCATGATCACATCCTAACCAACCCAACAACACTACAACCAGTTTTTTGTCATTAGACCCGTATCCCAACTCTGTGTCACTAGACGTTAAGTGCCATTCGATCGGGTTTTTGTCGTTTCCAACGAAAACTTCAGCAATGTGGTCAAGTGAAGCGGTTATTTTTGAGAATGGGTTGAAATTGAATGATGGCAGTATTGGTTTTAAGTTTGGGAAGTTAAAGCGAAAAAATGAGGTTGGGTTTGAGAGTTTAAAAGTGCATGTTATTTGAGGAGTGTGACTAGTGAAAGTTAAGTTTGATGAGTTTTTTCTTATGATGAGTGTATTATTATTTGATTTTGGAAAAATGAAGAATGTGTTGAAGAAGTAGCGATAATTATTGGTGGATTTTACAAGTGATTTGCTAAGTGTGAACTCCATGACAGATATTAATCTGGCTTAGCTAGAATGGATATGATTGAATTTTAATGAATTGAATGAAGTTAAGATTCAGATTAATTAAGATGGAAAAAATGGGTAGCAGAGCAGACGACCAAGTCAAAGCGTTCTGATATTTGGATCAGTGTGTACTGTGTAGTTAGTGGAGAGGGTGGGTAGCTTTTAATAATTTAAGGTTATATTTTAAGGCTTAATTACATTTAAAAAACTCCAACAACAAAAAAACGTGGAATAAAGTCTTTAATTAGTATTTAGTAGCAGCACACCAAAAGTTGGTTGTAATGACGATCACAAACGCGTATTAATAAAATCTCGTGGTGCTGGAAAGGTATGTTCGAGGAAGTGGTGGTGATAGACGTGATTCGGGAAAAAACTAGTCTCAATACCTGTAAGGACGGACAGCAGGGATGGGATCATCTATTCCCACTCCAATTTTAATATAATGTAATTTTTCATAATTTATATTTGTATACTTTTCTAAAAGTAAGAAAAATAAGTATGAAATAAATACAAATGTTATCTTCATTGTCAAAAGTCTATTATTTGGAAGTTATTGGTCATCAAAACATTAATTTTGAGATAGATCTTTTTATAAAGAATAAAAAACTTGAGTTGTTTTGATTTTTATTAGAAAGAATGAAGAAAGGTTTAAAAAAAAGTGTTCTCTATTTGAATATGTAAATGTGTAATACATCAATGGTACAACTATTTGTGAAAAAAATAATTTCTTTCAAATTATTATATATATTTATCATAAACAATTAATAATGATAATCATAATAGTTATGTAGAAAAGACATTTTTACAAACTAATTATTTACTAAAAAATATATTTTTTGGGTTTCGTACATTATGATTGAATACATTTTCATTTAATAAGGCCTTCTCCGACACGTGTGACAAACAATTTTTTAAATTGCCCCCTCGCATAACAATTCCTGCTCCGTCTCTGAATACTCATACAATATACGGTTCATTATATATTTTAGTATTTTACTGTTAATTTATTTATAAAGAAGTGTCGTTTGAACGTTACTCAATGACATGCATTTGGTCACTTCAATAATAACATAATAGTGATAAATGTGTCATAAATGTGTTTATCAAGATCTAATATTACTATTGATACTGGTAATGATATCACTGATATCACTTAACCGAAATATTTGATGTACAACATAGTTTACATCCTTTTACAATTATTATAACCATGTTTTGTTATATTAACTAGATTAATTTCTTGCGTAATACGCGAGATAAACATATTAAGTTTTCATAATAACATAATTATTAACTAAAGATTAAAAATGTTTAATATGATGAGATTATTATTTAAAGAAATACTTCATACCGAATATGGTTAGCAAAGTATGTATGTTATATTTTTTTTATAATAATGGTCTAAAATTAATGATAAATACTATTTGTTGAATAATGACAATATCTTTATTTGAAAATGGTTTTATCATATGATT
Organism: Erigeron canadensis; assembly: GCF_010389155.1. Lineage (NCBI taxonomy): Eukaryota > Viridiplantae > Streptophyta > Magnoliopsida > Asterales > Asteraceae > Erigeron > Erigeron canadensis. The sequence goes on along the minus strand of NC_057762.1, from coordinate 36,852,197 downwards.
TGTGAGATCTGTTTGTTATATATTTGTATAATAACGATATAAAGTTAAATATAGTTAAAAGATGTTTATTTAATATGATAATAAAATGATGAAAAAATATACTATCTCCTTATTTATATAAAATCATATATTAGATATATCAAATTGTAAACTTTAAACTACAATATGCATTTATCTAATAAGGTCACATGACATCCATAATAAATTTTACATAAATTGAGTCATCATACTTTTACTTTTTAATTCCCGTGATATATATACATAAACTTTTACGATTTTTCATACAACTTATTCACTAATTTAAAATTTATAAATAATTAATTACCCAAAATATGATTTTAAATTCCAGATACTATTTTAAAGATAACAAAAAAAAAGGATAATGCCCATGGAGGCCGCCCAAATATTTAACCATTTACTTTTAGTCGCAACTATAAAAATATACTTATAGGTCATTCAAATATATCATATATTTTGTTTTGACTAATTTCAACTAAAAACAATTATTATTTAAACAACAATAATATCATCGTGTTAAAAATCCATAATAATGTAAAACAAAAGTAAAATGTGTAGTACCAATTATATCCTAGATAAGAAGAAAATGTTTGTCATCTCATTATTTTAAAATTAACATAATATGTGTTATGCATTTGAATTGTATCATTTAAGATTTTAAAATCTTGAGTATAGCATTATTACAATTTGATTATTGTCTAACTTAGTTTTTCCATACGTGGATTTATATACAAATTTGGTTTATTAGTCTTTCATAACTAGACAAAATGCGAAGGATAGCTCGAGCATTATTTTAAATAATTAGTAATATTAATTTATAAGTTAAAAATATAAATATATATTTATATGATAAATACATTATATATGAGTTATAGATTAAAAATTACTATCCTAAATAATAATTGTGATTGAAATCTATATTTATGGTAACTATAAATATAATATAATTTTATTATAATAGTTTTAGTTAAATTAAGAATCTATATATATAGAAATATAAAGTTTAATTATATATGATAGATTGAATAGGACATGTGTCGTTTAAATAAATTGTCATGTTGATAAAAACAAGTCTTAATCATGTTTTAATTTATTAATAGATTGTATTAGTTTAATATAAATCAAAAATATTTTATTAAGGATAAATTTTTATAAAACTTTAGGAGAAGATGCATATTAAGGCAAAGTGGACGATTTACACAAGATCTTATTTTTCAGAGTCCAAACTTTGAAATTTTATATATACATATGTGAAAGTTATAAATTATATAGTGTACATATCTTTAATAATTAACATTTAGCATCCTAATTGAGTGGTTATGACGTTAGGTACATGCATATTTTGGTTTTTAGGTCTTATGTCGAATTCGTTGTTCTTAACTTGTGGGGGACTTTTTTTTTTTATGTTTGTTCTAGACCCAAGATTCCTTAGGGCACACTCTGAAAAGATGTATGAAAGCTTCTCAAGTTTTTTGAATCCATTTCATGGTCGTGTTCCATTTGCAGGTTTGGTAAGCCGTACTTTACATAAACGTCTTTCAGTTATTATCTATATATATCTAAAAGTTCTATCAAGCAAGTGGAAAAATTGACGTATTATTGACGATTTATCGATGTGTACTTAATAGGATTAATTATTAATTGCTGAAATTTATTACATTAATGTTAATTTTTTTTGTTAATTCTAATATTTAATTAATGTTTAACGAAATAATAAATTTTTATAACTTTTGGTTTTCAAAGATGTTATCCGGCCGGATACATTTGAAGCCCAAATAAATATGTTATCTGTTTTGTGTAATGGCTTTAATTGAATTAAATGCTTGAGTCTTTCCATTTTTCCTAGAAAAAAGAAATTTCCAGTTCAGAGTCCATAAAAAGAATTATAAGCCTAAAAAACTCATCATTTAAAAACACTCATTAGAGAAATTAGAGAAGCCAATAAGTCTGTACGATTAGCACTCATATTCTCCAACCCCTAATCTACAGCATCACGCACAAGGTTAATCCTTCTTTTCTCATATGATTTATCTTCTTTTCATGCCTAATAGTGATACACTCATTCTTCGAATTATTTGAAGGCTGTTTCATTTCCATTACCTCTATTTATTTAGCAATTCTTATTTGATCACCGATACTTCTCGATTCGTGTTTGGTTATTAGTTATTACATGTTTGATAAATAGATTCTTCTTATGAATATTGCTTGATTCATCCAGGTAACCGATTTGGTCCAAAAACGATAGTGAAGATGATGTTGATACTTGCCCGAAGGTTGGTTTCTACCTATATCTATTATTCTATGTCTATATCTATATCTATATCTATATGCATTTATTTAAATGTTTTTTGATTGAATTTGATATAAAGCTTTAAACTGATGAATGATTGTTGCCCTGCTTTATTAAGCGCTAAAGAAAAAAAAAAACAGAAATTTCTGTGTATTTATATGAAAACCCCATTATTTCCCTTCATTTATTGTTGTTGATATTGTACATTATATTGTGTTTTTGTGTTTATATTGTTAGTTTTAGGTAGGTGTGTTTTTCATTTCCAAGAAATTATTTGGGACGGGTTTCATTTTTTTAATTTGTGTTTTTTCTAAGGTATATTATAAGTTAAGCTCATGTTGGTGTTTTTAGCACAAAATATATAGTGATATTTATGGGGAGATTTACGAGGTTGAATTTATTCGTTCTGTCATTAGATCATGCTATTCACTTTTTGTTTGTTTTGATTATCGAATTTGTATGTTTAAAAAAATGATTTTAGGAGACCATTTTTCAGGTAATTTTTCACATTATTTCAAAAATCATTAGACGAATTCAGTAGTTCATTTCAATATAATAATTATACAAGATTCACTTAAAGATTATCTATTCATTTTATATATTGAAGTTTTAAAGCTATATTATTTTGAATTTGTTACTTTGTTAATGTCTCATAGCTGAAAGAAATTGGAAAGAATAACTTTACATAGAAGTGTACGGTCTGATGTAGAGGGTGAAGATAACACTTTGGCCAGTGGATATGATCATGTAACATTACATCGTCCACAGATTTATGCCTTCTTTCGTTTTTGGTGATGAAGGTTAGCTTAGATAACACAATTATTTTTGAGATTAGGCATTTTTCAGTTGCTGCAATCAAGTAATTTTGTGATAACACAAGTACTTTGTGCAATCAAGTAATTTTGTGAGTATATATTCTTCTTTTAGTTTCCTCTTCCTTTTTTTCTCTGATTTTGGTCGAGGATTATTGCAGGACAAGTGGTTGCACACAAAGTGTTTAATGTTATGTCTCAAAGAAACAATGGTATGTGAACAAGGTAATATAATCAAAACGAAGGTAATATGAATCGTTTATTTTATGTTTTGCGAAAGTTCACTATTATTTGATATATTTTAACTATATAACATATAGATGTAAATTTAAGATCAGCTTACATTTTATGTTTAGCCTTCAAGTTGTCGATTTCAATTACCTCTAAATTTTTATTTCTTATTTGCAGTATCTGAGATTGTTTTGTGGGTGTTTGATGTTATGTCTCAAAGAAATGGCTCTATGCGAAATAGGTAACCTTGATTGTTTTCGAAAAACTGTATGTTTGGATTTGGCCCATTCGAGTATTTAGTGATAAAACGGACCGAAATCGACCCTTCCGTAACTAAATCCATTAGAACGGCCAACTTTATTTGCAACATATACTTTGTTTTGTGTATCACAATCTCTTTATTAGACCTGTGTTTAATTAAATTTGATCAATAGTAATTCCAAAATGCAACAATGGTATAGGATTTAATTTTTATCATTTCTCAAATGCTCATTTGAAATGGATCTTTTACCATGGTTGTTTGCAGATAAATTCAATGGGGCAAAAGTGTTGGACTACATTTTAGATTTTGGAAAAGTACTGTACGTGTTCCCGCAGCCATTGTTGGATGTGTTCTAGGTAGTACGGAGTATTTCACTTTTTAAGTATTATTGTTACTTCTTACTTTTAGTAAGATTATATTTACTGATGGATTATTTATTCTATTGCATTAACTGGCCCATTGAAAACGTTGGACTTCAACTCCGTCGTATTTTGGGTAAGATACTAAACCAAAGTACTGGATCAACTCACGCCCCTTTTAGTCGGGTCTTAAGTCAGATTACAATGGTTCTATTCAAAGTACACACTCATGTTTTTTTTGGACTTTCGGCCTATCCAAAATGATCTCTTGAAAGTATGGACTCATATTTGCCATGACTTGAAACACATATTATAGATTTATGTTTGTAGTTAGTGTCAAATGTGATTTACTTTTTTAAAAATTAGCATCCATATCGGGTGAATTATTTTAATCGTAGCGAAAACTATTAAGTTATTTAATGAGTCTAAGTTTTTGAAAGCTTGATTACTAGGTTTCACATTTTGGTATACTTGCACCTTCTCACTTGCTTAAGTATGACTTTATGTTAAGTACCTTCAAAGCTGATGTTAAGATTGTCGATAATGAGACAATCAGTGTTGATGGATAGTTGATCAAGGTTGTTTGCAGTTGAGACCCTCTTCAGCTTCCATGGGATGAACTCGGTATTAAAATTATTATCCAGGTATGTCTAAACTTACTTGATCCATACATTGTATGTAGCATTAATCAGGTTCGGTCAAAATGATTATTTTTAAAATTGGGTCAGGATGGTTTGGGTGGAGTCTGGGTTACAGATAAACACATAGATCTCATTTACTTTTAAAGTTTAAGTGATCGTAGTTCAACAAATGAAATTCATATATATTTTTGGAATCTTTTCTTGAGGATGAATTTCATGTGATTACTAGGGGATCGAAGTGTTTATGTATTTCATATATATTATGGAAACTTCATTACTACTGAAAATGCAACTAATATTTGTTTGTTTTTTTAAAATAAACTTCTTGCCAGGCTTCCAAGTAGTGTCTGATCGCAAGAAGAATATTTTGGGTTGGAAAGCTTCAAACTGTGAGTACACATTGTCGATCTCTTTTGGCTAATAGTTGAACATTAGATTAAAACTGGCTGGTAACTACAATTAAAGGCAAGAGTTTGAATTCCTTGATTTCTGTTAGTGATAACCACCATGACAGATTAACTCATGCTATGTTCTAGGCAGCTTAAATTAAGGACAAGGTAATCTAACTTATATTATCTAATTATAGTTGATCTGAGTTCTTCACTATTGCATGGCCACTTAAAATATAACGCAAATTGACCTATTTTATTTCCCTTCCAACTTTTTGATTAGTTTTATGTTGGTGCTTTTAATAGGTGTATATGCACATATGTAACCAGAAAGGTCAATCTTTAAGCTCTGAAGAGCAATACGGTGTTTGTTACTTACAATCTTAATTAGTTATCAATTGTTGTTTTTATATATCAGTGTGGATGGAATGTAGATGGCTGATAGATGATATACATATACCCTACAAAGGATGACATATTTTTTTGTATAATTGTTTAATTTATAACCTAAATGATAATCTAATGAATATTGTTAACAGTTAACGCAACGTGACACTTGAAAGCATATGTAAATATATATATTTTTTCCCGAGGTTGAATATGATTGATGAATCCATTATATGTGCCCGTTTTCTTCAGTGATGTCTCACAATAGTCTTTGGGTAGAGACAAAAGCTACTACCAGATAACTACTTGGGTACCCATTTTTTCAAGTCATACACTTTGGTCTTTCAGTAGTGTTCTTTTATACCGCTTTCTATAGAAGAGATCGACGTGACCAATTTGACTTCAATCAATCATGAGATTAATGGTATGAAGGATTTGAACAGGTTTGAATATTAGGCATGCTATTCATGCTACAAGGGTGGTGGATTCAAAGAATGGATAACTATGTATTATGTTGTATTACTATAAGAATCACAAAACCACTTAAACATAAACCTTATCATATATGAAGTTGTTGGAGTGTTTTTATTAGTTAGAATGGTAATTAAATATGATGATACCTTATGCAATAATTTTAATAATAGAATTACTTTATATTAGTATATATATTGTTAAGCCAATTTCAGATTATGAAGAAGATGACACACCCATGGTGACAGTAACCAAGACAGGTAACTTAGTTTCGATCATTTTTTTTATTTTGATTTCTTTTATTTGGTGGTTTAATTATCTTCCAAATATGTGCAGCACCATATTTACCAAGCTTTATGTTTGAGGATTATAGATAGTTGTTTAGTAATGACATTGGGGAATGCTTAACTTTGGAATATAAAGAGCATGGCTGGTACTTTTCCTATGTTTTTGTTAATAAAAAATGATGCTTTACTACATTTTATATTAGTAAATTACAACAGGGAGTTACCTTATTGAACTCTGAGGCGGATTTACAACCCTAGGAAAGTGGACCATTACTTCTTGAACTCATCACACCAGGTAGGTGTTTTACCCATTCTTATCTAAGTTGTAATTGTTGTCGTGAATGTCGACAGATTATGTATAAATTTTAAATCTAATTAGCCAGACTCCTTCAAATGTTGCTTTTGTTCATAGACTATAAGAACTGGCTTCCTTTCACTTGACTGGTAGAAAAGATTATCGTTGTTTAGGCTTTGGCCACTACTCGCTCTTTTCCAACATTATTCATCCTATTCCTTATTGGGCAATGCAAGCTTTAGCTTGAATTGCTTACTCATATGGTAGTCATTGCAAAACTATGAATCTGGTATACGGGTTGGGTAAAAGGGTCTAAACAGGTTTGGTTAATTGCAATAAAGTGCACTATTAGACGTCATGTTTTTTTTGGGACAGATGAAGTATGTTCAATAAGCATATATGTTTATAAATGAATGTCATCAGTCATGGTTTTCTTAAAGTTAAGTTGCTTACTAAACCTATGACGTAATTAGCAAGTTGAGGCTTCAAAACTATTTACTGGTTGTGTGTAAAATACAATCACATATACATATACATATACTGATATTTTGGTGCATGTTTTTGGAGTGAAACATGATTCATTCTACAGCAAAGAATTAAAGATGATTAGAAGACCAACTTCAAGTTCACTTCAAAAAGTTTCTAACCTTTTCCTTGAAATTCTGACGTGGATATGAATATTTTTACAATATAAGCTCTCACAAAATCAATAAAGATTGAAACCTTATGTGAGTTATTCCTTTTTCCTTTATCGCACTTCCTGATATGCTTAAAGGTATGTCTAATCTTCTTGATTTTCTACATGAAAGGTGAATTCATGGTGTTTATACTTTAGAGCTTATGCAACCATGGAGGGAGTATTAGAGCTTATCAAATGGTTGCAACTTAGAATTCATAAGAAACCCTTGAGTTGTCTTTTTTTTTTAAACGACCATGAGTTTATTAGAGTTTATTATTGTGTTCTTACAAACTAATGTAATGACTAAGGTTAGCCTTAAATGAATGTGTAATTTAAATAATTATCAAATCCGTGCATCGCACGGGGCTGCATTCTAATATGTACTAATTGGTAACCATGCAATGTGATGACGGTGACTATCGATTATCTTAATTATTAATCTTAATACTATATATTTAAATGATACCAATTTTATACATTATTAACTTATTGTGGTTAGTATGCTTTATGTTAAATAATAATCGTACTAGTTATTATAAGGCTACTTGTATCGTGGTCGAATGATTTAGGAATGTATGAATTTAAACCATGTTGATCAAACTATTTATGCTCAGTAGGATAATATTATTAGATCTTTTAAGCTAACCATTAAAGGGGAAATCGAATATGCAGCAGACTGCAGCTATTATGGCTGCATACGCCTGCAGTCATGTACAAATTTTTAAGTTTTTTTTTCAGTTTAAACCTTTTGATTTATACATATATAAAACCCCTCCTGATTTTCATCTTGCTGCAGCCAAAAATGGTTGCAGTCCGCTGCAGCGATGTTAAGCCCAACCATTAAAACTACATTACTTTCATGTTCATATGTGTAATTCTTCTCTATGTTTCGATTTAGCTATGTTTAACTGTTTTAAATAGCTAGTTATAATTATAAAAAATGATAAATTGAAATATTTTATTTTCCAGAATTCAAAGAAAACTTAATATAAAATAGACATTATATATATATTAAAACTTTATGTAAATATACAAGTACTTTATGCGTGAAATATACAAGCTTTTAAAACACATACTAATTTTAACTACATTTCGTTTAACCTCCTAAATTTTAACCAAATTTCGTTTTAACCCCCTAAAATTTCTATTTTTTAACTTTTACCCACATCAAAGTTTTCGTTTTCATTTTCGTGACACTAAACTTTTAGATTCTCATGTTTCAACTTTCACACAGCTACGGTTTTACTTGTAAACATTTGGTCCTTGATTATTTTCATTTGTTTTTTTTATACATATAACGTTTTCATTATACAATAACTTTTATCATCGTCACGTCTTACGTTCATGTTGTTTTTACACATCTTAATATTCTTTTACATTATTTTTATTGTATCGTTACATGTTTACTTGTTTTTATCATACAATTTGCACACAGTTATGGTTTTACTTTTAAAGATTTGGTTTTTGATTATTTTTTACCGTTTTTATACATACATATAACGTTTTTAATATATGATAATTTTCATCATGCTTAGGTCTTACATTCATGAAACATTTAAAGTATTAATATAGTTATTGATTGTGTTTTTATACGACTTATTGTTACTTTACAATATTTTTAATGTTATTGCTAGATGGTTAGTTGTCATTTTTAAAGTTTGGGTTCGAATATTTGACATAGATTTACCAAAACTTTATTGTATAAAAAGTGTACCCAGCGGCAACGCGCGAGGTCAATAACTAGTGTATACTAAAATGAATACTTTTTACGCAAAAAATTAAAATTGTTAATTTTTGATGTATAAAGTAAATGTTTTTATGCATGTAATAAATTATATCATTTCCAATAAACTAACTCTGTACCCGCGCAATGCAACAGTGTTTGTGATAGTGACGGTTTGGTGGTGGGGAACGACTATTGGTGGTAGCTATAGAGACGGCGTCGAATGATGTAGATAATTGATCTAAAAAGTTAATAAAAATATTTCCTATTTTAAATAATAAATGACTCATCGTGTAATATAACCACTAAAGGTATTTTAAACTATTTTTTTCATATAACTTTAACATGTGGCTAATTTTTTATAAGATTGCACAGATATAAACATAAGTAACAACGAAAAGTTATAAAATTAAAGTTATAACTGACGTTCTGAAATACTACTACGGAGTAAAAAGGGTGTATTCTTCGGAAAAGAGAAAAACGTGGCGGGAAGACATAAGAAAACTAGCGGAGGTTGCCACGTAGCGAAATATTGTCGGTACGCCGATTTCATCGTAAAATCTCCCAAATTTATTCATCATAATAAAAATAAAATAATAACAATTCCGATATCCTTTTTGTTTCCCCGGCCGATCAAACTGAATTCAAATTAAGAAAGACAAAAAAAAAAAATCGTATATAATGGTGAAGGCGGTAGCGGTTGTTATGTTAATATGGCTAACGGTGTTTACGACGGTATGCCGGAGCGTAACCGACGTGGAGAAAGGCGTCGGAAACGTAAAAGAAAAGGTGGCGGAGAACGTGAAGATGAATGCTGAAAGTGCTGTCAATGAAGCCAAGGATAAAACCGGTAATTGGGCTGATTGGGCCATGGCTAAAGTCGCTTCGTAAGCAATCAATCAATATCTATAAATCATATATCATCGTGATTCTTTTTTTTTTTTTTCTTAATTATTATTTACAGATTTTGCTTTGTAGCCCTTAGTATTAGATATAAGGTTTTATCCAAACATTTTATTAAGTTTTATTCGTAGCCCTATCTTCCTTATTCAATAGTCGTAGTACGTTTTTGTTTAATCTAAATAGAAATTATGTGCTTACAAACAATATACAATCAAATGTTTACAAACACATTACACAATACACGTACATATTGTATGTGGTCGAGATGGTTCAATGAACAAAGAGAGATGAAAAGAACATAACAAGAAAAGATGTTAATCCAATTGATGAGACATGCTAAGTGTATCATTTCTATATTTAAATTATTAATTTAGGTTTAATGATTTGAATTGAACTAAATGCTTGTGTCTTTAGGATAGGATAGCATTTCTTCTTTGATTCGCAAAGGTCAAAGGGTATGAACTTAGGGCAAATGGTATAGAAACATGTCCAACTGTATATACAAATGCTTCGAGGTAGTTACAAATTAGTTTGATGTAAGAACGTTTTATTTGTTGCTCAAGTTGTAAATTTAGTACGTGGTTATATAGTTTATCCATAAAAAGAAAAAACTTCATCCATGAACTTAAAAAAAGATTTATATGGGACTATTCGGATTTGGAGTGAAGTATAATGACGGTAAGAAGCCACGTTACAATTAATCAGCTGCGACAATGTATTGTTTGATTGACAACTACTATAGAGTTCACCAGAGCTAGAATTACGTCTTTACATGGCAATATATAATGCTTCAATTAGTCATATGGAACTACAGAAGTCAATTCAATTACGGAGTTCGTTTGGTACTTGGTATCATTCATTCTTTATTTATTATTGAACAACAAAGATTTTGCGCACCTTAATTTAATGCACCTTTGTCCACAATGAGACTTGAACCTACCACCCCTTTGTTTGTTAGTACACCGTGATAGTAGATATCACTAGCTAGGACAAATGCCGTTTATTTAATCAGTTATTTTTAACTTTCCGGAGCTCGCATCTGACAGTTTCATATACAACCACTGTTTGCAAACATATCAGGGGTATCGGTATGGACCAGGATGAGGTGAAAGAGGGCGCTCACAAGGCAGTGGATAAAGCTGGTGAGGCTGCATCGAAGAGCACATCCACACTGAATTCTGCAGCTTCAGGTGATTTGGTTTCCAAATATGCATAGACTTTCCATATATAGGTCTGCAAATGCATTGTATGTGTTATTGTGGTGTGTTGCATCAAGAAACACACCCACAATATATTTTGCTGCTTTTGTTTGTAACTATTTACAAATGCACTAGTATTTTGGCTTCAAAGTAGTATTCATGCTCACTATGTGATCTATTTTCTTACAGAATCTTCAAAATATGTGGCTGGTGATGACAGCGATGATGTCAAGGTGAAAGCATATGAAGCATATAACTATGTCTCTGAACTCGCACAGGAAGCCTTGAAGAAAGTTCAAACTATGGCTGGTGTTGTGGAAGAACCAGCATACGAGAACGGGAACTATGCATACGATTATGTATCCGAGGGGGCTGGTAAAGCGATGAATATGGGTTCAGATATGGCCCAAAATGCCAAAGACAAGGCATCTGATGCATATGAGTATGCCTCCGAGAAAGCAGATCAAAAGATACGAATGCCCACAGATAAAGGCTCTGAAATCAAAGCAGGAATGGAAGGCATGATGACGGATGCTTATGATAAGGCTTCAGAGAAGGCTGGTGAAGCTAAGGATCAAGCACATGAAACCTATGGTGAAGCTAAAGCTAAGGCTGGCGACGCATATGAGGCTGCAAAGGACTCGGTGAATGAGCAGGCTAAGGAAACGTACGAGGCTGCTAAGGAAAAAGCATCAGATGCTGCAGGGAATGTAGGAGAGGCAATGAGAACATAGAGATTATGAGGATCCAACATACATGCTGACTCAACTCGAGGTTCCTTCCTCCATTCTCTTTGTTAGTATGATACATGTGTTAGATTATTGTAGCTTGTTTGTTCTACAAACTTACGTTATATGTAATGTACGTTCCTGTTTGGAGTTGTAATAATACATGCATATGATAGATAGTGTGGCACCGAAGGCGGGTTTGTATTCTTTTTCCGCCCAAAGGAGCTCTTATACTTTGTGTTTTTTGTTCTTAAAATCAAGGTATCATTTGGATTTCAAAATGAACAACTGCTTCTATCATTTTCTATATATAATACCACTTATTAAATCGAGAGTCTGACCCCGATTTTCCCACTCTCTTAGCGTATATGTGACATTATGTGAACTGTGTTGGATGTGGATCACACAATTAGATTGTGAATTTTCAGAAGTTAAGCTTTCTGCCTGTTAGCTTGAAGACGATCGTCTTTACTTCCGAGACATATTATTAGATTAGGAATACAACTTTTATTTAGAAGGTCCATCAAGAATGTTTGTGAATTAGTAATTAAGATCAGTTGCAAGACACTCCCACTATCCGTCCCGTGAGCGTCCCTACTTGAGAACCCGTGGATTCTAAATTTTCAGACTGTCTGACCATTTTGTAGAGTATTCTGTGCAAAGTGCCATAAGGATAGGACTCCTAACGGGAGGCAGAATGGTGAGATGAGATGGAAACAAGACCCGACTAGATATTAATGTATATAACGGCTATTCGCCACTCATGGGACAAGGTTGTCTCTGTCGGATGCTTAGTTTCTGTTTTGACTGTTGCTTATGGTGTGTAATCGTTTTTGAAAGTTCAGTGAGGTGATTAAGTTTAGATGGAGGACTGTTTGAGATCCACAATTGCATGCAGATATATATATGATGCATGGATACTTGATCCCACTTAATTAGTTATTATATAGGTAATATTAGTGTAGGTTGTCCCCTCCCCTTCAATATTTAAGTAATTAACTCAAAAGATGGTTTAGGGCTTGATCTTTGTCCCCTCCCACTTAATTAGCTACTATATTGTTAGTTATTATTTAATTGGTGGGATTTGGAGTTGCAGATGTCATGCTACTTCTGCCGTTATGATTAGTATCCGGTACCATGCAGACAATGGATCTAATGCAGCACTTCGCGAGCTACTTAAGTTAAGTTCTATATATCTTCTTATTATGTTAAATCTAATAGATTGTGAAGTATACATACATGCTTATATAGTTTAGTGTGATTTAGATGATCTCATACTCAAAAACTGTGTAATATATTTGATAATAAAAAATAAAATTTCAAACACATCTATATGTAGTGGTGGTACAAAGGCCTAAATTAACATGCCTAATAACCTCGCCTATCGATATATTGATTTCACTCTTTTTCTTCCCTTATTAATTTGTCTTGATCTCATTCTTAGGCATGTTTAGGCAATGAGTTTTAGTTTTATATATGTATGTATCTTTTTTGAGATGAGAATTGAGATTCTGGAGTACATGCATTATTGTGTAGGGTACCCCTCTCAAGGGCAGTATTATCCGGTCCCAGAATTGAATAAGGTGCACAGTGTGACCTCTATATCAAAGATATAGTACACGAGGCAACATGAATGTAAATGAAAATTGATACAATAATTTCTAGAAGTTATTAAGATTTAGGCTTCTGATGGTGTTATGGTTAATGCCTAGTTAACTAGCATTAAGCACAAAATGAATCCACAAACTTATAACCATTGAATTCTCGTCACATCCTATTTAATTTGCAGTTTTTGTACCTTCTTTTGGTGTATTGACCATAAGATAAAAATTATATAATATTTATTCATAGAGTAACAATTACTTACAGATCTTAATTGCAATCTGCTAGTTTTGTAAGTATTGGGATGTGTTCTTTTAACATTGTTAAGTAATTAAATTTTCTCATGGAGTGTTTGGGATCTATTACTGATTATATGCTTATTGCTTGTTTTTAGCGGTTAAAGAGTAACTAACTTTCTTGTAAAATCGATTATCTGATTATTGTATAAGCCGAAAACTGATGAGCTCCTTTCTTAATGAGAAATACACGTTCTGAAATGAGTATGTTCTTTTTTTTTCCGTGCAGATAAACACTTATAAATAAGCAATCCCATTCATAGTTTTTGTACCTTCTTTAGTAATAAGTATATTGGTCAAAACATTAAAAATAATTCCATAAGAATTAGAGTCAAATTAAGTAACATGAACAAAAGATATTCATTGATCTTAATAATAAATATAGTGTAGCTATTCTCTATCTAAAAAAGAAGATACTAAATAAACTTCTTAAAAGTCTATAATTAAGCTCAATTAAATCTTACTCTTGTTTCTTCTTTGAAGCTTGTTTGCAGTTATGCATCCATACTTTAAACACTTTCCTTTTCAATCCAACTTCATTGCAAAACTGCAATATCTCTTCTTCATCTTGCTTTTGAATCCTCCACCCTATTTTCTCAGCAAAATCATGCATTTTTTCCTTCTGTTCTTCTGAGAATTTAGTCCTAAATCTTTTCTTTGATGGCTGTTGTCCAGTGTGTGTTCTAAACATGTCAAGATCCTCACTTGATGATTCTGTTTGTGCCACATTACTAGTTCCACCAAATGCAACCATCATTGGTTGCATATGGCCATGGCTGTATCTATAGCTGTGAGGTGGCTGCATTGTAGCTGCAGCAGCAACTCTAGATGGCTGTGGCTGCTGTTGGTTATGTATTATTGCAGTGGGCTGTGGCTCACCATCAACTTCTCTTCTGTGAAAACTTCTGTGACATTCACAGGCTGCACATTTTAAACTTTCTGGAGTGCCTTCTTCACCATTAGGCATGAACTCACCACAACCATCTACAGCATGTGTTCCTATACTTGCAGCATGGTTTTTTAAGCATTCTCTATATCTAACAATTGGAGTTGTATCTAATGGTGGTGGTGGTGTTTGGGACACTGGATCTGGATCTGGAAATGGGTATGGGTTTGATTCCCTTGTTTCTCTATTAGCTTCCATTTGTTGGTCTTGAAATACATTGTAATAGTTTCTTTGCTGATCTGGGGTTTGATTTCTTGTGATGTTTGAAGAATTTAAAGGTGCATAAGTGAAGATGGAAGGTGAATCTTGGTTAGATTGAGATGGGTTATTGTGATTTATAGTCTTTCTGTCTCTAGCATCCATTATGTTTGACTTCTAATATCTGTCTAAACTAGTATCAAGCTACCCTCTTTAAGTCCCTCTGGACTTCAATTCTTTATTAAAGAAAAAAAATATATCAAATTCCCAAGATTTGTGTAAAACTACTATAGGTTGATCTGAAAAATCTAATGGGGAAAAAATGGAGTTCAACAAGTTTGATTAAAAACCTAAAAGTGCACTAAACTTTAGTGAAGAAAAAAGAAAAAGAGAATCTTTAAAAACTGTTGAAAAGATGACATTTTTCAATCAAATGGGACCCTAGCTTGTTGATTGTAACAAATCTTGAACATGCATTCACAAAGATGAAATGCAAGTTTTAAGCAAAAAACCTGAACAGAAAATTATAAATATAGAGTGGGTAGGGGTAGGAGGGTGTGGTTGAAGAAAGTGTCTCCTACAGGCCATCAAGAAGTGGTTATAAAGAAAAGCATTAAAAAGAACAAAATAAGCAGATGGGTCTGGTTTGGGATTGAAAAGTAAGAAATTTTTAAAAGGCTGCTAATGACAATGGCTGGTCCAGTTTGCTCTTTCTGTTGTTCTACATGATATCCATTAAAGATAGAGAGAGAGAGATGAAATATGTATATGTATGTATGTGTATCTATATCTCCATTAGTGTTAGTGATCATGAGATGTTTTTGTTGCCTTGTCTTTTCCTACATTTTCATTATTCTTTTGTTAGGAATGGGTTCTCAGAGCAGGGCAAAACTTTTACTAGTCCAAAATTACCAGATTGATATGTATGTTGGTTTTGTAATTTGTATGTTGTGCAGGGTGAGTTGTGCTTTGATGTTTGGATTGTGATTTTAGATGTGGAATGTGTGTAATGCAAGCTTCTATATTGGGGGGTAGGGGTCTGGGGTTGATTATTTTATTAGGTGGGGTTTGGAATTAAAGGGAAAATGATGGTCCATAGAAGGGCACTGTTGAGCCTGTCTGATTCTCACTCTTTGAGGACAGGGCTGTACCAGGGCCTGGAAGTTCCCTTATTTTGTCCTCTAATGGTTGCTTATCAACTATCAAGTCCCTTTTTTTTTTTATAATTGTTACACGAATTATATATGGGGATGGAATATCTAAGTTTAGGTGTGTAACATTAATATATTGTTTTTTAATCTATAAAATTTATGGGGTCTAAATATTTATTCATTAATCAAAAAATATTAAAAAATTTGTATGAGGGGTTTCACACCTAAGCTTAGGTACTGGACAGTCTTATATTCACTTTTTCCATTATATATATAAGCAAATACGTGATTGTTATCTAAACTTAGATATAAAATCCATAGTTTTCGACTCGTAACTTTTGACTCGACTCGACTCGAAAACATGATTTTTTTACCCGTGATTCAGAACGTGATTCGACTTGTAAGATATATATTTGACGTCTTTCGAAGCAAAATATTAGTTCATTATCTTAATAAATTTACCAAAATATTACATATTCAATAGTTTTGAGACATAAACGTACAATTTATCTCCAAATTCGTAATAAAATAATCAAAACTATATAGATAATACGCAAAATAATGTAACAAATTAAGTATAATATATAACCATAATATCCAACTACAATAATTATAAGTTTGTGACTCGGTTCAAGTTCACACAACAACTCGTAAGAGTCTGGACAAAAATCAGTCACCTAACGAGTCGACTCATTTTTGGTGTAATTCGACTCGTAAGAGTTTAACAACTATGATATAATTTTTCGTAGATTAATTATTTTATACTTATTAAATAATAAATAAATGATTATTAGGTTTTTTTTATGTTATACAAGGTGGGATGGGGGTTCGAGGATGGAACATAAATGAAAAGATTGAAAATCATATATAAATTGAAAATGATTTTATTGATAAAATAATGGTCTATACCAATTTCAACAAATAAATGTATGAGATCAATTCTTCACTTAAAAATTGAATTCAAAATTTTTTAAAATGAATGTAAAGATTCTTTATAGATAAATATATTGCATACATATATGTATGTGAGTGTCTTAATTGAAGTGTCTAATAATATAAAGTATATTAATTTATTTATTTTTTAAATAATATACGGTGAAGTTGTAACATGACATTATAATTGTATAAATAATGAACATTGTTGTGAAACTCGACTGATACAATGAAATCGGATCGTGTATCGGCCGATTAGCGATACGAGTTTGCTATACTCGGTCTGAAAACCGGCGAAAGTTATAGACACGGGTCAACTTGGTCAAGATGGTCGTATCGGTCAAGAGTCGGTTGTATCGGTCAAGAGTATCAGCTATGTTCAACTAAAGTCAAACTTTTTTTTTGTTGTTAAAGCTTTTATGAATTATTTTATTGTTGTAGATAATTATGTTTAAGTTGAAAAATTATATTATGTTTAAGTTTGAAGTTTTATATATTTTTTTAATTTTTTCATACATATGATTTGAAAAACTATTATTTTATATATAAAAAACTCACTATTTACCGATCCGATTTTAAAAAATCATGACTTACCACCTCTCCGATCCGACCTCGATTCTCGAGTTTCGCAACCTTGATAATGGGAACATATCATGTTTCTTTTTTTCTTATTAATCTAACATATAATACAATTCACATAAGAGACTGTACAAGTATTTAACCTCTAATGGTAATAGATTCGTAAAAAAATATGGTATGATAGATTTATTTCTTTGTGTAGTAGCAGTGTGATTGTAGAGTAGTATTATGGGCAAACTGAAATGACCCAGTTATATTATATTATACAAATTTTACAAAGGCAAATGATAGTTTTGTTTATGATCCAAGTCTCCAACCAGTGAATTTGAGCCAACTAGCCTCAAGTATTGCAAGTTCACTAGAAAGGGATCTTACCATTTTGACAGCTACACCTTCTATCGTTGTAAAATGGTAAATCTTACCGTTACCGTGGACTATATATCTAAGCAAGTTAGTCGGTTGTTTAGTGAAAAGATGTCATATGTCTAGAGCTGTTATTAGTTACGTTAACAATTGCCCGACGTTGCAACCAAAATGACTCCATCAGAACTCTTTTAAATAGATCAATTTCATCCCTCGTCATTTATGAGATCGGCTTTAAAAGTAACCCAAAATGAAAATAAAATTAAGGAGCCTATGTTTTATCCAAGGACTATCTCATCTGCATAGTCTCGTCGCTAATATTATCCTTTGGTATTCATCATAAATGAATGGTTTCATGAAGAGCTTTTAGAGGTAATTAGCTACTAGACATTTCTGTCAAGTTTAGGGAAGGGAATTCCCTCAAGTTTAGTCTCACAAAGATGTTTTTGTAATTAGAGCATCTTCAATGGGAAGTTGATGAAAAACTTTTTTTAAAAGGAAAAGATTTTGAATAGTTTTTTACCATTGGAGAGAATGACTTTTTTATTTTAAAGGTTGATGTTCCTCAAGCTATTTGATCAAAGATTTTTTTCTATACACTCACACTCAATTCTAAATTCCTTTTAAGAAAATAGCATGCTACCCGCGCGTTGCAGCGGATACCATTGACAATACGTTCGATATCGTGATTACCAAAAACAGTATCAGTGAACAATTAATTAAGCGAGATACCACGATGATACCGTAGCTTCAATATCTACCAACAGTAACAAAAAATCCACGTATTAACAATATAAGTGGATATTCAATTGAAGTGAAATTGTGAAAATAGTTTAAATAGGAATGCATTTTAATTGAAATAAAGGAAGGACATTCCTGTACATTCGCATGGTTACATTTCAACATTTGATGAGAGAGAGTGTTATTTCTTTTATATAATAATATAGATAATTGTTTATAACTTCAACTAACACGCTTAATAAAATATCATATATTAATAATAGAGACATTGAAATTAGTCTTTAATAACTTGATGTCATTGGAGATGTTCTTAGCTACTAACATGGACCTACAAATCTACGATAGATGTTTTTTGGTCAAGTTTAGTTCCGCAAAGGACGTGTTTATTGTTAGGACCCCTATAAAGCTATATGATACAAACTACTTAGAATACTTTACAAACAATTAGCCCTTGTATTTTGTTTATTTTGTCATTTATTTATTTATTTAAATACTTAGATAAAAGTGTCATAAGTACCTTACATTTTTTTGTTATGATTGATATTTTCTGTTAGTGAGTGTATACAAGTGGAAAAAAATCAGGTAGCCAAACCCAATTTGATTGCGCTTTTGGTCAACATATATTACCGGTTTTCACTAAAAAATCAACAAAATTATGGGGTCAAAGTATGCGAGTTAAAAGCCTATGGTTCGCCTATTTCTCTCATTTGCTCAAGCCTTATCAATTATCATTACTTGAAATATTTCAACTAAAAGTATACGTGATGTCATATTCCCTTCATGATACAGGCATAAGCATATGTGAATATAATATGTTAGTCCTAAAATGGAACTTATAATTTAAGAGTAACTATTGATTTTTGCTTATGACATAGTACAAGCGGAACATGAAGTTTGTAGGTTCAAACTTAGTATTGACAATTAACCAATCAAACGAATATAAGTTGAAGTCGAAATATAAAGTCTATACTGTGTTGAATTAGGATAACATAAAAAATCAAGTTATTATACAACAGAGAGTCATCGAGATAAGTTTTACATAAGCAAAAGATCGTCTTACTTCTTCTTCTATAAAGAGAATAAAATTAAGAAAGTAAGCATAATTTTTCTTTCTAAAATACCTCTATTTAAACATTAAATTTTCATATACTCTCGTTTCTTCATTTTCATTAATCATTATACACTCTCATCGACCTTCGATCACCCTCTGTCGCCACCCTTCTTCTCCACCGCCTCCCTCAATCTCCACCACCCGCCTTCTAGCCGCCGCAACGCGCAAACACTATGCTTGTCCCTTATAAAACATATTGAATTCTTCTATTTTAGGAAACTCAACACTTTTTTATACCCAAAATACCACCATTTCTTAATCTTAATTCTTCTATACACCTAATATATACTTTTATAATATCTAATAAAAAAACAACTCTATCTTTAATTGTTATATGCGAAAATTATTTAAAATAACATTAATGATTAAATTACACTACTGATCCTTTATCTTTATATACTTAAATATCTTTATTAACCTTTTAAATCAATTACTTTTACATCGACTATCTACACCACTTGACGCCGCCTCCACCACTAACAGTCGCTCCCACCACCACACCGTCACCGTCACAACCACCGCCGCATTGCGCAGTTACCGTGCTAGTATAAATAACATGTGTTTAAAGAAGACATACTCGATTGAATGCATCAGAAAAATCTATATTTTTCTCTACTCCCCGATATCATTTATTCTTATCTATCAAACCACTTCTTCACCATCGTCACCACCAACACCATTGTCATCATGCATTTAATCATATTCGTGAGAATTGACTTTATTAAAAGATGGCTAATCGTTCTAATGTATGTTTTTAATAACTTAGTATTGAGGTAAAAACCTCAGTGATATCTCAGTCCTCCCATGAAGGTTTTGGGCCTGGGGAGACCCGAGTTCGTATCCTGAGGGGAGGAAGGTTTACTACTATTTATCGTCGTTCCATTTGGCGGATTAATAGGAGGTTTTCCTCCCTCTGTGATTCCCTGTAATTCGAATGACATCCTGCCCAAAGGATGTAAGGGCCGATAAATGAGACGAACAGGCTCTGACCATTTGAACGTTAACAAAAATATATTTTTAATAACTTTTAAACAATGATATCATTACATAAGTCAAAATTAAGAGATGCGATTGATAAAATAAATATTAAAATACACATGCCACTAGATTGTGATATCAAAAAATTATGATTTCAAAAAGATTTTTAAAAACATATTATGGGGGTAAATTAGGGATCTGCATGGTTCAGGTTTAGCCGGTTTTTACTAAGAATCTCAACTAAACCAATGTAAACGGATCAACGATTTTTTGAACCAATCCGTCCAAATTGTTATGCCAAACCAAACCAACCAAAACCAATTAACCGGTTTGGTTTGGTCCGGTTAGACGGTTATCACACTTTTAACATACAATATATTAAAACTTCTAGTAATACCAACTTGCAAAAGTTTCACACATACTTGAAATGAAATATAAAGTGTTGAAAATACATTAAATAACTGAAAAGAAAAAGTAGAAATTAATATTTTCAACAACGCAAACAGTTTGTGTATACCCAATGGAGGATTCATCATTTTAGGATTATAAAAATCATATAAATTAGCTTGGTAATTGATTGCTAAAAATTATCTTAAAGATCAAGATAAGAATTTGAATATTTTCAAACTTTTGCAAAGCTAATATTTTATAATTTATAATATTGAATATATATATATATATGAAATAAAGTAATATAAATAAATGGTCCGGTTTGGTTAACTCGGTTTGATAAAAGTCTAAAACCATGAACCAAATCATAGGAGTGGTTTATGAAAAAGACAAACCGACGGTCTAAGTTTTTGATTTCAAACCCGACCAATCCAACTAATTACTTCGGTTTAAACGGTTTAGCCGGTTTAGACCAAACCGTGCACATCCCTAAGGTAAATATAATAACTTTATGGTAATTACTAATTAGTAAAGGGGGTGAACACCTCCATTAGTATACCAATTTGACTTGCAATATCGCATGCCAATTCATGTCAGATGGTAGAGGTGGTGTTATCACATGTCAATTTCGGGTGTCGAGTAAAAATAGCGTCCATCTTCTGCACTCTTAGAATAATGGTTAATCATCTAAACATATTCTTTTAAAAATTATAATATAATATATGAATTTCATTAATTTTCTTCCCTATTCCTATCAATTTTGATGGCAATCACATATATTTGTTAACTTAAAAGTCCATATTTAAAGCAAAGCATTGGTGCTACTCATATTAAAGGTGACAAATACATTTCACCAAATTTGTTGTCTAAAATGGGTAAATATGTTTTTCTAAACAAAGAAAAGAAAAAAGAACAGTCTCTTGAAAATACCCTTTCAAATGTTTAATAGTACTTTCTAGTTTCCGGAAGTAGAACAAGTATTATCAATCATGTTTATAAGAATTTCTATTTTCAAAATTTTTTTTTACAAAGAATATCACTACTGGTAATCTTCATGTCTTTGTATAGATTAATTAGGAAAGTATGAGGTTTTGTTTTAGAAAATTATGAGTGTTCTCCATAATACTCTCAAAAAAACCATGTAAAACGTAGAACTATTAAAGCATGTTCATATCTACCAATATACTAAAACATAATTAATGTATTCTTTGATCGACACGTAGGATAATTTTGAAGTGACATGTGTCACCTTGGTCCCAACAAAATTTTTTAATATATATTAATATTATAGAACTAATTAAATAATAATTATTTAGTTATAATTTTGGTATATATGTATTCTAATAAATTATTCTTTCTAATTATCCATACGTATTTAGTTATTTAATGTAATGTAATTGTGTTGTAACCTAATAAGGGTTAGTTACTCCAAACACAATATTTAATTCGTGAATTTCGATCTTACATGTATATGGTTTCATATCATGTACTTTTTATATATATAATATATAATATATAATATATAATATAATCTACCTAAAACAGAATTGAGATGTTTTTGAAATGACACATAGTGTGTAATCTTTAATCGACATGTGCCCTTTTAATTTATTTATTTTATTAAGTTAGTTTTTTTAGTTGTATATAGATTTCATTTTCTTATTAAACTTGGAATTAAACTCTAATTATTGGCTTATATATAGAAAACACATTGTAACCTTATTTGATTGGTGTTTTTTCAATAATAAAATTGTTTTTTTTCTTTCTCAATTGTTCAACTCCTATTACTTATAATACTTATAATAATAAGTTATTAACATGAAAACTACAAAAATTTGAGTTTACGTTTTGAAATTACAAGGTTATTTGTCGTCATCCACTATGTTTACAAGTTTCGATTTTATGTGATTGTAAAAATTTAAGGTAAATGTAAAACTCAAACTAAACATATATTATAGTTATCATTACTCTTTATTATAACTTCACTTCGATCATTGGTTTATTTTAACCACAATTTATTTCATACAAACTAAATCAAGTATAAGGCATAGTTGAATTTCTTTATGATACGATCTATATAGTTACCGTACATCATACGGGTATTAGGACTAGTAATATATCTTATATAAATAAAACAAAATTGTTTCTAGAACTTTTTTTCCTATGTGGCATGCCATATTTTCTCTTAAGTTATTTTCTACAAATTTATGATGTTATAAATTTTTTTTATTTTCAAAAATCTATTTTTTTATATTAGGCCCTATGTTATTTATTTTTTTACATATTATATTGTAACCTTAAAACCTTTTTTTTTGTATTAGGCCCTATGTTATTTATTTTTCTACATTTTTTTTGTAACCTTATATTTTTTAAAAATTAATATGAAAAATGATCGATTGTATTATAGCTCTTTTGATTTTTAATTCTATATCTACCACTGATTTATGGTAGTTAGTTTTACTTTTTTTATAACCTAGTCGTGTTTATATATTAATGTTTATCTTTATAAATATGTTGCTATCTCCATATCAAAAATTATAATGTGTTGACAACAAATTAAATACTAACAACAACGGTACCTAATCCGGCAAAAGCCGTGTTTGGAAGAGTTAGAATGTAGACAACCTTAACCCTATACGACAATAGATAGACTACTTTCAAAAACATCTCCGACCAAAAAGAGGAAAAAGATAGAGAGTGTAAAAAGTTTAGTAACCATACATGTTGGTCGAGTATTATCTGACTACGTTATAATTAGAGAAGAATAACAGTCACCACATAACGCACTTTAGCTTAAAATGGACAATATATAGTAAAAGAGGCATTTAAACATATTAAACATCAACCTACAAATGTAATAAACATGTCTATGTACATACAACCAAGCATGGTTTCAACAATTACGAGCGGTATGTGTAATAATTCCCCTAAATCCCCCTCCCATCAAGCCAAAGAAGCAAATAGGGTTAATGACATACACAACTCTCCTAAATTATATACATAGCTGTATATATTTTTTGGTTTTAACTTTTTAATAATGTAGATCGGGTTGAACCCGGGCTAATTAGCTAGTTCATTGAAAATCAAAAACTCGGATTTCTAAATTAAAACTTTAGTTTGGAAAACTCAATTATACAGTTTTTTAAGTATATTTCATTTCAGAAATCCCTCAATAATTTTTAAATTTCAAAAACTAAAGGCATTTTCAAAGTTTTCAAAGATTTTTTTTTTTTAAAACGGAAAATATTATAAATAAAAGTGTCGCAAATTGCTAAACATCAAACAAAAATTACAGATATAATTAAAGTATTTAGGAGAGCAAGACGAAACTATGTGATCCCAAATTAGTCCCAACGACAAACACACAAGTTACACAAAAAAAAGAGGGTTCATAAAGACATAAACCACTCATCCCGAGAGATAGTAAGCTTCTTACACCGACTCGTAGCCCACAAAAACGATTGGGACACAATAAAGTCAAATAATAATCCCGAATGCTTCTGACTAGAGGAGAAAACTTCGTCATTTCAGTAATTCCAAAGTTTTCAGAGACTTTTAATAATAATATTTATATTACTTTTATGAAAAACCGAAAAGTAACAATGGAGATTTTGAAATTTTTCCATAACTTAACACGATTTATGATTTTCATGCAGCGTGGTTTGAATCAGTGGTAAACACCATGTCCTCTAGAGACAGATGATAGAGGTTCGATCCTCATCCCATACAAAGACCGGAGGTTATTTTTTTTACCATTTTGATAGAACCTGGAAGCATCTACCTAGATATGTCTATATCTTAACATCCCTCATACACCATTGAGTTATTAGACTCAAAATCCGAGAAAAATGACAATTTTCCTTTTTACAATTTATGATTTACAAAAATATTACGCAATTGTAACGTATGCTTTTCGATACACTCCGAAAAGCAAAGAAGAAAAGGTTATACGAGTAATTGAAGAACGGATGGTTAATATGATTTGTGGAGTGAATCTTGACTGGTCCTTTTTATGGCGCTTTGTTTAGACATAAAGCTATGTGGGAGATAGCCTAATGAATTTCCCAATCAAATAAAGTGTCCTTGTCTATTTTTTTAATGGCCTTACAAAAGGCTACAATAATTAAATTGATACGATTATAAATAAATAAATAAATTTTAACTAATTAAGATTGGTACAATTATTTAATCTAATAAAAGTGAATGTTTAAGGATACACATTTACTATAATAATAATAATAGATAATTAGATAGTAGTGGAAATAGCTCCAAGATTGTGTTCAACAATTTCCACATGATTAATCTAACTAACTACTAAACATATTATAAACTCTGATACGAGTACTCCGTTTTTTAATCCTTTACTCCCATTGATATTTCTTTTTTGGACTATTCTTCCTTGTTTCGAAGGCAACTTCTAGTAATTATCCATTGTTTAAAGTATCTCATTTTTGATATAACTGTAAAACCATTAATTTTGTCGTCTATAATAATAACAAAATATCATGTAGAGGTCACATCAACATGAGCACGCATGCGTACGTGAGAATAGAAGCATGGGTTAAAGGCTTAAAACGTGAGTGGGTATCATTCGATCGCACTTTTGATCATCAAAACAAAACCCTGTTTAAATGCGTATTATTGCCGTTTCCAATTATTCCTGCATTTCGATCAAATAAATAATTTTTTCACATTTAAAGCCCAACTCCAGCTATCACCAGGTTATCCGAGTGGTTAATTATTTTCTTTCTTTCAGAAGAGGTTTTAGTTTAAAACTTTCGTAAGTGAATGTCTTTGGGCGAGCCCAAAACTTATATTACATTAGGTCGCATTTATCTTCTTTTTTTTTTTTTTTTTTTTTTAAACGCGACTAGACATTAAAAAGAATAGTACAATTACAAAAAAAAAGGATTCATCACCCATAAAAGTTATGAAAAATTAAATTTTCTATCTAGAAACAATAATATATAGAAACAATCGGGGCCGGTTTATAGGGTGGACAAAGTGGGCGACAGACTGAGACCCGTTTCTTTATGGAATTAGGGAGCCCAGTTTTTTTTAATGTTATATATATATAATTAAAAATTTTACTGTCTTATAAAAAGAAAGAAAAAAGTCTAAGCAGTCATAATAATCGAAGTCAAACGGTGCTCTTATTCTGTCAAATTGATCACAAATTGTCCTTGTCTCCACATAACTTTTAATTTAATATTTTTCTCTTTGTTTTTATTTTATGTAGATAACTATTAATTGCAAACTATTATTTTATAATTTTGCATTTTTTTTAGTTTATTGAACAATGACTTTTGCTATGTTTATTGATATAACATTTATCGTCGTTTTTAAAGATTAGCTTATATAAAATAAACTCGTTGTTCAAAAAATATATATAAATATAATTTGTTACGCTTAGCCTATGGGTCCTTTTTTGACCCTCATCCAACACCTATAAATCTTTAGGGACGACTCTGGAAACAATGGATTGAATTGAAATATGAAAGACTCATCATTTACCCAATCTATTTAACTGTGTGTTTAAAACACAACTCCCCTAAAATATATAAAACTTTGTTATAATCTTTCTGGAAATTAAAAAATGATTCTGTACATTGCATTGACTTGTTTAAAAATTAGCTTAAAATAATGATAAAAAGCATAATATGGAGATAAGCGGAAATAAGAGTCATGAAACAAAAGAAAAGTAATAATTCATATCTCAAATGTTCAAATATTTAAGCATGTTTTAAGTTAATATTATATATAGGCATCCCAATGAATCCAATCACCATTGTTGTTAAAAAAATTAGTATAGTAAAGTATATATATATAGTTGGAGCTCGAACTTTCGTAATACATCACGAGCCGAACTCGAGTTTAAACACTAAGGTTCGAACGAGCTCGAACACTGCTAAGACCGGGCTCGGCTCGGCTTGTTTACACCCTTAGATTTGAGCAAGGCATTCCTGTCACCCATCTAAATTTATTTTTTTCTTTCTCGTTATCCTCTAGCATATTTACACTGAGATTCAAATCTTGAACGTATTGTGAAGATATCAAAAAAAATTATGATCATTAAGCCATCTTGATAATAAATCATCTTTCACTTCACTTCGTTTTATTGTAATCTATACTCCTTTATAAAAATTATCAGACCACCTATTTTTAGAAAAAGTTACATAATAATTATATACGAAATTACTAAATTACCCTTAGTAAACACTCACTATGGAAAGAGTTTCTATAAAATACCAAATTTGCCCTTAATGAATTAATTTACATTCTAAACCTTTATTTTAATAATTAACATTTTAAGCCCTTATCTTCTAAAAAATTTTCATTATCACAATTACATCAACCTACACTACTTGACACCGCCACCATTACCAATGGTACCATCACCGACACCACTAGAACGCCTTCCCTACCACTACCGTCGCATTGCGCGGGTACCATGCTCGTTTAACTTTATCTATCTATACTCTTTTATAAAAATTATCAACCCCTAATTTTTAGAAATAGTTACACAATAGTTACTACAAAATTACTAAATTACCCTTAATAAACATCCACTAGGCCACTATGGAAAGAGTTTGTATAAAATATCAAATTTGCCCTTAATGAATTAATTTACACTCTAAACCTTTATTTAAATAATTAACATTTTAAGCCCTTATTTTCTAAAAAAATTTCATTATCACAATTACATCAACCTACACCACTTGACACCACCAGCACCACCACCAATAGTACCATCACCGACACCACTAGGTCACCTTCCCTACCACCGCCGTCGCATTGCGCGGGTACTATGTTCGTTTAACTCTATGTATCTATACTCTTTTATAAATATTATCACACCCCCCATTTTTAGAAATAGTTACACAAGTTACATACGAATTACTAAATTACTCTTAATAAACACCCAATATACTCACCGACAGCACTAGACCCCCTTCCCCACCACTGCCGTCGCATTGCGCGGGTAACATGCTCGTACTCCTTTATAAAAATTATCACACCCTCCAATTTTAGAAAGTGTTACATGATAGTTACATACAAAATTACTAAATTGCGCTTAATAAATACCCACTATGGAAAGAGTTTTTATAAACTAATAAATTTGTTCTTAATGAGTTAATTTACATTCTAAACCTTTATTTTAATAATTAACGATTTAAGCTCTTATCTTCTAAACTATTCTACTATCACCTTTACACCACTTAACACTGCTAACACCACCTATAATATCGTCACCGACATCATTAGACCGTCATCTTCGTCATCGCTGTCGTATTACACGGGTACCATGCTAGTTTTTTCTAAGAAAGGCAATATAGCACGACAAAAAAGAAAAGGAAGGCCACTCAAATTGTGAGATAAATTGATTAACAGTTTACAAATAATGATACTAGCTTGCAAATTTAAACAATTATGAACTAAGGCTAGAACAAGTACTGCTTGAATCCCATATACGGATGGTAATAATCTTAGCGACTTAGCGGCAATTATATGTATTCCATATTAACCACTCATAAGTGTCACACTCTTACCAACCACATAGACAAACCGACAGAGTGGTTATTGTGTAGCACTTTTAAAGCCTTTGGTGACACTATTGCTTTCTACTCGATCTAGAACAGAAGATCTTGACATTTGATTTGAAGTCAATTTGTAAATGTAAATGTCGGCCATGCTTTTTGGGCCTGAGGGATCTTAAATCATCTTTAGAACAGCTTACCTTCCCTAGTCATTCAATGTCTCTAATTCTCTATACAATTCTGTTATACGGTGTTTCCATACATTGTAAAATATCTTAGAAAGGGTTGTCTGTCATCACTCGGCGATTACATGATATAACGCTAATATGATGCCCTTGGTTGTGGATTTTTGAAATAAGTTGTATTTTTTACAAACTGCCTTTTAAAAAAATAAGGTAGTATATCTTTGACAAAGGTATTTAAGAACTCACAAGTCGATAAAAGGGTTTGTAGAAGAGGTATAACCAAGTTTCTCAAACCCGGTTTATGGTTAGACTAGCTTGCACATTGCACATTGATTTTTGTTCGCAAGTAGAAGAGGCCGGCTTATAACTTTATATTTTTAAAATTTCTTTAGTGTTTAGGGTAGATGATGGCATAACTGTGTCACTAGCCAAGGCCTGGGTTTTCAGAAACCGGGCCTTTCAGCCTGCATATATCGGAGCCTACACTTGCCTGTAGCCTGCACATTACCAAATCCAGCATATAATCCAGGTTTTACGAAGAACTTATTTCAATAGCATTTTATTTGTTCAAGAATAAGCTGGCTAAAATGCAAGTACATTACCAATTTAAAGAGTTCAGTCATAGGCAAGCAAGCACTCTTAAAAACCAAAAGAAAATGGTAGGATAATGGAGCTTATATACCTCCAAATAATCCTTCAATTGTACATCTGGTGAATGAAGGGGAAATAAAAAACTTAAAAAGATCAGATACATAAAAAGCAGCTCATTATTGTATGTGACAAATACATTTACAATACCAAAATGCAGTCCGTTAATCAATTTGACAATGCGGGTCTGCATTCTACCAATCATCTTCGCAAGTTTCCTATAACTCCCTAGATATTATGCCACTTTAATCAGTTGACTCTGTGCCCATGTCATTGACCCCAAATGCATGCCCTGTAAAAAAGAAGCCACCAGCTTATATAACTTCACAACAATGTTTACTATTTTGTTAAACAACTTATTTTACATAAATTATAAACACCAATACTAATGTTCATTTTTAGCAACAATAGAATATTTATGAAGACAACCATTATACAACTGCAATAATATCATGATACAATCTGGTAAAAATATATTAAGACTTTTCAAATAAACGCACCAACCGCTTAAACCTGTATTGCTATTATGATGTCAACTTTGATCAACCTAAATAAGGATATATCATATATATGTGAAGGCTCTAAACAATTAATGTTATTCATGATAGCGTTCTCAAGCACCCCAACAAGAGCTTAAAACCTAAATTTGTGAATTATTTAAGGCTTTAAATAATTCAATCTAAACTACCATGTGGATTCTAGGAAACCCTCCTATTAAACTAGTATGAGCATATTCGGAGGATCAAACGTCTTAACATTGTCTTTACGTTGTAGAAAAAAGGCTAATACACTATTTGCCCCAAACCTATTGTCCATTTGTCCCTGAGCAAAAAAGTGACGCTCTTTCTTGTATATCAGGTTCCTCGTGAGCGGTAAATTAATCTCCCCTAGCGGCTTGCTCAGATGGTGACCCAACCAACTCATCCACATTCACCAAAAATCTTTTTAGTAAAATCAGGTTTTTCCTTCACTTGGGTGGGGATTGAACCCAGGATGCTTTCAAAATGCCCCCCCTCCATTGGAGGTATAATTGACATATAAGCTTGAACTTGAGCAGTAGTATAGAGATCTATGACAACGTTTATGCATTCATTACTTTTAGAAAAGGTAGCACCGTAGCATTATCTTTGTGCCTTTTGCATTACCAAATAATCTAAAGACTAAAGGTTATGATTATAGCCTCCTAAGATGTTTAGATGTGTGTACTAGTGCTTCGTATGCAAGCCAAAATGTATTAACTCAATTCAGTTAAAGTCGTTTTGTAGTAAAAAGTCTTATATGTTAACTACGAATATGCCATGGATGAACATCATATGTACCTAAACCATAGGGTAGATACCAGACAGCTAACAGAACTTTTATATTTTCTTGAAGAGAAAAGAATGAATAATTTGACAGGCGAACCCATCCTGATCCCACACCTACATTACTAACCGATTACCGACCAACTGGCTCAGTTAGCCACATATATGAAGCACTGTGGCATTCCTCGTGTCCTCTCAACTAATGATCAGTATCTGTACGAATTGGCGAACAGTTAGAAACTCCTCTCTATTTTTACCTTCAAGGATTCATGTAAAGCAACACTAGTAAAACAAACTTTTTTAATTGAACTACACCTGGAGGTTAGAGGAAAAGAGCACCATCCTAAATGACTTCAAGGTAAAACGAGCGCTCGTGCTTTTTGCTCTAAGAGGCTAAGACACTAGATTTCTACATCTCCTTATTGGGCATCATCACATAGAACTATGACATTATTGACCTATGTGTCAGTCTGATAATAAGAGTTTCCATGCACCCTCAACATAAGCAGTTTAGACGATAATTTAAAGACAGACAAACAAATTTAAACACTCAAAATTTCAAAGGAATGCTAATTAAACTATATTATAACATGAAAACCCCTTAAAAAAACAAATCACATGTATCCAAAAACTTGTTTTCTTGCTTATTATTTCTTTTACTTAAGTCATCATCAACTTCACACCTTTTACATGAAACTCGAATCTTGCATCATAAATTCCCAAATTTCCAATCAAGTTCCAAACTTTCTAGCATTCCACCCTCAAGCTCAAACCTTCTTCAACCTAAACTTCGAGCCTTTTCTCACTACTTTCTCAATTAAGCTTTATAGGTACAATCATTTTAAGCAATCAACCTTTTACACCCAAGAAGCCGTGACATCACTTACCCTAGTTAGCCTGCCCTCAAGGGAAAGATTATCACTTACCCTAGCTAGTCTCAAGTAGCTTAGTTAATAAGTTATATAATGTGACAAAAAAAGTATCAGAGCCTCGAATACATCTGCATTATAAACTCAGACTTGCCTATCAATTATGTGTCTCATGTATAACTACAATCTACTGATACGAAATATATCCAAACTACTCTACCCAACATATGTATGATATCTTATCACTATAGCAGAAGTGGGCTAATCAGCTGTGTCGAGACCATCTATTAGAGTGGATCTTGTATAAATGATGTAGTTTGTTTGCAGGGATTAGTCAATTAAAACGATACTTGATCAGAAAGCGGGAAAATATCACGCTTATTCCAAAAAGTTATTTTACAATCATCTTAAAGTTCAAACCTTTTTTCAGAAAATTTCAGATCTCGCATCATCACTTTCCAACTTTCAAATCAAGTTCCTACAATTTTCACTTTTCCAGCCTAAAGTTCGAACCTTTTTCTCTAAAGTCTCAATCTTTTCAACTTTTATTCGTATAGTTTCCATCATTTATAAGAATCAACCTTTTTCCAACAAGCCATGACATCTGAGACTATCAACAACCTACCTGTCCCTCGTGGGACCAACCATCATTTATGCAAGCAAGTCATACATAGCTTAGGTAATCTATTATTGATCATGTGACAGAAACATCAAATCCTCAGAATGGGTTATTAGACATCAATCTTCACTTTCTTTTTATTCACGAACACGGTAAAACATTTAAGCATATATAATCGTGTGTCCCAAACATAGCAAAGATCTGCTGAAAGGAAACTGCCTACAAACTACTATATAATATGTTATCTTTCTACAAAAGTATGTACATCAAATTCATGACAAACCAGATAACTATTTACTTGTAAGATGGTGTGCGTGCAAAATCTCATATCTAATTAACTAGTTTAGAATTGAACACATGAAACATAATTTGCAGAAGCATCTAAACACAACCAACAATCAATCTATTCACATATATAACCAACAATTAGTAAAGTAAGGCATCCAAGAGGCTACCCGAGATTTCCAATGCTATTGATAGGTTCCAAAAGCTGCAACTGAAGTTGCTGTTGCTGTTGCTGTTCAGACTGCTCTAACTGCTGATTCTGCTGATCGGTCGTACCATCGCTCACCAACCCAACCGCAGGCCCCCCACCAGCCGCGGAACCCTTCCCTTCAACAAACCGCCACATATACCAAGCCCCAACCGACTTATACGGTCTCCATTTCTCACAAAGCTGTTCCATTTGCGACGGCTTAGGCAAATCATCCAACATATACAACAATTGGACACCTTTCCTAACACCCAAATCACTAACAGGCAAAACATCGGGTCTATGCAACGAAAATATCATAAACATATGAACAGACCAAGACCCTATCCCTTTAACCATCGACAACATCGTAAACAACGACCTATCGTCCATTTTCACAACCGTTTCATCCGACAATATCCCATTACTATACTTATTAGCTAAATCATACAAGTAACTCGCTTTTCGACCCGAAACCCCGATTTGTTTCAACTGTTGTTGACTCAAAGACAGCACAGTTTCAGGGAGTACCTCATTTTCTCCCCCACATAGACTTACAAAACGTGTATATATAGATGTACCTGCCTTATAAGCCAACTGCTGATACAAAATACTTTTTGCTAATGCTAAAAAAGGGGGTTGGTGTGTGTCGAAAGTGGGTGGTGGGTGGGTGTCAATTAACTTGCATAGAAGTGGGTCGGCGGATCGGAGGTGGCGGATGGCGGCGGTGATTTCGCCGGGAGCGGATAAGGGTTTGATGATTTTGGGCAGGTCTGATCTGGTGGAGTTACGACGGCGTTTTGTGGTGGTGGGGGTTGGGGTGGAGGTGATTATGGCTTTAGAAGCATCGGCTTCTGCTATGGTGGATGATGATTGTTGGGTGGTGGTTTCAATGGTGGGGGATTCGGTTGAAAGTTTGCGGATTTTTTGGGGGCGGATTGGGATTTTGGATGGGTTTTGAGGGGGCATTTGGGAAATATCGTTGGAAGATTGTGGCGGTGGTTGTGGGGATTGTGGTGGTGGTGGTTTTTCCATTTACGGATTACGGTGGTGGAGCGGTGGCGGGGTGTGGCGGTGAGTTTGTGTTCGGTGAATGGTTTTTTCTGGTAGGAGATTTGGGAGTGGGTGTGTGATGAGATCACGTGCGGTTAAAACGTTTTTTTAGGTCGTACAGACGAAGAAAAGAAAAGAAAAACGTTTTCTTTAGTTGTTTCTTTGATGCGAAACAAATTACTCCTCTCCCATTTTAAAATTAAAAATATCCAAAATACTCTTTAACTTGTAATACATTTTCAACCCCCACTACCTCTAAAATATTTTCTAATCTTATTTATCTAAATAACTTTTCTTCTTTATTCATTAATTTAAATATTTCACCTAATATACCTATAAAATACTTATAATGAAATTATCTACAATATGCATTTCTTAACCCTTAAAATAACTACACTATCTTTTTAAATAAATTAGTTTTACATTAATAACCGCACCGTTACCGTCATCACCTGTTCCCACCACCGTCGTCGCCGCTACATTACGCGGATACCCTTCTCGTCAAAAGAGAATATAATTTAGAAAATTAAGGTAACAAAGATTTCAAAAATTATTTACACAAATTTATCAGATATCCGTCATATCAATAAAATTAACCACGTATAAATTGATAAATTCTCATATTTTTAAGTAAGTGGTCTTTAAGATAATTTTCGAAAAATGATGTAACATAATTTTGTAACATGTAAGATAAAGTTAGAAATAAACTTATTTGTAATATAACAACATAAGTTTTTTAAATTGAGAGCTAAAAGTTATATCAGTAAATGTAGATGCATTCTTCTTTCAAAATTTAACTTATTATTATAATACAACATTACCTACGAAATGATATTAACTTAGACACTAGCCTGGCCGGAAGATTAGTGGGTACCAAATGGTACATGAAATTAGGGGGGTTTCCATCAAGTTACTTTTTTTATTTATGGAATGAGTAACAATATTTAGATAACTTATGGAAATTTTGGTCTTGATAAGTAAGCCACCTGGTTCAACCTTGTGGTTTGAAACGTAGATATCGACTCCTCTAGATGCCCTATCTTTGACAACGGTATCAAATTTGTTGAACACCTCTTCATTTATTCTTTCACATCTTCCAAATTCAAGGAATTTATCAAAACATAATGATCTAAATCTTTCGAATATGAATTGTATCATTACTTGTTTAAATCACTCACGTCTTTAAAAAAAAACAATTGATTCCTTTGATGTACCATCTTAAGAACCCTTGTAATGGTGCATGGTGTGGACAAGATGGAAGGCTTCCACCTCGGTGTCATCAGAGTGGTCCATTACAAGAGATGATGTGAAAGTCTCAAGGTGGGTGTGTCCACCTTGGGAAGAGTTGGGTGGTGGTGGTGTGATTAATTTTTTATTGTTTTCTTTTGTTTTTGATTGATTGTTCTAATATTATGGGCTATGCTTTTTTAGGTTATTGTTATGGAAGTTGTGTGGTTGTGGTGTAGTTATTGTGGAGTGAGATGTGGCACTATCACCTTGGTGTGATAACACTACCATTACTAATGCTCTAATAGCCTTATGATGCATTTGGAAAACGATAATGAAGTCTATTTTAACAACTCCAACAAAAAGATT
Source organism: Erigeron canadensis (assembly GCF_010389155.1). Lineage (NCBI taxonomy): Eukaryota > Viridiplantae > Streptophyta > Magnoliopsida > Asterales > Asteraceae > Erigeron > Erigeron canadensis. The sequence continues at coordinate 36,816,951 of NC_057762.1, read as the reverse complement.
GGATAAGATATTTCACGATATTATGTCATTCGGGTATCTTTGGTACAAAAATAGAGGGAAGAATCATTCCTTGTTGTGGGATGATTGGTGTAAATTTGTTGTATAATTGATATGTAATCCTTATATTGTAAAATTTTACGGTGCTTTTTGCTAGTTTGTGGGAGATGAAGTTAATAAAATATCAGTTAAAAAGAAAAAAGAAAAAAAAAAATCTGGAATCCACAACATTAAACTATTCTCTCGCAATTGGATTATACATAGAAATTAATCATTGCAAAATTAGTTGGCTTGATTGAATTTCAAATTCTAATTCTTATTCTATTGTATACTAGCTAATCAACCCGGGTTTAACCTGAGACGTTTAATTAAAAATTTAAAACTAAAAAATATATAGAAATATGTATTTAATTTGTTCAATACATTATAATTTGATACAGAGATAACAACATACTTGTAAAGATTAACATTAATACATAAAACTGATTAGGGTGATGAAAAATTAAAAAGTAACTACCATAAATCAATGGTAGATATGAAATTAAAGTTGAAGAGTTAGGATATTATCTTTCATATTAATTAAAAATAATTCAGGTTAAAAAATAATATATATAAAAAAAAAAAAAGAAATGACATATTGCCTAATATAAAAAATAGTTTTTAAAATAAAAGAAAATCTATTATGACATCATATATTTTTTAAAATAGTTTAAGAAAAAATAGTGACATGTCACATAGATAAAAAGTTTATAGAAAACAACTTTTTTTTATTTATATAAGAGATTTGCTATGTAACTATGTAACTCTTTCCTAGTAACTTGCTACTATCATATTAACTATCATATTACTTACAATCAAAAACAAAAAAGATACAATTCGGAATCATTATTTAAAACAAACATTACTATATATAACAATTCAGTTTTTAACTGCTACAGTACTCATTTAGTTACTTTTTAACTAGCATGGTACCCGCGTAAATGCGGCGGCGGTGTCCACAATGCGATGGCGACGGGCGGCGGTGGCGACTGATGGTGGTGACGACGAATAGTGTGGACTATTATATAAATCTAATTAATATAATGGTTATTATAGTTATTTTAAAGGTTGGGGGACTAATGGTGTTTTTGTTTCATTTAGAGTGGGGTTGTATTGTATTTAGGAGATATTGTTTTAATGGAGGGCAATTAGGACATTTCCCCCCTATAACTTTCAACATGGAGTCTATTCTTTTTAATAAGGAGTATAGATTACCTTAGTTGGTTGCTAACAATCTTCTGTTGGCTTAGTTAGTTGACATTTTACATGTGAAGAAGTATAAAATTTATTTAACTGCCTTTTTTTACACGTGTTTGCATTTGCACTTTCCACCTATACCTTCTCCTCTATCAAACGGTTATGGCCATATCTCTTTCTTCGTATGTCAATCACTGGCACAACTACATATGGCTCCATAATATTTTTTTTTAAATGTAAATAATTTAACATGTCTAAATTAATAAGACGATACCTTTTATATTTACATTTATAAGTAGTTTTGTAACAAAAGTTTAATACTAATATTATGACCAATATTACATATATTGTCATATTAACCATCTAATTAACATATATATTTTTTTTAACATGTAAATTTAGCTATATATGTGTTACTTTTTATGAGTTTAGTATTGAGATAAAGTAAGTAATAATGTTTAGTATATTAACTTTTAAGGATTCTTTAGTGTTGCTTTAAATAAGAAAACAACTAATATATGTTACCTGCAATCAACAACCGGGTAATCACATATCATGTGATTAATATAACACCATAAAGCGGCGTTTACGCTATAACAAGAAAGATAGCTTTTAAATATTATTTGAACCACTTTTCATTGTTTGTTGTATATCTTTTTTCACCTTTATACACCTTTTTAACGCACATTTATCGTTATGTATGTGTTTTGACTTTAAGCAATTGCAAATTTAAAGTATCATTAGGTGTCCCGGGGCAACGCCCGGGCAAAAAAAAACTAGTTATCTTACAATTTGCGACCATTTCATACTGTTATACAAATATTGATACGTATTCACAATCAATTTTTTCTTACTTAATCTTAATTTTTCATTTTGATGTATACAAATATACAATAACAACGATACCTATTAAGCGCACGTTTCATCTTTGATATATGGGAAATGCTAAATACAGCCTTAAGGGCTGTATTTAACGTGTATAAAAAAACTTGTACCTTTCATATTAAAAGCTCGTCCCCTGATTTTCTTGGTAAATATACAAACAATTTATGCACCTTAACACAGCCCTAAAAGCTGTATTTAGCAAACTCCTTATTGTACAACAAAAAGAAAGAAGATAATTTATTTAACTTAATTAATACAATATAGACCAAGGGCTAATTAATGTGCAATTAGCCTAAAATAATTAAAGAAATTAAGCTCCCGAAAAAACCGTATCCGTGTCCTAACATACAGATGACTACGTCTTAGTCCCTCCCTCCCCATTATCAGCTTCTCCATCGATCAATAATCCTTTCTCATTTTGCATGTGTCATCCAGAAACAATAGCATATCCTCATTACTTATTAATTACCATCTTCAGTTCTTCATATATATATAATTTCCTAATAATCACGTACGCGTACATTAATTAATAATTAATTGTATTCTTCTAGCTTCTGATCACAACGACTGATCATATATATATGGCGACACGAGATCCTGAGATAGATGAAGGAGGTGGCAGCAGCCTCAAGAAACCCCTCCTTCACACCGGGAGTTGGTACCGCATGGCCGGTATGAGCTCCCGTCAGTCCAGCATGTTAGGATCATCTGCTCAAATCCTTCGTGAATCCGTCTCCATCTTCCTTTGCGTTTCCATCATCGCCTTAGGCCCTATCCAGTTTGGATTCACCGTACGTATATATACAAATTTATTTCGTATAGTAGCTAATTGATTTATTTCCCTCACATGAAACATTTCATTATTCGGACTAGAATTTATATATACTAATTAAAGATAAGAAGTAAAGTGTTTTTATGGAAAAAAAAAAAAAAGTTGTAGGAAGATCAATTCTCTGGTGTGATAAAGTGCATCAAGATATGTAAAAAATAAGGTAAATGAGACACATGTGTCATGCATCACCAAAATTGTTTTGGGCATTTTAACTTCTTCATCATGAAACTTTACTTCTTAACTTTACCCAATGTATATTCAAATGTGTTTGTGATTTAAGTAATTGGTGTTTTTGCTTTTCTTTCTATTTTATCAGTGTGGATATACAAATCCTACACAAGCGGATATCATAGCCGATCTTAAACTTAAGATTTCCGAGGTTTGTTTTTTCCATATATTTTTAGATATGTTGTGACTTGATTGTGATCATTTTAGTGGTGTGATGGTTAGCTTAATTGGTTTTCTGAAATGTACGTGTAACAGTTTTCAGTGTTTGGTTCATTGGCAAATGTTGGGGCTATGGTTGGTGCAATAGCTAGTGGTCAGATTGCAGAGTACATTGGACGAAAAGGGGTATGATAAGTATCCAGTTGATTATGTTAGTTTAGAAAGTTTTTTTGAGGTGCATTCTAATTAAAATGTACAGAAACTCATGATATAATGGTTTAGATTTGTGTTGTGAATGCAGTCTTTGATGATTGCTGCTATTCCTAATATACTTGGATGGCTTGCTATTTCATTTGCCAGAGTAAGTTACCAGTACTATAAGCTCATTTTTGCCCTTATAAGTAATCATCTCTTACAATAATTTGTAGTGCCACATTCGTTTCGTGTGTAGTTCATTAATTTTAACTAGATCACTATCTTTATTAGTATTGTTGATTTTTTTTATTTTTTATTTTTTATAGGATTACTCATTCTTATATATGGGAAGGCTATTGGAAGGCTTTGGTGTTGGTGTGATATCATACACGGTAAATCTTTAGGCAATACTCACTTTCATTTCATTATATCACCTATTCCATGTGCAATGAAATTGATGAGGATAGCACGATTTACAATTTCATATATATGCTCTGTAGGTTCCTGTATATATTGCCGAGATCTCACCTCAAAACATGAGAGGTAGTCTTGGATCAGTGAACCAGGTTGGCTATGATCTTTTCGTCTTCAGGAACTTATTATCTTTTAATATTTTATTGTTTATTGACTTATTGTGAACTGGTGTAGCATGACTTACTGTTTTATATTTCACACTTCTTCAAACTAACTCCCCCACTCTTTTATTATAGCTCTCTGTCACTATCGGTATATTGTTGGCATACCTTTTGGGACTTTTTCTTCCATGGAGAGGACTCGCAGTTGTTGGTGAGGTTTTACTCTTTACTAGTGCATTTTTAGTCGAGTTCATCAGATAATTTGTACAGTAAAAATGAGCTTAGACTGTAGAAATACTAGTAGAATATTTGTTTGTAGAACATAGTTACTACGGTAAGTACATTACAAGATCAAATGTTTACTTCTTAAGTTCATTTTCTGATAATGGAAGCTTAGTAAATTCTGCTCCTTAATTAATTAGCTAAACAAGCTAACTGCCTTCAACAATAACGTGTCTTATTTCTTGTCGATAGGAACTTTGCCATGCATCTTTCTGATACCTGGTCTATTTTTCATTCCTGAATCTCCTCGTTGGTTGGTAAGAATATAAACTCGAATTTCTAGTTATAATTCACTAGATTGAGCTATAGTTCTCTGTTTTTTCTTACTTTCATTCTCCTGCAGGCCAAGATGGGGTTTATGGAAGATTGTGAAACCTCTCTACAAGTTTTACGAGGATTTGATACAGACATCTCTCTCGAGTTAAATGAGATAAAGGTATCTGATTATTGTTATCAGTTCAATAGTGGTTTTTTTCTCTACTAGTTTTGTATGACAGCAAAAGTTAACCTTTGCCTACTGGTTTATATAATGTAGAGTTACTCAATATTTTTCTAAATCTAACATTAAGTATGTTGATTAGATGAGAGTCTACCCATGCTTAATATCTATATCTGAATTGCAACAGAGATCTGTGTCTACATCAGGCAAACGAGCTACAATTCGATTTTCTGAGCTTAAGAGAAGAAGATACTGGTACCCTTTAATGGTATACTTTGCCAGCTCTTCGTTTAATTCATTACTATAAGGTTCTTTAAAGCCCCAAAAAACAACTGAAAGCTGGTTTATGTTATTTTTCCCTACTTTCTGAACTATGTCATTCAGGTGGGAATAGGCCTACTTCTTCTTCAGCAACTCAGTGGTATAAATGGTGTTCTATTCTACTCTAGTAACATCTTCATTTCCGCTGGTTAGTTCATTACATTTAAATTGTATCCATAATGCATCAACGTATGTTATACTTAAGATTTAAAATGATGACCGCAACATTGTCCCTTCTTCCGTGCTGCAAAAAGTTAATGGATTAATGGAAATTAAGATCAAACTTCCCAAATTTTTTTTGTCATGAAACAAAAGGTAGCTACTATTAAGCCGTCTTTTTATAATGACCCATCAAAGCATTTTGAACAGGAATTTCATCCAACAAAGCCGCAACACTTGGACTTGGTGCGATTCAGGTATTTACTAACTAATCTACACGAAAATTTTAATGAAAAACACTTATTGGTCAACGGTCAGTACCTGGCATCTATGTAGGTTATTGCTACTGCTATTACAACATCACTGGTGGATAAAAGTGGTCGCCGAGTTCTCATGTTGGTAATTATCAGCTTGCTAAAATCTAAGTTGAGACAATTTATCATTAATAACTTCAACCAGGAGATTTAATACTTGATTTGTTTATCCAGTTGTCTTCATTTCTAATGATTACAAGCAGTCTTCTTGTTTCAATGAGTTTCTTCTTGAAGGCAAGTAATGCTTGTTTCTAAATGTTTCACATATGTAAAGACTTTCTAGTTAGTACTATAGGATCATATTGCTTTTTTATGTTGAATTTCAGCTCTTTGTTTCAAAACATTCATCCCTTTACGGCTTCTTGGGGATACTGTCACTCGTTGGGCTGGTGGTGCGTTTTGGTTGATTCTGTAATTCTGTTCTTGTGACCCAACATACAGTAATATTTATATGTATGTTGAGTTATGAGTTATGATTGTTCGTTAATCGTCCAGATTATGGTGACCGGATTCTCTCTAGGACTTGGACCTATTCCATGGGTTATAATGTCCGAGGTACGGTGAATTTAGATATATAAAATACAAATTTTTATAAAAGATCTCTTTGTTGATGCCATACATACATGCTTTTATGAGTTTGTCTTTCACAACAAATTAACTTAAAATACTTTGCTCTCTTTTCATCTCAGATACTTCCTGTAAATATTAAGAGTCTTGCTGGCAGTGTTGCGACATTGTTTAATTGGTTGGCAGCGTCAATTGTTACAATGACGGCTCCGCTACTCTTAGACTGGAGCAGTGGAGGTATATACCCCTTGTGTATGTGCACGTAGTTATATGAGGAAGTCTATTGAAATACTGCTACCTCTTTTACAGGAACCTTCATCATCTATGCTGCCGTGTCTACTTTCACTCTAATTTTTGTGAAATTATGGGTTCCTGAAACAAAAGGAAAAACTTTGGAAGAAATACAATGGTCCTTCAGATGACATTGCTATGGAATTCTTACATGATCTCTACAGGTAATTATTCTTCTTGTTTCTACATTGGTCAATTATTACATTAATGAACAGTATATGCTATCGTAAATCGGTACAGACATACATGAATTTAAGGGATTTTAAGCCCCAAAATAAAAGATGTTTGACTTCGCACATAGTTTACCAAAACTGATATAATTGAGGTAAAAATGTGAGCCAAAATCAATTATGCAAATATGGTTTAGTTCATCAACGAATAAAAAAGGGAAATGTTTGGTTGAAACCTTTCCTAGTAAGAAAAATTGACCCCTATCGTGACATTGGGAAGTATAACGCCTATCATATGAACCCATAGTGTTTGTGTTTGACTACTTGTGTTGAATTAGTATGTATATAAAAAAACTGGTACAGACACAAGGTAGTGGATTCTGAAAGATGACCAAATTATTTTTACCACTTTATCAGGCAGGAAGCAAATTAAAGAACTTTGCAAGGCACTATTATAAGACACATGATGGTTCAACACGCACCGGCCCTGCCTGCCTTCTTAACGCCTTCAACTGTTACCTCATTTCATAGTTTCGTGTGGTCATAACAAAAGGAGCTGAGTTCAGTACATTGTTGAATATTGCCTACATATATTTGGATTGTAAGAACATGTTCTTCGTTCTGACGGTCTGACAAGTGATTTTATTTATTTATTTATTTGCTTCCCCACAATACTGCACGATTTAATTATTTACCTCATGACTTTACTGTGTTCTGGTTATAGACATAATTATGTATCATAACTGTAACAATGGGGGTTATATCTCCAAAAACCATTCCACACATTTTAAAATAATCATATGGCCGGCCAGCTGACCACAATGAAGCAATTTATTCAACAATAGCATGATCGATCCTTATCGACGTACTACTTAGCTCTCTAACTTATATTTGTTTACAGAATAGACTATTTCGTATACATGAGATAAAGATATTGTTGATCTACTTAAATCTAAGTTACAACAACACGCTGAATCATTACCAAAAAAATTTCATTTATTCACACTTAATCTAAATAAATGTGAAGAAATTTCTTAATTTATTCACGCTTAAATATGTTTAAAAATTATACACACATAAAAGTTTGAAAATTTTTGAAAAATTATAATTTTTTCACGCTTATATATATGTGGAAAGAAAAAATTCACACCTAAATTATGAACAAATGTCAAATATATTCACACTTAAAAGTGTAAAAGTGAAATTGTAACACCTAATTTCTTCACAACTTCCTTGTGTGAAGAAATTTGGTGTTACAAATTATTCCTTACACTTCTAAGTGTGAACAATTGATATAATTTTACACACTTGGAAGGGTGAACTTTTTTTCCTCACATATGTAAGTGTGAAAAATTTATGATTTTTTAAATTTCTTCATACTTTTAAATATTAATACTTTTTAAACATTTTTAAGTATGAACAAATTTTAAAAAAATTTCACACTTCTTTAAAGTAAGTGTGAATAAATGACATCTTTGTTTTAGTGAATGAAAAGGGTTGTCACTCAATGGATAAAAGTTGCTCTAGGGCAGGGGCGGTACTAAAGGGGGGGCAAGGGGGTCCAATGCGCCCCTCCAAATTTAAATTTTGTCATGTATTTTTAAATTTTTCATAAATTTTTAAAAATTTTTATAGGTTTTTAACATTTTGCCCCCTTTTAGATTTATTTTTCATAAGTTTTCTAAATTGTGCCCTTTGGAATTTTTTTCTGGTACCGCCTCTGCTCTAGGGATAACAAGCTGATCTTTCCCAAGAGCTCACAAAAACAATATCGATACACAAACCCGACAAAGATGGGTATGGGACACTTTAGTTCGTTGCTTGATCTAGTTAGTATAAAAGAATGCTTCATACAAACAACTTACAAGAGTGTTAAGCGCTTTATCTGATCTCATGTGTGATCGGGTGGTCGGGGACCAAAAATGGGTTAGTTAATCACTCAAACAGAGAACTTACAATTGATAGTCTCTTTAATTAGTACTAGTCTTGACCAAAGAAAATCGATCAGCTTTAAAGATTCTTGAAATTAGACATTTGCTGGTCATTAGTCAGTCAGTTATCACATGCATGAATATATGGGTCTTTAATTCTGAATGTCGCTGAAGTTAAAGACCTTCAACTCTCCCAAACAACAACACGACAACAAAACAAGTAGTATTCACGACGCGATGCAACAACCTAAAGGGGACTGAGATAATCGAGTTGGAATATTTTCTTTCCAGCACTTAACTGGAAAATTACTTGTCAAATTGACTGTGTAAAAGGTATCAAACAATAGTAATATCACTGTTCAATTTTGATGCAACTGTACGTAGCAAGTATAATAAATAATGTATGTGTACATAGACGTATATTTACACATTTTACTATGATTTAACTGTCAATATAATACAACCTACGTACGTACTTTTCAAATAAATTAATTTCAATTATGAATTCAAACCCGGACTGGATTTTCCCAATTTAAGTTATCCAGGATATTAATTCTGTCCGACTTGGATATATGTACGTGGTCTAACCAGGACATCTATGTGGTTGGTTCTAAACACTTCCATGGTTAACCCTAAATTAAATTGTAGCTATTAAGATTTATACATAAGACCTTTTGTAAAAAATCTTATCTTAATACCTAAATATCTTAATCACGAAGTTATCGTAGAAATAGTCACTACAAATCATATTGCATTTGTTCACACTTTTAAGTAAGTGTGAACAAATTAAAAATTTTGTCACGCTTTTTAGTGTGTAAAAATATATTGAATTAAAAGTGTGGAATTTTTACCACACTAAAAAGTGTGTAGAAATAAAAGTTCACACTTTTTAGTGTGAACTTTCATACGATAACTTTTTTAGTTACCGTGGACAAATGAAGCGTGACAAAATAATTATGAAAGTTCACACTAAAAAGTGTGAATTTTTATTTTTACACACTTTTTAGTGTGGAGAAATTTCCATACACTTTTAATTCAATATATTTCGACACACTAAAAAGCGTGACAAAATTTTTAATTTGTTCACACTCACCTAAAAGTATGAACAAATGCAATATTGTTTGTAGTGAGTTTTGGTTTAAGAATATTTTCGACCTCCCCCCATTACATGCACACATTATTTAATTGAAACTTGACATATATACTGGTAAATTTAGTTTACTATTAGAATGTTAACACAGATTAAACTTGTCTATCTACATCAGTTTAATCAAGTACTTCATTTTGGTAGAGACTTTTACTTTTTGGGGTGAAAACAAGTTAAGTTCAATACTTGACATGGGTTATTTTAGTATTATTTGGGATAGTTTAAAGGTTAAATGGATTTTCCGTTAGAAAATATACATAAAACTAATGGAATGATGTGATGGAAGTTGCAACTAATTTTAATGAAACGGGGATGCAAGTATAAATGAACGAAAGGATGAACCATTGGACGACACATATTTGACAATTCACCTTTTGTGTCATTTTGATTGCCATATTCCTATTATTATACTCGTATATTGGATCAAGTCTCACATTATATTTATATTTTTGTTGTGATTTTATATCTAACATATATACTATGTTAGTTTCTTTTTTATTATAAATAAATGTATATAGTATATACGAGTAATATTTAATTAGTTAATGGAAAATGTGTCGCTTGTATTACAAATATATAAATGAATTAAACTAGCTAGCTTGCAAAAAATTAGCTCTACTTCATAAATTTTTAGAACAACGTAGCCTTTTAAAGCTTCGGGACCGTACGTGTGTTTTTGTTTACGAGTATATGTCACTTCTATTCATAATTGTTTACTTAGCGTGACTATAATCATATACCTACTTCTCACCATTGTAAGAAAAGGTAAAAATAAATGTTGATATTTGCCAATGTTCGTTGGCCTATTCGTTACTAATCCCATTTTTTACATTTGAGGTGGATTATTGGGGTGGGGTGGGGAGTACGTGATACTTTAGACGTGTAATTTAAAAATACAAGTAGGTTAACTTGCCGTTTAAAAATTTTAAAGAAAAAAAGATTTACCAAAAGAAAAATGATTTATCCTCGTTACAACATTAGCTTAAAAATCATCCAAATATCTTTAGATAATGACATATAAATACTACTAATTTTCTTTCATAATCTCACAGCCCAACCTGATTTTTTACATGTCACAATCTTATTAATTAAAAGGACTTTTAAACTAACCGCTTAAAAAAATTGATCATTACCCTTACCAAAAATATAAAATCAACTTCTTGAGATCAATTTTCGAAAAGTCATTTCTTTTTTGATACCGAAAAGAATATGTTTGACCGACAAAATCCAAAGACATAAAAAGTACGAACACACTTAACAAAAACTAAACAAATAAAAGCCTTTCCCAAACCCAAGATCAACCAACACCGAATAATAGTACAAGTACGACTTCACAAAGTACAAGTGATTTCAAAAGTGATGCACTGAACCAACCATTTCATACTCTGGAATACAAAATAAAAGTTATTCATATTTTTACTCCACGTCATCATCAAAGTGGGCCACACATTCATCTCGTACACCCGTGGACTAAACCTGGTCTGTCAGTTGTAACGTTGAGACGCCACGATAGGAACGGAGAATCTCTGTCGTCCACGTCATCCATAAACCTAAATTCATTCACTTTCGCCGCCGCCGGTGTGTAACATGACGGCGACACTTTATGAGTTGCTTGAGTGTGGTGCACCCACGGGTTCCCGTTCATTGTTGGTTGGTAATGGTGCGTCTCCGTCGTGTCACCGCCGCCAGCCGTCGCCGCATTTGCTCGCCGCTCTTCTTTCTTGAACCTTATCCCACATGCATTGCACAATGACTGCAAATACAGTAGCCATTTAATTAAAAAAAAAGTAACACAAAAAATTTAAAAGATGACATTAATTATAGAACATACTTTCAAATTAATTTTGTAAAGTTTAATAACTTTTCATTTATTCGTACAACTATTAACTCCCTGTTAAAAAAAAATTATACAAAATAAATGGCATGCATATACAAAGTTTTATAGTAGAATGTTGTTATATATAAATATATATGTCACTATTCTAAATTATATGTAATAGTAATATATGTGTGTGTGTTATAAAATCGTGTTAGTGGTAAATTAATATATATACCTTAGGGCCACGAGGGCCATTTCGCCAAAGAGGGGTAGAGGTGGTGTCGCAATTAGCACACCGTCTCAAAGAGTCGGTACCGAGGTTAGATTTTTGGCTGGGATGCAAAATATCCCAACAAAAACTAGTAGACCAATTGGAGTCGTTGGAATTAGAAGAAGGTTTTCTTTCATTATTCACTCTCTCGTAATCTCCGGCCAGACGAGTGGCCGGAGTGCCTAGAGAGAGTGTACAATCAACAACAGTGGAAGAAGTAGGTGATTCTCCATCATAAGGCATGGAAAACACCATGGTATTATTATTAGTGCCACTACCACACCTATACATTTTTTTAGAAATATTGTATGTATATGTTATTTGAAATGTGTTATTGTGTGTGATTAGTTATATGGAGAGAGTGAAGTGTGTGGTACGAAAAATGTAATGATAGAAGAGGTTGAATAGAAATGAAGAGTTAGGATTATATAAGGAGGAGATAAGTGAGAAGATGATGAAATAAGAGTCAAGGAGTTTGACAGTGGAGCACGTTGTGGGTTTTAACTTCCCTTCCCTTCTTTGTAAATTAAAGACTGCTTTTACTTGGATTTATCATTATATATAAGCACAGAGTTTTACAGTGGGCCGGGTGAGACCCCACGTCTCTCTCAAAAAACACCCCGATTTTGGGGAAAGAAATCTATGCTTGTACTCTTTCTCATCATCACTACTACACATCTTATACTTACGTTTACCGAGGTGAAAAAGTGATTAATTACCAACCTTTACGTTTCCCTACGGTTTACTTTTTAATCATAAAAGTGTAACATGTTTAACAATAAACAAAGTAGAGTAACATGAGGGGAAAAAAATTGATATGTGAGTATGTGACTAAGAAAATAAAGTTGAACAAATTTTTTTTAATTAATTTGCTAGTTTTACTTTATAAATTTTTGCTAGCTAGGTTTAGAAATTAAATAATTACTGATCAATATGGACGTCGATCGAGATGTAGAGATGTAATCTAATTAAGTCAATCAATATATATATAGCTCGTGTGTCAAGTTTGAGTTGGGTTAAGTTGGGTTGGTTATATATATATATATATATATAAAACTTGACTTTGAGTTTTACTAGCTAGAAGTTGTATATATAGCTGGCTGAATTCGATTTAAATATCAAACACATAATACTCCATGCATGCGTAGTAAGTACTAAGTAGTGATCAACTCACTATTCTTATAATAAATTCTACATAACTTGACTCAACCGGATATTTTTTAATTTCACTTGGCTCTACTCTGATCAAATTAAGGATGCGCTATTTATGCAAAATTAATGTACGTACGCAAAAGACACAATTTTATAAATATATAGTACGTGATCCATATATATATCGAGAAAACTTGTAACATTAATTACGGGCCAAATTAATATTCTCGCACTCGAGATCAATTCAAAAGTCATGCAGTTTCTTTTGAAGCTCGAACTTATACATCCAGGCTCTAGCCATATATAAGAAATGTAGTGTTTGTTCCGTCAACTTAACCATGTAGTGTTCTTTTTGTGCGTACAACTATATATAGAGCATATTTTAATTTGTATCGTGTCCTTTCAATTAAGCAGGCGATCTGGATCTTTGTTTCAAGCTAGCAGGTGTTGATCTTAATTAGCCCTCTTTTATTTTCTTTGGTACGTGATGTTTCGTAAACTCTTGGTGCTATATATGCTTTTTCTAACACCTTTGCTATTATGATCAGGCTATTTCGTGCCAAAATCCCAAGTAACGTACCCACAAGTAGTAATTGTATGTTATTAGTTCTAAATTAGTGAAATGTTATCATCTTATATATATACTCGTACTAAGAATATTCCTTACATGGACACGAAGTCACGAACGCACTACTGATGCATGACATCATATGATAACACAAACTATATATATATAGTTCAATATAATAACAATGTCGATATAGTAATTGCACCTAAATATAGTATAATAATAATAATAATAATAATAATAGTGTGGTTTTTTTGTAGCTTTTCAGAACAACTGTACCATTATAATTATAAAATTAACTAACCATATATATAAAAAAATCAAAATATTTCAGGATAAGTGCATTTGAATAATTTTAAAAATACTACGAGTAATACTAAGGCCGCAACGGAGTCTACACATATTACAGTACTTGGTCAGGTACTATATTGTTTTTGTGTTGTTTGAAGATTTAAATTTAAAATATATATTACAGCCAAGGAAATATAAATAAAAGTATACAGTATATTAAAAATAATGCACTCGATTGGAATGGTCAAAAGAGGGCACGTGACCAGGGGATACAGTCTCCCAGGGATCTGCCCCTTCCCCGATCACGAGGTATACACTCTCAACTTTCACTAAAAATATATACAAACAATATACAATGTATTATACATGCTCTCAAATTTCACACTTTTCATAGCATTTTATTATGAGTAATATGTATATGAATTAAGGCTATCTCCAATTAGTGATTTTAGACGTCTTTTGTACCTTGGATATCATTTACCGTTAAAATTTATTTAAAACTAAAGATTTTTTGAAATATGTCTTTATTTAAGGTCATGCCCTTATTTATCCTTACCTAATATATTTTTGTTTTTAGTTGGAAGAAAAAGGATATGTAAGGATGTTTGTATAATTATAGATAAAATTATAGGATTTAAAGAATATATAAGGATGTATAAGGATTTGTAAGGATATGATATAACAACTCAAAAACGACTAAAGGCGTTCTTAGCATTGCAAATAGCCTTATAAGTTCTTGCTTCATTCGTTATAATAAGTAATACTTTTTTGTTGAACCATAAAAGGCATACAAGATATCCGTGAAAAATACTCTCTCCGTCTCATTTTATTTGTTTCTGTTGACTTTTAAATTATTTTTGTTTCAACTTTGACCGTAAATATTTTTGTTTATATTTTGTAACACTTGATATAAAATATATAAACAAATCTGATTTTGAATTAACTTTTTAATGGTATAACTTTCATCAAGTATTATATAATACAAACAAAATTATTTACGGTAAAAGTTGAAACAAAAAGACTTTGAAAGTCAAAAGTAGACAAATAAATTGAAACGGAAGAAATACATAATTTCAAATTCTAACGTAAACAAAATGTTCTCATGAAAATAAACATCTTATCAAAATAGGTTAGGTTTCTTCTTGGAATTAGAGTGTTGAATATGTATATAAAAAAAATTGTTAAACCAAAATTTCTCTAAAAAAATGCTTATATTATTTATATTTTATGTGAAAAATACTTGGTACTACTGTATATTATTTGTAGATTATATGTTTACGTTTTTATGACATATATATGTTCGGTAATCTTTTGTTGTAATTATGTATGTGTATTAATATATATTTAATTTGTTTTTCATTTTTTGAGCTTATTTAGTAATTTAGTATATATATTAAAAATTAATTGGACATTATATGTGGTACGAACATATATATATATATATATTCATTAATTCATTTTGGAAAGTGATTTTAGTATCATTTATTCTGATTGAATTATCATATTTGTGTAATTCTGACTTGTACAGTTAGTTGTAAAACTTATACATTATGAGACATTTATTAGATGCAGCGATACGAATATCATTTTTTATTCTTTTTTTTTAATTATGTAAGTGTATTTTTGTATTTCTTTAAAGTTGTTAGAAATTTGAGACGTTGAGATAAAAAAACAAATTATTATATTTGAGATGGGAGGAAGGTGCATGAAGCTAGTTAGATGGGGACATGCATGCAGAGGGCGTCAAATCGGTTTTCATCAATCAGTTAGTCTCCTTCAATTCTCTACAAAACAACAACCAGTTGGAGGAGCCCAGCCCAGTGTCCGTACCGTGTCTATCACGTGAAAAACCAACGGTTGGCTCGCTGGTTCCTCAACGATCCGACCCACTCTCACTTATTTACGACGCAATTTATTACTATTCTTGTCAAAGTAACGGATATATATATATATATATATAAGGATCGTTTGATTGCCCTTAGCTAGGAGTTTTCTAAGACATAATGCTAAGCAATTTTTTATTTATATATCACCAATTAATTTTTGATGATACATCACTAGATGTGTTTTATAGTGTTGTATTGTATAACACAATAAAGCCTTTTTATGATGAATTTAGAAAAACTAATGGTATACAAATCGTCATCCTTATATTATATATTGTATAGTATGTTTAGGCATGTAATATATGATAGGCCGGATTTTATTTTAAGTTTATATCATTGTCATGACTAGCTAATGATATCTAACCTAGCTGGTTGAAGGCGCTATCGGTTTTACTTAAGGTCTTGAGTTAGATTTGAGAATGACAAACCTTAAGGGTTTTTGTAACGACCCATGATTAATATTTCGCTGTCCAAAATAGGTGCAAGGCATCACCATTAAACAATGAGATTTCCTTGATGTCGTGTGCCGACGAAATGTTCGAAAAAATCATTGTCATGACTATATATTCACCTTGACGTTCCCATTATTTTCTTTAAACCCCGTCCGATCCATTTTAATAGCCAATGTCCACTAAGGAGTCATAGGCAATGTTTTTAGATGTTGGTATTTTTCTCGTGCCAGTGTGGTGAAATTTTTCAATATTCTTAAAAATACGGGTTGGTACGTCTAATTTATTTTCATTTAACTTTTTTAATGAAAATTTTATAAAATTTGTTACAATTTAACGGAAATAGTCAAATTACAATTCACTAAAAATAATATAAAATAGGTGTTTATAACAAAATATAAGTTGTAAAGTTCACAAAAAAAAATAAAAATTAAAGGGTCATAGAATTTTTTTTTAAAAAGTCAAAAATAAAATAAAATGAAAATATCATAACGGTAATATCAGAAAGTATCGGTCAACATAGAATACTGAAAATACCTAACAAAATATCGTGATAACTGTACCGGAATATCTTCCGATACTGATAATATCAACCAGTATATATCGGTATTTATAACATTAGTCATGCGTTCAATATTTACTTTCACTAACACAACTTGATTTTGAAGATCAAAATACAGGAGGACATTTGTTTTGGTGGCATTAAATAATCATGCAGGTGTCACGATCGTTAGGGGTGAAATCAGGATCTCTATTAAAGTTAAACTATAAAATTCAATTATGTTAGCATGAGGTTGTCAATTACCTTAAAATTGAATAAAAATATAGAAATAATACTATAAATATAGAGTTTTATATAAATTGTAGAGTTGTCATGACTATCTTTGGCCAGTACAAAGCTCCTCCACTGACGATCATACACCTTTCGTTTCTAATAGTGTTTTTAAATTTCAATTATGATAAGTCATATCATATCTAAACCGCAAATTATCTTATTACTATATTTATAGATGATTTTCAAATTATTAGGATCAAATTGGACCAAGTAGAGTAGACCAAAAATGATCAACTTGATTTTCAATAATTTCCTGTTTATATTATTTGTCTGGGTTTAACTTTTTAAATTTATTGGTATTATAACTTTGTTATGCACAATTATTATGTCAAATTTGGTTAAATTTGGTTATTTTCTAAAGTCTTAAAATATGCACCTACAGAATTTAATTAATAATTCTTCTAATTACATGGGTACATATCAAATGTTGGATGAGGATTATCTCAAATTACTTCTCTAACTTTAGTTAAATTAGGGAAATTTTAACCTTAATCAATGATTAAAATTCAATGATCATTTTTGAAAATTACCCTTGATTATAATCTAAAAGTCACAATTCCTGTAACTTGAACCCTTAAGTTGAAAACGAATCTCCAACCCTAAATGTCAGATATATCATTCTGTAAGACTTTCGTTAGGCATATTTGTAAATAAATAATATTTTTTTATATATTTAATTGTTTATTGATAAGAACCTAATCTATACAATATTGTAAAAAATAGCCATCTTTTAATTCTAATTTAATTATAATCATGATATCAAATATATTTATATCAATAACCTACATTATTCGTCATCACCACCAGTCGTTGACGGCACCTGTTATCTCCGCACTGTCGTCACAGTCACTGCATTGCGTAGACAATATGCTAGTATTTTTAAACTTATATTCTATTCTAGTTAAAATTCTTACAATTTTTTCAATTTATATTTTTTCAACGTTAAACTATCAACTCAAATGTTTAGGATAAAATCTAAGACGTCACAAAAAAGGCTTGAAAATAAGGAATGATAAATCCATTTAATAAATAATTTAACATTTTTCCTAAAAATCTTGAATTATGATAAGTGTAATTCACTCTTTCTTTCCTAATTTAATCATTTAATTTTCTTCAAGTGTCATTATCACATAAGTAGGATGCTTTATAAGGAGATTGTTTTGAATGATTTATCATTTTTTCTCGAAAATACTCCCGCCTAATATATTTGAATGTTGGAGGGAAACCACAAAATACAAGTACCTTACCAACAAACCACCAATCTTATTGCTAAGTTCTATCAATATTATTATGTTTAATGTATGTTTCTTTTAATTTACTGTTTCTAATTGGCTCAAACGGAAATATGGTACTCGTATTACTTATTCAATCATGTTGATATGGTTTTAAAACATTGGTTTTAAACTCTTTTATAATATGACTGGAAATTGAACTTTTAACCTACGAATTAGAGAGATCACTTAGAACAATAATATAATATAAAATATATACCGTTTCCAAGTTTTCTCCTTACTCCACCATTTACGTCGGTCGCAGTAATACTCATCGACACCCTTCGTGAAGATGATTAGGTGTGTTAGTAGCTCATTAGTGATTTAAGTTTGTGGTTAAAATTTTTCTTATCACTAATTTATGGTTCTCCTTATATGGATTCAAGTTAAAATACTATGAGTAGTTTGTAGTTAAAAAAAAATTAAAATAATAATTTTAAACAACACTAGTAGAGCCAAAAAACAAAAAAGGGGTCGGGTCTAGAGATTGGTGAGTTAATTGAACAACGATTTCCAAAAGATGCTCGTCCTCTTTACCTACAAATGTTTTTGTAGTAACCGAGGATATAATCGTCGCATATGTTGTTGTACCCTCTAATCATTTTAACCCCCACGGATGACATATACTATATGTTTGTTCACCGTCCCAATAAAAAGAATATAAAAAAATATTCCATACACCAACCTGCAGATCTTACTGTCTTCAACAGTTTTTTTTATCTTTATTTTTATTCATTTTATGTAACCGATGCCAAGCTTAACCCCTTACGTAAATTCCATGACACATACGGAGTATGTGATATCTTGATAAAAACGTAGACCACGACAGTTTATTTCTTTAAGAAACTACGAGCATGGTACTCGTGCAATGCGGCGACGAGTCGGCGATGATGGTGGTGACGACATCTATTTGCATAGATAAAAGTATTTAATTTAAAAGGGTTAATAGAGATATTTTATAATATAATGAACTAATGGTGTAATTTATTATTAAGTGTTGATGCTGATTTAATACATTAAGGGTATTTTAGTCAATTTGCATGTCCTATTTATGTAAACTTTCTAACATAGGGGTTATAATTTTTATATATTAAGAAATTATATGTGACACATGTTTCGTAATAAACATCAAGCTCTCCTCGATCGATTAATTAATCTGTAGAAAAGCTATCACCGGGATTTTATATTAATGTAAAAAAATCGAACAGTTTTTGAGAAAGCAATTAGTAATCGAAGTTGACGTTGCTCCTATTCTACCATGTTGATTTCTAAAAAACATTTTTACTAGCAAGTTTTTCGAACAAGCAAACATTAGGAAAAGTTGATGTGTTGATCCTATTCTACCATGCATGTTTTCTAAATCGGCAAAAGCCTTATACTACACACACATTCTTTTGCAATAATCATGTATTGATCACATTTTGTTTGGGTCAACCCGGATTTACAAGTTCTATATTATAAACAATTTGTTTTGCACGTAACAGTCTACTATCTTGTTTTATAATTTTGGTAACTACAATATATTTTATACATCAAATGAATTTCAGATGTTGGGCTTAATACAAAAAAGAATTTCATTTGGGCTGCTTTGAGGGTGGGCCTTCCTTCTTGTTTTACAGTGCAGCCGCCCCTGAGTTGCGGACGTCCTCTACATTGCCCCGAAGTGTGCCTTGGAGCTTAAAATGGATTTGGGCGTCCAAATGTATCTTTTACATGAATGTCTATAAATCTTTCTTTGACATGCCCATATCGTTCAACAAGTCTCACAATAATAGCCATTTGCACGTTCTTGTATTCATCTTGAGATTCATCAACTAAGTATCAAAATGATTGTTGTAAATTTATAGCATAGATCCGCAAATTTTCTTTTTGGATATGAGTGATGTATACTTGGGTTTAACATGCTTGTTTAAGAACGAATAAGCTTTGCGAATTTGAGAACTTGATTTTTTTTTAATTTTTCTTTAATTAGGCTATTCATCATGCCTTCTACAAGCACACGCCTACATTATAAGCCATTTAATTTTGTTTGTATGGCCCATTCAATTGTCTCATAGAAGTTTTGATGAGTCGTAGGCTTGTAGCTAATTTTCCATAACGATACTTTAATTATTTTGTTTCTCTACAAGTACTAATACTCGTACGATATACGGACTGACATATCATATATTTATAACCATGACATACATGTGTTTAATTATATTAAAACAACAAAATAACAACATACCGGTCGTTCGGAGTAAAAATTATATCCATATATTTCTTGTTTTTTCAATAGATTGAGAAAAAGACCTACAATGACATGAATAAATAACATACAAATAGATATTTGGATAAATTAATAGCAAAACAAATCATGAACAAACGAATCCATTGTTGACATGTCTTGACTTGTTACAATATGAATATAAAGTTAAAACTATTAGTCAAAATCATTTAAATGATGAGGATGTATGTGTATATGTATAACAAATTAATAATGAAAAAAGATAAACGAAGAGCATAACATATTATTACCTCTCTAACGATTTTGAAAGCTGCAATTGTTTGTGATCGACAAAAAGTAACCGAAAGTTCAAAACAATATTTATAGTACATTTAAGCAATTAGTATCCTAGTATATAATAAATATACATTAATAAAGACACATGTCCTCTAAATATTGTATTGTGCCACATGTCGTTTAAAAAAATACACAATCATGTTTTAGTTTATTGGTAGATTACATTCTTTATCTTTATTCTATACGACACAATTGTCGTGAATTATGAAAGCAAAATTTTTGCCACAAAAATGAACCCTTTTTCCATTTGTTGAACTGTGTGGTAAATGTTTCATAACAAAGTCGTTCAATAGGAGATGGTATGAAATGCAATATGTAACATCAACTTTCTTACAAATAATCTAACAACATCAATATGTTAAACCAACACTTCTAAAAGCTGCTCATACGATAATTTAGACCGGTTTGACTTAATAAAATACTTTGATTGATAAGGTCCAAATTTTAAATATATGTTCGTATAATTCGGTCATGTTAGGTCAATTGGAAAACTAAAGATATAAGGTCACGAGTATAAAAATTTTAAATCTAACTTTCAACGAAAACAAAACAAAACTTTATAAAAAATGCTAATGGGCCATTGAATAATGGGCTTAACTTTCAATCACACATCCAATGATCCAAATACCAAACAACCCAAATATAAAAACTACAAAAATGAGACTCTTAAACCCTTTACACAACCGCCAGTCTCATTCTCTCAGCCCTTCCAACCGCCCGCCATGGCTGCCGCCGATGAATACACAGACACCATGAGCTTAAAAATAGCAGAGCTCATGAAAGAAGTCCAACTAGATTACTCTTCTTCAACAATAACTAAAACCATAAACGACACCGTTTCATCTATCAAAGATTGCATCAATGGTATTCCTGAAGATATTAAGGTCCTTAAACCCTAAACCCCTAATTATTTTAAAAAAATTATATTATAAATTATTTAGCTTTTATTTTGTAAGTTATATATATAGTTATTTATTTATGAAAGAATGTGTAGGTTACTGCGGAGTTGGCACCCAGGTTTATAAGTGATATTGGTGCGGATAAAGTTGAGTTTAAGTTTAAGAGACCGAAATCGATTGAAGTCGGCGGAAGCTATTCGTTTCAATGTGTTGTGAAACCTGATGTTAATGTTGATCTTTTCGTCCGGTTGCCCAAGGTATTTTTTTTGTTAAACTATGCTGCAAATTATAAACATTTTTTTGGCAACAAGGATAGAAATGTATATTAATGAATACAGTATTTAGTTATGCTTGTATCGCGGCTGCTAACGTAGCATACTTTGATCCCCAATAAGAACTTTTGTTGTATGAAATAGAGTTGTGTTAGTATGGTGAAGTTTTCATTTGGACTCGGTGAAACCTAAAAGAATCGGCTTTATTTGAGGCTATGTAACCTTGCAGTATTAATGATGTTATCTTAGTTCTACATTGTAAGTAACATAAAGTATTTGGGTTTTTCAGGAGTGTTTCCATGAGAAAGACTTTTTGAATCATAGATACTATGGCAAAAGATGCTTGTATCTATGCGTTGTCAAGAAATACTTGGAATCTTCTTCCATACTTCATAAAGTAGAATGGTCCTCGTTTCAAAATGAAGCTAGGAAACCTATTCTTGTTGTATATCCTGGTCAGTAACTTGATCCATATTGCCTTTATTCTGTTTTGTCATTTCTTGGTAATTTTGACCCGATTTATTGTTGGCAACAATGAAGTATATTTATTCATAGAAATGTGTTACATATTGTAGCTGTGAAATCTGCTGGACTTGAAGGGTTTTCTATAAGGTTGATTCCAACAGCAGACTCTCTTTTCAATGTTCAAAAGTTGAACATCGAGCGCAATAACCTTCGAATTTTGAGTCAAGGTAGACCTATTTATTGTTGAAATATTCTTGTTCATTTTTTTGTTATTTATTTAAAGACTTGTATATCTGTTTTATTGTTTTGTTTTTGTGTTGGTAATTACCTGATGAATTTATGTGCTCTTAAGGTGAACCTCAAGCTACCCCTTTGTACAACAATAGTGTATTAGAAGACATGTATATGGAGCATGGTTCCGAATTTGTCAAAAAAACTTTTACTGGATGGAAGGCTTTGGGACAGGCTTTAGTTTTGCTTAAAGTATGGTAATCTTTCGCTTGG
Source organism: Erigeron canadensis (assembly GCF_010389155.1). NCBI lineage: Eukaryota > Viridiplantae > Streptophyta > Magnoliopsida > Asterales > Asteraceae > Erigeron > Erigeron canadensis. The sequence continues at coordinate 36,793,978 of NC_057762.1, read as the reverse complement.
ATTTTTAGGTAGTTGTGTATCGTATCCATGAGATTTTCAAATAGCTTTAACTACATTTTGATGATTTAGGTGTGGGCTCGACAGAGACGTTCTCTACACACTTATGATTCTTTAAATGGGTATCTTATCTCAATCATAATGGCATATCTTGCCTCAGAATCTGGTAAAGCACGCGTTAACAAGGCAATGTCAGCTATGCAGATATTTCGTATCACCTTGGAGTTTATGGGTATGCATATCTCCTTATGAAAGTTGAGTTACATTTTTCTTTTAGATTATAACGTATAGGATTTACTTGCAAATAGCTGACATGTTGCAACGTATGTAAATGCTATATTTTTTAAATTGTAGTTTTTGTGTTTCACAGCCACTTCGAAGTTGTGGGGCAGTGGGATATTCTTTAAGCCTCAGGGAGGAAGCGATATGTCTAAGGAGGTATGGTATCAACGTTGCCCTCATCTTTTTAATTTTTAATTGTGGTGCATATTATCTATTTCTTTTTGTTGGAGGGTTCTTATCTCTGTTGTGATTAACAGTCAGAGAATTTGACTTTTTATGTTGCAGGAGAGGAAGAGATATGTAGAGTATTTTCCGGCAGTCATATGTGATTTATCAGCTCATTTCAATTTAGCATACCGTATGACAAAGGGTGGTTTGATTGAGGTATTTCCCGCTTATCATAATTAATGTAGTCCAATAAGAAAAAGTGTGCACACCCTATTGTTTTGATGTACTATTTATTTTATGATCTTTGAAATATCAGCTTCAAGACGAGGCTGCTTTGGCGCTCAAGTGCATAGATAAATGTAAAGAGGGAGGGTTTGTTGAGTTATTTATGACCAAGGTTGATTTTCCTGCTAAATTTGACTATTGCATGAGGTAATATGAGATCACTGACATATTCTACTTCTTTATGCTTTTTATACCAACCGGAAGTTCTTGATAACTTTTAATATTTTTCTTAGATTGAACTTGAAGGGGAAAGCAGAAGTTTCTGTACAAGGGTTTTGCTTGGATAATGAATGTTGGAGATTGTATGAGAACAAGGTACTTTCTTTGCTTCAAGAAGGCTTAGGAGACAGAGCGAAGTTTGTCCGTGTGACATGGCAGAATACAGCATTGGCATGCGGCATCAGTGATGTATGTGATCTCATGCGTGTGAATATAACGACACTGTCATCATGTTGGCTTCATGTTCATTTTAACTACTAACAAGCTTGCAATATTAGGGTTTATCAGTGCTTGACAAAGAGCCACTGATGGTAGGAATTTCTGTCAGCTTACCAGAAGCTTTTGATGAGTATACGAGGGGTCCCTTTTTCGGGGACGGAGTAGAGGTACTTTTATCCTTATTGATACTAACATCTTTACCACTATACAAGCATTAATTTGTTTGAATTAAATGTCGTAAACTTAACATCTTGATTAGTTGATTTACTGTATACACCCTTACAAAGCAAATCAAATATATAAGAACAAATCTTTATTTAACTTGTATTGGTTAGAAAGTTAACATATTAAAACTTTGTATTACAACATCAACTATTTTAAGCATAATATCACAAAGCAAATCAAATATATAAGAACAAGTCTTTATTTAACTTGTATTGGTTAGAAAGTTAACATATTAAAACTTTGTATTACAACATCAACTATTTTAAGCATAATATCACGATCTGTCTCCGTCTCTTAGACCACCACCACTATCCAAAGTTGGCAATATATGTGCTGAGCACAATTATCCCAACTGTGTGTTTCCCTCAATTTAGATTTAAACCGTAGTTTTTTTTTATAAGTATTCTATTTCGTGCATTACATGGGGTCTGTCCTAGTTTTATATAAAGCATATATCCATGTCCATTCTAAAATTCAACACTACCTAAATTAGTTGGTAATGGGTGGAGGCATCTTTGCCACAATTAGCACAAGTTCTGGATTTGAGCTTCGTAGTGAGTCAGGTATGCCCCCACATGATGGATGGCCAGCCGATTGTATGCTGGTTTGGGTTGCCAGTTATCAACCTTTCGCCACAGAAATGTGGCTCATCTCTTTCTTTTCCCACCCAATAACAATGTGACACATTAATGATTAACTTCTCTCATACCACCACCAGTCATCGTTGACGTTGGCTGCTGCTGCTGCCAAATACCACCCGAAACCGCCGAAAACCCAAAAAATTCCGTCAATTTTTTTTTGCCTTGCCACTTTGAGCAGGTACTAGGCTAGTCTTATTTATGTCTCTGCTGATTCACAATCACACTGATTCTATTAACTTTTGCATATAGGCTCTTAAGTTTCGGAAGTTTTGGGGAGAGAAGGCAGAGTTGTACCAATTCAAAAGTGGTACCAGAGAATGCGTTTGTAAGTGACGTGCTTGCAATTGATATTTGTTATTACTTCATAACATTGTTTATCTTCTGTAGTTAACATAATGATTTTCTTGTTATGTTAGTGTGGGCATGCAAGCCAGCAAAGAGATACCTGATAATAAAGTGGGTCACTGAGTACGTGCTTAAGCGGCATCTATCCTTGGCAGAAGAAAAGATTGTGCATGCTGTTGATCAACTTGATTTTTCATTGATTTGTGACGGTGGAGGTACTACTACACGGCTTTAAATTCACGGTTTCTTATAGTTAGCTCTTTCATGTCAGTTTTATATTTCTTAATTCCTTTTAGAGATAAATAATTCACATTTTTCTACACTATTTGTATTATTAAGGATTCTAAATCAATGAAATCGATCATGTGATGCAGATCTGGCTTCTGATGGAAGTTTACTTGAAAGTTTTGGTACTCTATCAAAGCGTTTACGTCTTCTCAAGGATGTTCCATTAAGAATCTCCAGTGTGCAGCCCTTGGACGCAGGTACTCTCTATTGACAAGTTAAAATATTTCTAACCAAGGTTGTAAATATCGTTTATCGGTATATTATCGGTCGACCCCCGATAAGTGATATATCGGATATATCAGGGACCCTAAATTGTAAACTAATTTATTTAATATATATATATATATATATATATATATATAGATGCTAACAATATATACAATTTGTAATACAATACACCAACAGTTAAAATATAAAAACTTGAAAACCTAAAAGCATAAGTTTGAATGAGTTCTGGGAACTTCAAAAAATGTTTTGCAGAAACAGAAGGTTCTGGGCAGCAACAAACAGAAACAGAAAGTGATGATTTCTGAACAGAAGCAGAAAAAACTGAACAGAAAGAGTTTAACTAAAACATGTTATGCGGAAAATTACGAAACAGAAACTTTATAAACTAACAGACAGTTTGAATGAGTTCTGGAAACTTCAAAAGTGCAACAAAACAAATGGGAAAATGTTCCAAAGTTTTTGACCGAATGGAAAACAAATGGAAAATTCAATTTTTTTTTTGGACCGAAATGGCCGATATTGACCGATAAGTGCCGAGTTTGACCGAAATTTGACCAAAACGATAAGTTGACCCGATAACTTATTTTTCGTATCAGTTGATAATTAATATATGAAATAGGATACTGAAATTTATACTGTCAAGATACTAAACTAGTTTACATAAATAAAGTGATTTGCTGTGTAAGCATTGAATTACACTTCAGGTCACTTTGATTTAAGTTTACTTGTTAGATGGCAAAAATATCGGGTCAACACAACTTTAGGTAAATGGGTTTAAATTGCCACCTATATGCAGACATACAATGAAAAAGATGTAATAATATGTAGGTCATCTGTCTCTTATATATCATCTTTTGTATATCTTCAGCTTTCCGACACACAACGGTTTTTCCACCTATGCCTCATCCATTGGCTAGTGGAACCAAAGCTGGAAAGAAAATCATGCCGACGTGTATACAGCCGATGGAAGTTATGATTCAGGCAAGTATCTGCTGACTTTCTTTTAGATAATCAACAATGATTATTTGTCGCCATGTGTAGCCTTACTTTATCTGTGTAATGTAGTTGGAAGGTTCAGGGAACTGGCCAATGGATGATGCAGCAATTGAGAAAACTAAAACTGCTTTCTTGCTACGAATTGGAGAATGGTGAGTTGATATGTATTCTGGTTTCTAGCATTATGCTATGGATAATGTTTCTGATCTTATTGTGAATTACATAATAGCCTACAGAAGGATTATAAAATGAAATATTGTCCGTCCGAGGAAGGTGTGGATGTTTTTTTGTCTGGATACGTGTTTCGCTTGAAGATTTTGCATGAGAGAGGCCTCAACCTGTTAAATGGACAAGGTAACAAATAAAATTCTTCGTTTTTTAGATCTTTGAACATCTTGGTATATGCTCCATTAGATTTGGAGAGCGGGTTAAGTAACGAGTTGTACAGATCCGGTTGGTTTGACCTACAAGCACTTTTCTTATGAATTTTTATACCTTTTACAGATGTGAATGCGTTAATTATAACAATCTTATTCCAACAATAATCTGTTTTTTAGATAAAAAGAATTGAAGGTTGTAACTTATTAGCATTATTATTGGACTTCAGTGGCTTTCAATTTGTTTGATCTAATTTTCTTCATAGTTTGAAAATTATTTTTGTCCCATTTGAGAAAATTTACAACCTATACAGCCCATTCATAAGGCACTGGGTCAAAATTGCCACCTCTGGATGATGCTGGTTTTCTTTTAATGCAGCTGAAAGCTACCAAGTTAAACGGGTTTCCCCAACGGATAAAAATCTTTTCCTCAGAAGTCAGCATTCAAGCATGATTAATGGTTTTTCTGGTCGATATCCATTATATGGACCAGTCGTTCAGTAAGCTTTCAATGTGAAACCTTAATTTTTGACCCACCTCTCTAGAAACAAGCAATAGAGACACAAAAACTTAAACTATACCTTTGTTGTTTGCCCTGAAGATTGGCAAAACGATGGGTTGCCGCACACCTCTTCTCAGCTTTATTCACGGAGGAGGCAATTGAGCTCCTGGTTGCATATATCTTTCAAAAGCCCTTTCCATTTTCTGCTCCTTGTTCACGAGTTTCTGGCTTTACGAGGTTCGTTCTCATCGCTTCTGTTTGTTAATACATACTTTTATATGATATAAATAATGAACCACAACATATTCAGCATGCTTATCCTATATTGTTTAACAGACAATACATATATGGTATATGCTAACAAAAAACATATACTTTAAATGAACTATGTGTTGCCTTGCTTTGTCTCTCTCTCTCTCTTTCTCGTACGAACCCATCCCATAATAGGCTCGTATCAAACCATAAGCTAGGTGTAGAACTCACTCCAAAAAGCTAGCTCAAAGGAGGAGGGGACACCTAGACTTATAAGCCATCAAACAATCCCATACTTGGCCGATGTGGGATCATAACCCTCTCTATTAGGCATATAGATATATGGTGTACTTCTAATGTTTACACCCAATTCCCGTTTCCTAATCTGTAATTTCCATCTTGCCATTTTTCATATAAAGATGCCAAATTTTCCTCTTGTATCTATATATATATATCCCTGATTACAAATATAACTGATTCGTGGTTGAGAATGTGGGTTTTTCAGATGACATCTTTTTCTTGGCTTCAATTTGTAAAGTATTTTCCATGGCATTCCTTTCTGACAAAAAATTGGTTAGCTGCGTAAGCTGATGATTATTTTTTTTCTTCCGTTAATCTCAAATAGCCTACTCTTTGGCCGTTAATAATCATCAGAGTTTCAAAATGTTTGATTCCAGATTTCCAGATAACCAATCTGCAAGTTTTTTTTTTATATAAAGGTAATCTTACCTGATTACTCTTTTAAAATGATTACATGGAAGCTGATGTATTAGCATGATAAAGCCATGTTCACTTTTCTGGCATGGCACCTGAAATTTGGTTAACATTAAACTAAAAGTTAGATGGTTTAGTCCTGGGTAAAATAGGTTGGTTACTTGCAATAGAAGTTTGGCCAAAGTTGGTTAACCTTTTTATATGTGTCGTCTTTTCTCAAGAAGAGAAATAGCTTATTTCCTTTCCGGTTGTTTCCTTTCTCACCCTAACTTGGTAAATAGGTTTCTGAGACTATTGTTGGAGCATGACTGGATGTTTACTCCTTTGATTGTTGATATAAATGAGGATATGACGCCAGATGATGAAAAGGAGATTAATGTAAGTAATCTGCTGAGTAATAAGTAAATTTTTTATTGATTAATAAATGCTGGCAGAACTAATTTGTAGACCAATATTATTCTGCTCAACAGGAAAAGTTTTCATTAAGTAGAAAAGCTTATGAAGAAGGGACAGGAAGTGTAACCTCTGCCATGTACATAGCCACAGCTTACGATAAGGGATCTGAAGCCTGGACCAGCTCGTCTCCAAGCATACTAGTGAGTAGTTCCCTTTAACGAAGTTGGCTTCATATGATTTAATGTTAATATTGAAAGATGAAAACAATTCTTGACCTTTTAAGTACCTTTGGTATGCATCTACAATTTTTTTATGTGGCAGGAGCTTAATAGGATGACTGCCTACGCTAAAAGTAGTTCAAACTTGTTGACCAAACTCATTATGCAAGGTCAGATAGATTCTTACGACTGGGAGGTAAGTTTGACTAATCTAATCTCTGTGTTAAGTTTTTCACAACTTTTAGGTTTTGTTATGATCACTTAAGGTGCTGTGATTGACAGTGCATTTTTCGTACTCCATTGAACAACTATGATGCCGTCATTTTACTTCATAGAGACAAATTGTCTCACCCAGAACATCTTCTTTTCCCATCTGAACTGACTCATGGTATTATATATCTCTTCCTGTTCTGGCTTCTTATTCCTTAATGCTGTTGTTAATTGAATATCAACGAAATATGCACCACAAGTCTACAAGGAGTTCTTATTAGATGCATGCACTGCACAGGGAAGCTTGTGGCACGAGGAAATGCAAGCAAGACTTTTCAGCCTTATTTGTTGACTAATGGTGTGAAAGGTAGCACAAAGGATCTTCAAGAACAGCTATATTTGAATTTCAATCCATTGATGTGCTATGTCAAAGATTTGGAGGCAAGTCAACCTTCTGGCATCATCTTTATCACAATGTATGACTTGCTAATTGTTGCTTTGAGTTAACCAATCACTTTGCTATTACAATTGCAGAGTGCTTTTCCAGATAGGTTCAAGCTGTGGTATGATTCATTTGGTGGTGATGCGATTGGCCTTACATGGGAAAAGGAAAACTTAAAGGTATTCAACCATTTGACCAATCTTAATAATGTTGGCTATTTTTAAAGTCCTGTTTCAAGTCTGTGTTAAAGCTTCTATCAAGTTGTTAAGGTACTTTACATGCATGCTTATGGAAAGCAGGATATCTAACTGAATCTTATAAATTGCTGATTTATTATGAAGGCAATTAAAAACGGTTTTTTTGTACTGCCCTGATGACAAAACAGAGAAACTGTTTTGTTGTAGAAACTTTTCGTCAATCGCGAATTAGTTATTTAAAGTTTTTTTTTTTGTTTTTTTATAGAAGAGGAGACGAGAAGATGATGACAATGTAAAGAAAAATATGGCGGATATTCTGAAAGATGTTGGTAAAGTTGGAAAAGGATTAGTAAAGAGTATACATTTGCTAAAAGTGCCAAAATAAGAAGATACTACCAATTTTGAAATGTTAAGGGGGCAATTTTGACTCTAATTTATTGACATGTATATTCCATTCCAGTTGCTGGTTTTGAGATCTTGTTCTAGGAAATTTTAATGTTCTAATCCAGTATAGTATTGAACGTCTGGTTGTTTAGTTACTCGTTAATTTTTTTTTTTTGTTATTGCATGCTTGGTGTGTTATTTTTACAAATTAGCAACTTGTTTATTCATTTGTTTTGCGAAGCAGTTTCTCTCTATTAGTGTAGAGGTATGTATGTGTATATCTTTCCCTTGTTCAGAGATACCCTGTCGTGGTCGGATTGGGTTTTGGTATTTATCTATTTCTGCATAATGTACTAGTGAAAGTACTAATATAATCAACTTGTATGCGTTGATAAACTGGAAATGTGACATTTTTTAAAAATTGCAGTGGTGCTTTTGTGGTGTGTTGAAGCCTTAAAGAATTTTACTCCTGACGCCCTAATATGGACACATGTTTAGTATAACTGTTTTAGTAGGTTGGCGCATTAACCATACGCTGATACCATGTTTTGTAAAATCCTTACTATTGCTATTACGAGTATAATACTTATAAAGCATTTTGGGGTTTTTTGGGATGCCTTAAAATTTAAGATTTTGAAAGGTTGGTATTACCCTTTTGACATCATATATCATTATCTTCTAAAATAGTTACAGTTACCCTCTTTTTAAATCAATTATCTGCACTACTCGGCGCTGCACCACTAGTTGCGGCCATCACTATTAGTCGTCACCACCAAACTGTCGTTATCGCATTGCTTAAATTAATCATGATAATCATGTCTCTTTTAATGCTAAGTTTTTTTGTTTTATTTTTAAAAAGATTTTAAAAAAAAGAACTTTTAAAAAAAACTTATGCTGTCGCATTGCTTATGTACTGCTCTAGTGTTAGAAAAATACTCATATATATGTTTATAGGTAGGCGAATAGCCGAATATGCAACTAATATTAAAGGAAGATGATGTTAAACAAAGAATATATTTGTCGATTATGCGTAAAACACCGCTTTAGTACCACGTTCACTTCTACGTACTACTTCGTAATAATTATTTTACGGTATGTTATTTATAGCTAAAAGGTTGATCGGTTACAACATGTCATTTGAGAAAAGTGAGTATGTAGCTATTAGATATCAGTTTACGAGTTTTTAATATCTATTGTATAATTAATAAAAGATTTCTCATGAATTTTACGGATTAAAAAGTTAAATTGTGATGAAATCTATATCCAAAGTTTAAATATCTAACAATTTTATATTCTCATTATGGATTGAGATTTTATAAAATTGAAATGCACTTTATAAGTAAAGTTGATGGATTTTGATAATTGGATTAAAATCAATAAACTAAATTAAAAAGTTATCTTTGAATTTTAACACTTAACTTTAATCTAATGATTAAGATTACCTTAACTTTACACATACTTGATAACTATCATTTATTTAAGGGGGTGTTTGGCCTAGTTTTTTTTTTTTTTTTTTTCTTATGTTTATGTTTTATAAATGGCTTTTGGCTTTTTTTTTTTGTTAAAAGTTCATAAGCTATTGTTATAGTGTTTGGATTAGCTTTTGGCTTTTGAAAAGAAAATGAAAGAAAATTTTTGGGTTTTGTTATAAAAGCTTTATCTTTTGGCTTTTTAAAAATGGCTTTTAGAAGCTAGAAAACTTAAGCCAAAAAATTAAAACAAACATTAAAAATGACGACTTTTGTTGTGGTAAAAAAGGAAACAAAAAAAAGCCATAGATACGAACCTCAACTAGTGGCATTTGTAAGTGTCACAAATTACGAAACTACCCTAGAAGAATATAGTTAAAGAAAATTACTTGACGAAATTACAAATCTGTTTCTCAAGGTTCGATTTCTTATTTACTATTGTTGTATCTTAATTAATTACTCATGTGTCTGTGTTTATCGTTTTTCTTGATCAATTTTTTTTCAGCTTCCCTTTTTTATTATGTCAATATCAATCAATTTATTTTTATTTATTTGTTGATCTCAAACATCGGATTATTAGATGTTTTGCTTAATTAAGTCTAGGTATGATGTGATGAATTAGCTAGTCATCACTCTGTATGATGTATAGGGCTGTCAACTAGCCGAACCGACTCGATTGAAAGATTTATGCTAAGCTCAAGCTCGAATAATTGAATAAAAGCTCGACTCGTTAGCAGCCTTTAAATGTCTACCAACTATTTGTGATAATGTCATGTGTTAAAAAGGGATTTGTTTGGTTAATAGTACAATGTAACTTTAGCATTTTTATCTACATGTAAGAAATCATCATTTAGAAGATGAAGCATGTGGACTAAATATACGTAATCTACCTTAAATTATATGTCGATTAACTACTTAACCTCTGGCGAGCTGCTAAGAGCAGAGACTAAATTATATTTCTGTATAAGTTTTTGTATTTTTGTATATGCTCCTTATAATTAAAGTTAATTGTGGTTGCCAGAATTTTGATCGACAGACTTTATAGTCTTTTGTGTCACATTGGCCACCACAGGCTGATTACGGAATCACTTAGTTAAACCTAAATCGTGTTAGGGGTTTTACAGGAAATGGGGCTCCTTAGTATCATTCGGAAGATCAAGCGGAAAGAAAAAGAAATGCGCATTCTTATGGTGTACGTATTTTTTTGCCCCCCTAGTTATTAGTATACACATTCATATATACTTTTGTTTGTGTTGATATATTTGTTTTGCTGAATCATCAACAGGGGACTTGATAATTCAGGGAAGACGACCATAGTATTGAAAATCAACGGTGAAGACACCAGTGTTATCAGCCCTACTCTCGGTTTCAACATTAAAACAATGACTTATGATAAGTAATATGCTCTTTCTTTTTTTTTTCTCTTGCATACAAGTTTAAACACCATTATTTTGTTTAATTATATATTTTACTGCTATATTTTGCTATGCCTTTTAGCAGAAGCATGAAATTGTACTTATTGAAAGCATACTGATACCAAATACTTTTACTAATATTAGTAAAGTTACAATTTGTCGAGTATAAAATGGTAGGAGCAGAGGGTTGGTTAGATAACTTCAATCTACTCTTTATCAGATAAGGTTACAGAATATTTCTGCTTTAGGTGATTAGTTATCTGAACTCTGATGTGCATTTTATTAGGCATAACAGTATCACGACATAATGAGTTACTGACTCGAGTGGCTATTCTTTTTATTCTTAACTAGATGTAGTGTTTCTTTGCTGCTCTATACCAGCTTAAATACTCTTTATCAATTTTATTAGGATGTTAGTTATTGTGAAATGAAGTGCCAAGTGAAATGGCTAAACATGCCGACTAGTTTTTTAATTGTTGGGTTAACCATGTCATGTGGAAAGGTTTAGGTAGATCGACGCTAGTGACAATCTTTGAATCTTGAATGAGTGATAAGGAGTATTCGATATTTTGTTTCTAAATTACTACTGTAACATATTTGTATGTAATAGTACTCTTTTTTATTTTTATTGCAATGAAAATATGAATGCTTGTGTGAGAGTTTGTATCTTGTTTAGCCTAGTGGCGGTGGACATGCAACATAAAGTCGGAGGTCAGAGTTCAAATCCCACCCCATGTCCATTTAATAGTAGTGCTCATGTTGGCCGTGGGATCAGTTCCCGGGTTGAAGAGGGGGGGGGGGGGGGGGGGGGAGTTTAATGGTGGCCCGGTTATCTATTTTAACTAAGTAACATTGGTTAAGTTTTTTTTTGCAAGTGTCTCTGTATGTATAAGTTCATTTGGTTGAATTTTTCCCAAGTGTATAGGTATACAACTTTGAAACCTGGTTTTTAGTGGTAGCTGAGAGTAGTAAATGTGTATACAACTTTTGAACTGGGTTTTTAGTATTAACCGAGAGCTAATGGCAGGTACACTCTTAACATATGGGATGTTGGTGGTCAAAAGACTATACGATCTTACTGGAGAAACTACTTTGAGCAAACTGATGGGTTGGTATGGGTCGTCGACAGTTCAGATCTCAGACGCCTGGATGACTGTAAATATGAGCTGGATAATCTATTAAAGGAAGAGGTAACATCCACTTTTAAAGTTATTGTTCCAAAATATGAAAAGATTTGAATTGCATGATTGTTAAGATAAGTTTGTGATACAAGCCTGGTTGGAATTGTAATAATAAACAGTATAAAATATGAAAAGACAATAAAAAGATAATAGTGAAAAATCAACTCGATTTATTCATCTTAAAAATAAAAATACCACCCTATTGATCTATATAATTACTAGTCATATATCTTAATGCCTGGATTAGCAAACTCTTATAACTTAAAGGCAACTAAATAATAATAATAATATTAATAACGATACCTGGTATATATCTATAATAGTATAGTAATAACTTATCTAATATATTATCTGTTAATACTAATCTCCATATTTGGGTCATATCAGTTGGATCTTTGTAAATATAATTCTCAAGGCATTACGGGCATCTTAATTCTCTGCAACTCTGCAAGTCTAGTATCTTGAGTGACATACTTGAAATTTCACTAATTTTATACCTCCTTGTATCTAAAATAGCTGTCAACTTTGTACTTTAGTATCTATATTTGTAGAAAGCTATCTGTCCAGATAAAATGGAATAAATTGTTGTTCTTTAATGCCTTTTAATCAAAGTTATTTGCTTAATTGTTTATAGTCCCAAACTTATGGATGATCTATGCTAAGTGTCTTGATTGACAATGGAAGAAAATGGTCAACGATGTGATCGTCTGGTTGTGTAATAAGCACAATTCTCCTTGTAGCATGCAAAAATTAAGTTTAGCCTAATTTTGTGGAATATTGCAATGTTACGTATCTTTCAAAATCTTATTCGTTTTTGTTTCATGTTTGATGCAGAGGCTATCAGGAGCATCGTTACTTGTTTTTGCTAATAAACAGGATATACAGGGTGCTCTTTCAACAGATGAAATAGCTAAAGTAAGTGATTTAACTTCTTACTAAAAAATTGCACTCTGTTGTGCTCTATCTTTATTCCTATGAACTCTTTTAGGAATTTATTAGGACTTCCTTAGTCATCAAGAATGCATAAAGATGAGAGAGAAAAACAAATAAACTAGTAATAGACAAAACTTGTGCAAAAAAAAAAACAAACTAAAAAGCATGTCTTTGAACATCAGAGGCGTATGGGCTGCCCAAAGTTTTTGCTTAATGTACGATCTGATTAACAGCTAAAACTGTTATCTTGAAAGTAGAGTTGGCGATTTCGACTTGTTTACTGGTATATGGGTTGATTTGGATTATGACTTACAGAGAAACTAATAATATAGCTCAAATGGAAATGGTTCAAATGGGATGAATGGGTTGAAAGCCCCCTAAAATGTATTTGCAATATATAGAACCTCCTAATTCATTATTTTTAGAATTACTGAAATAATATAACTTTTCTAATCACATTTGGCACTAGTTATATGTAAAATGTAAATTTAATTTATTTTTGAACAATTAGTGTTTTGGATCTCAACCTGCCGTGTCCCGTAGTCAAGATGACCAGATTTGATATGCATAATGCATAGCCTGTCCATATTTCTAGTTGAAAGATTGCTTTGCTCCAATTCATTTGCTTGATGTTTCTCAATGACAATTTAAGGTACTCAACTTAAACGCCATGGATAAAACTCGACATTGGAGGATAGTAGGCTGCAGTGCATACACTGGAGAAGGGTTGCTGGAGGGATTTGATTGGTTGGTTCAAGACATTGCTTCACGTATTTATGTTCTTGATTAGTTAGACCTATCTCAGTGTGCTGTTGCTAATGTCTTCCATCGCAAAAGTTCATCATCTTTGATTCAAAGAAGAGTTTGTACAACTTAGAACTACAAATTAATCTATGATGACTAGCAGTGTTGTAATTGCCATTTTTGATTCCGAGTAGTATTGAAAACTTAATTATATAATTATATTTTTCTAACGTTTTTACAGGTGAACAAGGATTTTGAAACATATTATTACTTTGTATAATGATAAACAAAGAGAGTAACATATACAAATAGTTGATGTTTCTCAATGACAAGCATGATAATTGAATATTTGGTTTGTGTATAATATAATTCCCCGGCGAGTTGCTTAAGTAGTTCAGTGTGCAACAACGTAGTGTTTAAAGGGAAGCTGCCAGATCACGACCAGTTATTCAATGAAGTCCAGTCCCTATCTTTCCCATGGGTTAGAAACAGGGCCAAAATTTCAGCTCTGGATTGGGGGAAATGGAGCAGGTTTGATGTTGTTAAGATCTGGTTAGAGTTGTTTGAACTTCAATGCTTCTATATTGAGGTAGCGATATTGTATATCTTGGTGTTTTGCTTTTGGTGAAGTATGGACATATGGTGCATTATGTATCTATTACCAGCAACCTCTAGGAAGTATTAAATAAAAAATAATAATGTTGTTCGTTAAAATAAATTCTAGAAAAAAAAAACTATTTAAAGGAAAACACGGGGTTAAATATTTATTGGGCTTGGGTTCGGATTTGATCAATGAGTGTCATTCTTTATTTTATTTTAGATTAAAATTAGATCATGTCTTAAAACATCTCTCACCTAGGTTTTTTTTTTTCTTGACAGTCATCATTTTCTCATCTTCATTGTCACATCAGTTTTCTCTCTTCACACACTCAAAAACTACCTCCAATTATACTTTCATCTTCACCTCATCCTCACTGTCACATCAATATTTTCTCTTTTCACATATACTCCGTATATACTAAACAAAAGATAACGGGTGGGAATCAAATTTTTTGGTCAATAAGTGTTTTTTTATACCTCCAATATGACCCACATTCTTTGTCTCCCCTTTTCTTAAAAATGACCGAGAATGGATGATGACCTACCAAAGATAGGTTGGTGGCTATCATGTCATGCAAATCTTTGCATGATGAAGGGGTTAGGACTCCCTCGTAGGGAACGACCTTTCAAGTGAGACTAATCCATGACCTCCTCACTCACCCAAATAATCAAGGATTATGGATCAACATTGATTTATGTGTTATTGTAGTCCGTTAATTAAATATTATTAGATTATATAGCAAGGATTATTGACTTTTTGAAAATTTTACTATGGGAAACGATTATATTTTTGCAATTTTTGTTCAATTTTAATATTTAGATGGTCAGATTGTAAGAGAAAAACAATATTAAACTCGAAAAAAGATTCATCCGTGTCAACAAATTTGAGGTCAGTATGTTTGACCAGTTTGCTAAGGTCAGGCCTTCCGATTGGCCATCGAGACGACCCAATGCGTAAACCATAAAACTTGTACAAAAGTACCCGCCAATCCATCTATAATCAAATCCGACAGTTATGGAGGGAGGCAAAAATCCAACCCAAATACGACATCGTTTCACAAATTAAACAACCCTACCCATCCCAAAATTAACCATGCCTGCCAATAATCTTAACAAAAAATTCAAACAAAAATGGTGCACACAGCTTACGATTCAATCCAAATCCTCAACGACTGCCCTAAAAAGATCAACGCCGTCGAATTCCACGGCTCTAATCTTCTCATCGCGTGTTCCGACGGATCGTTACGAATCTACGGCTCAGAATCCCTCTCCCGATCGCAATCATCATCATCATCATCATCACCTGATCACATATCTCAGAGTCTAGACCTTAAAAAAGGACTATATGTTCTCGAAAGAACGGTTAATGGATTCTCAAAGAAACAGGTTTTGGCTATCAAAGTATTGGATTCGGTAGGGCTGTTGCTTTCGTTATCCGAATCTATTGTGTTTCATCGGTTTCCTAATTTGGAAACTGTCGCGGTTATTTCAAAAGCTAAAGGAGCGAATTTGTACGCGTGGGATGGCAACAGAGGCTTTTTGTGTTTTGCTAGGCAAAAGAGAGTTTGTATTTACAGACATAATGGTGAACATTTATTAATTGTTTTTCAATTGAGAGTATGTGATTGTTTGATTGGTATATGATTAGGTTTCATTACGATTATGATGATTAGAGAGGCCGAAATTTGCTTTGTTACTAGAATATGGATAGGTTTTGTTACAATGTATCCAACTTTGTAGACAACTTTCAAATATTGCTATTGTATGAGTCTGGTGTGCTTTTTTGACATGACAACTTATTTGAATGCCATGTGACAACTTATTTGGATGTCATGTCAGCAAAAATACCACCGGATATATACAATAGAAGCGTAATAGGTTGGATACATACTAGCCTTTTGACTAAAAGTAGAATACATTTACAAATACTTATCTTTAGTGAAAGTGAAAATGATACTAGTTATCTTATTTGTTAAAGGTTCAGATTATCGGTTTAGGGTAATTAGTTTAGTAATAGCTGAAAAGTAACTGATTGTGATTATATGATTATTAAGGGGGCGTCATTTCAAATGTGGACCTATAAATTTAAATACAATGCCAAATGCCCCCTAAGTTTAAGTGGGAAAAAGGCTGATATGATGTGTGTTGGCAGATATATGCTGAAGTATAGTCATTTGATATGAGTTTATTTGTATTGTAGGAGGACGGGGATTCGTGGAGGTGAAAGACTTTGGTGTTCCGGATGTTGTTAAGTCAATGTGTTGGAGTGGGGAAAATATATGTATGGGAATTAGAAGAGGATACATGATATTGAATGCCACAAATGGTGCACTGGCAGAGCTGTTTCCATCGGGGAGGATTGCTCCACCTTTAGTGGCGTCTCTTCCCACCGGAGAACTGCTACTAGGGAAGGTACTATGGTCTATGGACTCAATAATATTTTTTTTCTTTCTAGATTTGGATCATCTTTGATATAGTAATTACATCAATTTTTTGAAGAAAGTTGAATCATTATACAAACCAAGAAAGTTTACTGATTACTAATCCCGGTTAGTACTGTGAAATGATGAATTCAATGATAAATGGATAACCAAATATGCTGAAGAAGTTTCAGAAATCCAATGTAGGTGCCCATGCCTCATCAGTTATCTCATTCTTTGTTGTTAATAGTGTATTAAATGATGGTGCTGCAAATCCAGAGACATGCGTCTTAGTTTTATGAACACCATTGTTTTGTCAGGATAATATTGGAGTGCTTGTGGACCAAAATGGCAAACTCATTCCAGAAGGTAGAATATGTTGGTCCGAGGCTCCTTCAGCAGTCGTCATTCAGAAACCATATGCTATCGCCCTTTTACCAAGACACATTGAGGTATAGATATACACAACTTCATTAATATGAAATATCAGTTTCTATTTATTATGAAGACTTAATAAGTTAGAATTTTCACATGGTGGTCCCTTTGTGTCTTACAGGTGCGGTCTCTGCGTGTCCCGTACCCACTAATACAAACTATAGGTGTACGCAATGTACGCAGTATTCAAGAAGGAAGTAATTCCATACTTGTTTCCTTAGACCAATCTATCTATGGATTGTTTCCCGTTCCTCTCGGTGCACAGGTTTGTCTTATACTACACATAATGTATATGTGATGACTAGTTACTTTAGAAAAAGTAACTAACTTTACATTTTACCAGCAGTATAGTGCATGTTAAGCCTTAGACTGTCTTCATATAGACAAACAGATCAATGCAAGTGTCGCATAAAAAAAGATTAGTGAAGTTTCACATGTGCTATGTCTTTGTGTACATTATTTTTTTGGATTCGAGTGTATAAGGACCATCGACTTTTAGATAGTGAAATCATTTATAACTAAAGTTTTTGAAAAGGAGAAACAATGATCACCATACTTGGCTCATTAGCAATTAAAGGGAGTTTTAAAGCCTAGTCTTTTAAAGTTTAGCAATCAAAGTATGCTGTAAGCATGTTCCTATGTGTTCACTGCAGATTGTACAACTGACAGCATCTGGAAATTTTGAAGAAGCCTTGGTATTATGTAAGTTGCTTCCACCAGAAGATGCAAGTCTACGAGCTTCAAAGGAGCAGTCAATTCATCTTAGGTAAAGTTAAATTGATCCTTTTGATTTGGGCAATAATGATAGACTGACCGCGCTTACAAATATGAAGCTAATTTGTATTTTTTACTTTCTTGTATATCAACTAATGCACTTTTAGATAGTAGTTATTTCCTTATATATCACGAGAGTATGCTATAATCATAATCCTGCAAGAATGGATTCTGGCACTTCATTTTTCAATGAGACGATCTATTTTGGTTTTGAAATGGCAGCGTTTAAGAGAATGTAACTTGTTATGTAGCGTCGTCAATAATTTTTTTCAGTATGAACTTGTTTATATAATGCTTCTCAAAGATATTTGGAAAAGGAATTGTTGAAGTAAGAACACTTATTTCCTGTAAATTATAGAAACTTACATATTGACGTTAATAGAGCATTAAAGTGAGGTTAATACTGCTTTTAAATTCAAAATATTAGCAGTTTTTTTAGTTTACCCATTCATGAAAGTTCCCATAATAAAAGATAGGAGTTTCAATAAATTTTGTTATAAAGGTTATCTTCTTTGAGGTTCATTGTGTTACAAATGTGCAATTTAAAACGACTTCGGTTGTCCAATTGAACAGATATGCACACCATCTCTTCTTAAATGGAAGTTATGAGGAGGCCGTGGAACACTTTGTGGCATCTCAAGTAGAAATAACCCATGTGCTCTCATTATATCCATCCATTGTTCTTCCCAAGTCACTTGCGTCAGCTGAACCAGAAAAAGATATTGATCTAATTGGGGACTCGAATTTATCAAGAGGCTCATCTGTTACATCAGATGACATGGACTCTTCTCCAACTTGTCTACTGGAGTCTGATGAAAGTTGTGCTCTTGAATCCAAAAAAATAAGCCACAATACCATAATGGGTCTGATCAAGTTCTTGCTGAGAAAACGGCCCAACATAGTTGGAAAGGCAGCTGCCGAGACAACAGAGGAGGTTGTTTCAGATGCTGTTGGACATACCTTTGATCCTTATGAAGGCATTCGATCCAAGAAATTAGCCAAGGTAACAAGCAACTTCCATGTAGATGTTTCTTTCTGGAAGCTCTATTTATGTTGTTTCCTTATATGAATCAAATCTATTTTTACATGTAATGTAAATGTAAATTTGTATTTTTTTTTTTTTGCTTTATATAGCTCAATCTGAGGTTTATCTAAACCAAAAACTTGTAAAACTTTAAATATTACCTTTTTTTTATGGTGTTATAATTATAGTTCAGTGAAAGGTCACAATGGATGAACTCGCTATCGCTACCTCTAATTATGGATACAAAGTTTTCTATTACCACTCTCTTCCTGAATATTTGACAGTCAATTCAAGTTTAATAATATCATGAATATTCTTAGATTGATAGAATGACTGATTGGTGATATGTATCTTAGTTTGGTAAATGGTGTTCTATTTATTTTCTCTTTTGCTTCTTCAGGGGCGAGTTAACACTACGAACTCGGGTGCAAGAGAGATGGCAGCAATATTGGACACTGCACTTCTGCAGGCTTTACTTCTGACTGGCCAGTCTGCTGCTGCTTTAGATTTACTGAAAGGTTTTAATTATTGTGATGTGAATATGTGTGAGGAGATCTTGCAGAATGGAAATCACCATGCTTGTTTGGTAGAACTTTACAAATACAACTCAATGCATCGTGAAGCTCTTAAACTTCTTCATGAATTGGTGGAGCATCCCAAATCAGATGAACCTATAAGCGTGCAGGCCAAAAAGTTTAAACCTGAGACGATGATTGAATACCTTGAAGTAAGTTCCTGCAGATATCATCACATCATTTTCCCCTCCAGAGTGAATTAGAAGTGGCAAATTGGTTGGGTTGGGTAACGGGCTAAAATTTGTGTGGTTCAAAACAATCATTTTTAACTTGCAGACTTAGAAGAATGTGTATCTGATACTTTTAACTTTTAAGTTTCCATGTGCAGCCCCTGTGCAGGATTGACCCAATGCTTGTCCTGGAATTCTCAATGCTTGTTCTTAGAAGTTGTCCAACACAAACCATTGACCTCTTTTTATCAGGAAATATTCCTGCAGATATGGTTAATTCTTATCTAAAAGAGCATGCCCCAAGCTTGCAAGCCACCTATTTGGAACACATGCTCTCAATGAATGAAAATGAGATCTCCCCAACTCTTCAGAACGAAATGGTAACATTATACTATATTACTCCTTATAACAGTATACAACTGTCAGTAGGTGCTAATACATGTGAAGTTATGATTGTGTTACAGGTGCAAATTTATCTTTCGGAAGTTCTTGATTGGTATGCTGATCTCACTGCTCGGAAGAAGTGGGATGAAAAAGCTTTTACCCCTACTAGGAAAAAACTCATTTCTGCATTGCAGAGTATTTCAGAATATAATCTTGAGGTTTTGTTGAAGCGAATCCCGGCAGATGCTATGTATGAAGAACGAGCGATCTTGTTTGGGAAAATGAACCAACACGAACTTGCATTGTCTATTTACGTGCATAAGGTATTCTTTAAACTCACGTTGGTGTATCAAAAGAAACATATTGAGTTTGTGTATGCCGATTGAAAGTGGGGTATTGCATAAAAAGATAACAATATTAGATATATTGGTCTTATTTCTGTTTTGAGCAAGTATCTTTGTTATTACTCATAACTCATAAGGTTTTTGATACGAATCAAATGGTTGTATCGATATAAAACTGAGATAGATAATCGATATTCGAGAGATCGATCAACTCTCCTAATTAATAACTAAATTGCCAATATATTGCACCCATAATAAAATTACAACCCTAATATTCTATTTATACTAATCCTATAGCTTGGTTAACAAGCTAACTAACTAAATAATAATAATAATAATAACACTTTCCTAATATTAATACCTAATAATAATAATATTAATAATATAATAGTCTTGATCGTATCATTACTCCCCGCCGCAAAGCACACCTTGTCCTCAAGGTGTGGCTTCAAATATTGCTTCAAATGATTCCCGGATCCCATATCCTTATTCGAAGAACTTCTCTTCCGACAGCTTGGCAACCAGAGAACTCTTGTTTCTGATTCTCAAAAACCACTTCTGTTGCAACTTGTTTTGGATCAAAGGTTGTAGTTGTTTTTGTCACATGTGACCGGCAGATGGTAGACATTAAAGGGGAATTATGTCCTGTTTTTGTATCACGTTTTGGATCGAAGGACTTAGTTGCCTTAGTGACTGTTGTTTTGAAGGTAGACATCAACGGTACGGTCTTTGGTGGAGTAGGAATAGTTTTTGGTGGATTTGGTGTTATTTGTTTGGCTGAAACAGATCTGAAAGTAGATATCGACGGAACTGTTTTTGGTAGAATAGAAGTAGGGGCTGTTTTTGGTGGAGTTGTGGTGGTAGCGGTTGGTGTTATTGCTGCTGATGAAGGCGAATCAGACACATTGAAGCCCCTCGAAACCATTAGCTCCCCTAATAACCTCATGATCTCATTGTGTTGCCTTGCACTCCGTTCCATGTATTCCTCGAGTCTCCTATTGAAATCCTCCATACTCGCCGTTAGGATTTTTTTTTTCTCTAGATGAACAGCGATGAACAGTGATTTGTTAAAAAAATATATAATTAAAGGAATAACGCACCACAGGTTGCAAGAAGGATAGCTCTGATACCAATTGATACGAATCAAATGGTTGTATCGATATAAAACTGAGATAGATAATCGATATTTGAGAGATCGATCAACTCTCCTAATTAATAACTAAATTACCAATATATTGCACCCATAATAAAGTTACAACCCTAATATTCTATTTATACTAATCCTATAGCTTGGTTAACAAGCTAACTAAATAATAATAATAATAATAATAATAATAATAATAATAATAATAATAATAATAATAATAATAATAATAATAACACTTTCCTAATATTAATACCTAATAATAATATAATAGTCTTGATCGTATCAGTTTTTTAAAAACTCATGTTCGTGTGCCAAAATAGAGTTGTTGACCCGATAACTCTTTTATAGCATGTGAACATCTTAGACTTAAAGTATTGGATAAATAAGTATCATAGTCTGATTTCTGTTTTGAGTATCCATCTGACTATCTCTAATTCTCTATCATTACACAATAATCATTGAACTTTTAATTTTATGAGAAAAAGCTTAAGATTATTAAAAATTTTGATTTCAGGTAATCCAAACTAGACACCAAGTCAAACTGATGATGTGGCAGTTGTAGTCATAAGTTTGACCATTGATTTTTATTTTTCGTGGTACTGAATTTGCCCCCAAAATACCATTAGAACAAGGTTAAAAAAATTTTAATCCGAATCAAACCAATACAGAACTCAAGCCAATTTATGATACCTTTTTATACATTAATACCATTCAATGTTTACTTGATTCATTTTTGTCAAATTATCTTTAATGTTTGTTATGTTTTGGGCTGGTCTTGATATTTCAGCTTCATCTTCCTGCACGGGCACTGTCTTATTGTGATCGGGTGTATGAAACGGGACTTAACCAACAACAGGGAAAAGCTCGAGGAAATATATATCTAACTTTACTGCAGACATATTTGAAACCTCCGAAAACAACCAAAAGTAGTGAAAAAAGAATCAAAAAGTTAGTATCTTCACCGAGTAGTGGGAATTTGAGGGGTGGATGGTCTTCGGTTAAAGCTAAAGGGAGAGGGTTAGGCAAGAAAATTGCAGAGATTGAGGGTGCAGAAGATACTAGGATCAAGGCAAGTAGCAGTGACGGTGCGAGAAGTGATTTTGATATTGATTCAGATGATCTTAAGGAGGAAGGCGGGTCAACCATCATGGTTGATGAGGTCCTTGATGTACTGAGCCAGAGGTGGGACCGTGTTCCCGGAGCAAAGGCTTTGAGACTCTTGCCTAAAGAGGCTAAGCTACAGGTTACACCTATCTGTTATTGAATTGTATTTCAGTCAATCAATAAACATTATGTTGTATCTGTTTCTTTGTTCAGAAGTTGTATCCGTTTCTTGGACCTCTCATGAGAAGAAGTAGTGAGTCATATCGGAACTTTTCAGTGATTAAGAAACTGAGAGAGTGCGAGAGCCTACAGGTGTGTCTAGCTTCTCCATGACATTTGTTGATAGAATTCAATATGCTTATAAGTTACAACATTAAAAATACATAATACTTATTTCTTTCATTAAGTTGCTTCCTTTCTGATGGGATTAAGAGAGAAAGGTCCGTTTTACTTGATATAGAGAGAAACAAAGATGAACCATTAAGACCAACAATGAAAGATGATGTAACATCTGAAGAACTTTTTGAAGCTAAAAGTTTGAAAACATATTCAAGTTTATTAGAATAAAAAGTTTTAATCAAAAAAGTCAAAATGTTGGTTTTGGTTATAAAATCACAACGAACACTTGATCCAATATCAGGATCTTATATTCTCTGATTAAATTACATGCTTTGTTTGCTTCCATCGAATTGTGTCTGATTAACAAGTGTTGGATTACGATGCGCAGGTCAAGGATGAACTGTATATCCAGAGAAAAGCAGAACTGAAGATCACAGCCGAGAGTGTCTGTTCGCTTTGCCAGAAAAGAATTGGAACCAGTGTTTTTGCAGTGTATCCCAAGAGTAACACGACAGTACACTTTGTTTGCTTCAGAGACTCCCAGAGTAGGAAAATCACCAGAAAAGGATCGTCAAGGAGACTATAAAATTTGAGAGTTATAGTTTTTATATTTTGAAAAACTTCAATTCAAACTCGATTTGAACTCAGATAAAGCTTAAACATTATGGTATGTATGTTCTTTTCAAGGTTAATGAATGTAAATCAATTAATGTGGTTGAATCAAAAGCCAAGTTTATTGATCAAGATTAGTTTAAAACTGTCAAGCTCAGCTTAACTCGGCTTGATTACTTTAACATTAGCCGAAACTACTATCTAACCACGGACAGAATCTTTCCTAGCAAAACGGTAAACAACAACGCCAGTTCGAGACACACTTGATGGACCGTCTTCATGTATCAAATCGACCCGAAACCATTTTCTTGCCTTCTTAAAAAATCCAGATTCTTTCTTCCACCTCCTCAAATGCCCCATCAAAAACACCTTTTCACCATTATCATTTTCACTTAACAATAAAAACTTCAAAGTCTGAATCAAAGGCTCATATAAATGATCATGATACACAACATCTGAACCTATAATCATATCATATTCTCTCCCTATCACTTCCATCTCATCAATCTCTCCCCAACTAAGCGCCGCCACGTGTACTCCACCGCCACGTGGACCTATCACACCGGCGTTCGCATCAGCGTTGAATTTCAGATTCGGAAGCACGTTATGCAAATCCGTCACCGTGACGTCAGCTCCGAGTATGGCGGCGGCCGAGATTCCGACGATTCCGGTGCCGGATCCTACTTCTAGAATCCGGAGGCGTGAACGGCGGTTAACGAAGGAAGTAAGGCAGGCGGAGAATTTATCGGTGTTAGAGGCGTTGTAACCGTCTAGCAGTTTGACGAAGGTATCGGCGGCCGGCCAGAGTTGGAAGGAGATACCTTGTGACGGAAGCTGACGGATTACGACGGTGGAGTTGACGGAGTTGAGGAGGTAAGTTTTGTGTTGAATTGTTGTAGGAAGTAATTCTATAATTTTAGTATCATCGTTATCACTATCATTAGTATCATTTAGTAGTAGCATTGTGACTGGATTAATTTCTTCGTCGTCGGAGTTTATGGCAGTGGTCATAAGATGAGGGAGGCGGCGGTTTTAAGGCAGAAGGAAGGAAAGGAGGGTAGATAGGATGGGTCAATAGGAGACATACTATTTTAAGAAAGTTGAGAAGAAGTAGGTTAGTTTTTGGAAAATATTTTGGGACGAATTTGTCCCCAGCAAGTGGATATTGGATAGTGACATATTGTTGACTTCATTTTAGATCCTTTGACTGGGACTGAATCTTGCTATTGGCCGAATCGTTGCCCCTCGCCGTTTGGTTTTCATTTTAAAATCAACGGAGATTTATTGGGCTGACGCTTAAAAATATGTTTTAATCTAATTGGATTCTCTGTTAATGTAACCTTTCTTTGATCTCTTAGCTCATGTAATGATGTAAGCAACCACATCTGCATTGACTTCATCCACGAAATTTAACTCCATTTTTCGACAATCTGTAAGCACCACATTTTGTAGACGTTCTCTAATTCTATTGATATTCATTAGCTACTACAAAATACAATATTTTTGTATCTCTACTACTATTTCATGATCATTCCCCATGTATAATAGTTTCACTTCAATGAAAAATAATAATTTTTCAGTTTACAAAAGTCGAAAAGTATAAGTTATGTATATTTAAAAAATATACTAAACCCCGATTTCAGAACTTTCTAGAACCCCTACACAACTACACAAGACAACCTGCAATTGCCAACGGCTCCATTTTTTTTTCCAAAGAATGTCTTTGTTACAAAAGAATATCAATAGAAATTGGGCAACGGTTAGCTGGCTGAAATGACTTGATTCACATACAACAGATGACCTTTGACATAGATCAAAGAAATGCGTTCTGAACCCTATCGATGATACTTCAAAACCATATGATAACGATCGTGACGTTTCAAGAAATGCCATCTAGCCTTTAATGTCATCTATAACTACACGAGCCGCGTTGCGTCCTGGCGCACCCATGACACCACCACCAGGATGTGCTCCACTCCCGCAGAGATACAATCCTCGCAGAGGTGTTCTATAATTTGACCTGTCATTGCATTCTAAAGTCATAATACTATTATCATACAAACTTGTGTTCTATCGTAAAATAAACTAGAGATAATGTTGAAGTTTACCATCCTTTTACAGGTCTCATCAGAAAAAGAGAATCCAACCCCATTGCACCATGGAAGATATTCCCTCCTGTCAATCAGGGAGAAAATTTTTTAGCACCAAAATTCAGAAGTTCAGATTTGAAAAATTATCTGATAGTATCCACCCTCTATCAGATGAAAAAATCATAACATTTAAACTTCCATGCAGTTCAAGTAAAATACTAGATAAAATAAGCTAAAACTATAATGAAGGAGCATAAACAAGAGAAGAATAAACTGGTAACTTGAAACATGGAAATTTATGCTCCATTCTCCATGCTGTGGGTCCTTTTACCAAATAATTGCAAACAAGGTTCTAACTTCACTTCTCTAATCTTATAAATGGGAGAGATAAAATAAAAAAACTGAAGCCTCACATGTTTGAATGAACATATGAGTTTGGGCTATAACTTTAAGCTAACAGGTCAAAATGTTTAAAAGTCGCTCAGCATACTCAGATGTCAATAATGGCTTAGATTGTTTTTTTTTTAAATTGCATCTTTATTTTAACTTTGAACATTATTTTCCATACGAATCATATTTAACTATAAATAAAAGTCATAAATAAGTACTAAAAGGTCAACCCAACTCCTTTTGACCTGCCATAATTCTTTCCCAATCGGACCATTAATCACCCATCCCACCCAAATTTGCCACCTATACATGATTTCTTCCATTAAATGGAGGACGGCTATTCTTTCTACTTTCATTCGATTTAAAGGCCAGCATTCACAGATTGATGATTGGCATGGATTACCTGTGAGACCAATTATCTTTTCAAGATCTGGTGGAGTCAACATGTCATAGCCAATAACTGAGGAGCTGAAGCCAGGGGCATACTCATCAATTAACGCGAAGCATCTTTGCGCAAATGATTCCTACACAACAATGTTATTGACTAATAAGCTTTAACAATACAAAACGATAAAGGGAATAGATTATTAGAAAACATTAACAATTGATAAATCAATCGTTATAGGGGAAATCACTATGACCACTATTTTTTTAACCTCTTAACAAGCTTCCAATAATATAAAAACAAGAAAATATTGATAACAATATTAGAAGATAGTGACTTCACTAAACGTGTCTACTACATATATTTGGATAGACAAAACACATGATTATCAATAACGATCAAAGTCAATATAAATCTGGTTGCTGCTAATATATTGACCACATTAGCTAGAATAAAGCGGCAAACTAATCAACAAAGTAAAAAAAGGGCACACACAATGTCGCAATAAAAGTCAAAGTACATTGACCCCATTACCATCCCCAAAAGAAGAAACATATATATTTAACGGATACATCCAGAAGAGGAGAGAATTGCAAGTTTGAAAAGTTAAAAAGAACTCACTCTGTATGCAGGATCGGCCCAGTTGCCGTCATCAGGTTTATATGGCGTAAACTGAACAAACAAATTGATAACATGCTTGCCTATAAAATTGGAATTTCATTAGCTTTAAGGCACATGGAATCAACTGGAATACTGGATTAAGGCATTTTAATGAATGATTACCCGGTGGAGATATAGTCTTGTCTAAGACTGAAGGAATTGTCATTTCAATAATAGGCCTCTTTGATGGCAATCCATTCATTGCATCCAGGCATGCAGAGTCAATCTCCTCTATACTAGTAGATATGAATGATAACACATAAATCTCTTTGCTTATTCAAACTTGAAGGATGTGAATAAACAAGGTTCAATAGCCTTTGAAAAAATAATAATAGGTGCCAAATCGGAAATGCAATTAAAGACTTAAGCAACACTTCTATAAAAAGGTTCCCCAAAACAAATCTTGAAAGAAAGCATAATGGAAGACAGATAGAATAACATACCTCTCAGAACCAATGTGAATGGTACCCATATGCTGAGGACCAGCTTCAGGGTAACTAATATCGCAGCACTTAAACTGCGGTAATTTGTCAACTGCTAAGTTGATTTTAGTGGTTGCCTGTCCAATAAACTAGCTGTTAGCATTTTCAAACACATTAGCTAAACCGAAACTAAAAAGAGGGCCCAAAGGTACCAAAAGTGCACTTTAATGCAAAAAATCTTAAATCATCTTATTTCAATTTTTGTAACTTGGTTAAAATATTTAAATTTTATAATCACATTACTACTTATTAACAGAAAATTAGTTTTTTGGGCAAATGGATCAACCTTTCGTCCAGCTTTAGTCCATTTCCAAAGTCAACCTATTTAAAGCGAAAACTTTTGGAGCTATTGAATCCAATAAATTCAGTTCAAGGTTAAGTTGTTCTACAACAGGAGGAACGGAGAATGCTGAACTGCAAAAAAATCTTACCGAGCTATAGTCAGTGTGCTTAACAGCACGGGTAAAATCATCTGGGAGAACATTCTCAGGTACTAATTCCTATGTCAGAATATGGAAAAGCAAAACCAAAATGCTTAGCAATTTTATATCTAGCTAAGCGTGCAAATCATCATCAGCATCAAGTAATTTACCATGAAAGTTTTGTATGGAGTAGCATTTGACAATACAACTGAAGAATGAACCTGTGTCCCATCACCCAAAACTACCTAAGAAATTTTAAAGTTAGTTTGACTACACATTGTGCCATGGAAGTTGTTTATTTCAGAATATCACTCACCCCAGTTACTGTGCCCGAATCATCAACCATCAGATTTGATACCTGAATAATAAATGATCCATTAATTTAGTGAAAACATTAATTCTGGATAACTTCGAGCTAAACAGGTTTAGCTTGTACACGCTAAATAATAACACAAGAAGATGATATAAAAAAAAGCCGGAATGCAAACTTGTCAATGTTAAAAGCGTTAAAGCACTCTTATCCATCATAGGAATCAACCAGGGGAATAAGTTTGACATATATCATATCATACTTTTCTTCCTATGCAACCATTATCTAGCTTTGTTTGTGTTTTTCTTTTTCTTTTTTATTTATATTCTTAATAAAGAAGTGGAGAAGATGTGGTTAGCGTTTTAGCAATACTCGTTTCATATCAATCATGATACAATAGTTCTGCATTAAAATCCATCCTATCTACTCTTTTAATTAGCAGAAATTGGTGACGACGAGAAGTTGGTCAAAAAGAGATGTATAACTGTATTTGATCTTCATTCAAATATCTTGATAGAAAGTAAATAGAGGATGCATATACTGCCTAAAATTTTATACAATGTGCTGGGTTCAATCAATTTGGGACAACCAGAAGTCAATGAATGTTAGGCTAAACTTTAATTTAACTGACCCCTGAATTGGTGACCAAAGTAACACATTAACTATTCCAAAATATATATATATACCACTGTGTTGGTAAATATGGAGGCACCAGCTTCCTTAGCAGCATTTGCAATAGCCAAAGACACCGAGCCCATTCCACCTTCAACATACCTAGATGCATATTAGTTACCAATGCAATATGATATACCACCTCTTCCAAAAATAAAAAATAAAAAATGAAACAAGCATGCATACAAATGATGTCAATCTATACATCCAAATGCACCAAAAAGATAACTTAGAAAGTCTATGTTCAAACATGATAACAGCTATAGGAAACTACAAGTATTTATTTATATAAGAATATGAGTATTACAATATAGATTAGTTAAAATACTTACGACCAAATTCCACGGTCACCATCAGTTTCTCCCATTACATGATGTAGCAGAACATATCCACTCCCTGGTGTGTGGGCACTTGCCTGCATTACAACAGATCTAGCGGAGTTCATATTTTGAAGACTTTCCATGTTATATCTTGAAAGCAATGAAATTCCAGTGGCAATACTTATGGTATGCTTGCTTCAAAGTGGTTGATAGGAAAGGTGATGATAAAAGAGAATGCAACATAAATGGAATGAGTACTTACAGTGGTTCCTATCACTGCATCTGTAGCAAGTGTTGCCTTCAAAACCTCACTCTGCAATTATTTGCATACATAAGGTTAACATTTTGGTACAAAGATGTAAGTTAGTCACTTATGATGGTACTAAACTATGCACAAAATACATCTACTATCAGCATTACGTAACTAGTGCGATATATTCCAAGATATCTAATAGATTTGTATTAATGATTGGTCAGGATGGAGAAACCATAAGCAGGTTTCCAGTTCAGCGAAATTAATGGGTATCAGTAACAACCTCAAACCAGTTATTTAACACCTTAGATGCCGGTGACAGTAGAAGGTCCATGAAATCCCTGTAACAAAATAGAACTAGATAAGTTTATTGAGATCTGGAATGCAAGTTTTCTTAAGCTGATTAAGCCATTAAAGTAATTAGTTGATATTTTTACATAACTTAAAAGATACTACTAATTCCTTTCGGTGAAAATAAGTCCAACAGCATGATGTGATAAAAGTATCAAGATAAGAAATCTTACACCAACCCCTGTTGGCCCATGGAGACAGACTGATGCAAACAATGCGCCCAAAATTCCGATTTCTGTAACTTATGTTTCAACCGGGAATTAAAAGATGAAACACCTTGGTGTGCTTCAGGTGGTGATGAATCTATTAGTGGATCCATGAACTTGCAAAATTTCTCCAGCTGCTTCTCATACCTACATTATAAAAGAAAAGCATTTTCCATAAAATACAACAAACAAAATATCAAAATCAGAAAGGACTAGATAAAAAAAGATACGAACTTCCAAAGGCTGCCCACACAGACCAGATTACCGACATAAGGATTTTGATAAACATAAGTACGATAAATAATTATATTAAAGCACCAATGTTCATATTCATATCATCAAACACTTGGAGTGCATAACAATCTATCTCAATACAAAAGAAAAAGAACAGCAATAGAACCTCGGATAAGCATCGGCATCCCGTTGCGAAAACTTAGAAATCTCGGAATGATTAAGCTCAGCATCGGGACCTAATAAAAGATAGCGCCCATCCAAACACGGCGTAAACGATGAAGGACTTCTTTTCAACAGCTTCAATCCATGTCTATGCAACTCCAAATCTCTTTATCAAATCAATCCATCAATCAGTACATAAATATACATGTATTGATAATGATATATATTTTATATATAAATGGAACATACCTAATGATGGAAGGACGAAGGAGGCTTTGGAGGTAAC
Source organism: Erigeron canadensis (assembly GCF_010389155.1). Classification (NCBI taxonomy): domain Eukaryota; kingdom Viridiplantae; phylum Streptophyta; class Magnoliopsida; order Asterales; family Asteraceae; genus Erigeron; species Erigeron canadensis. The sequence continues at coordinate 36,763,500 of NC_057762.1, read as the reverse complement.
TGCAACGGGAGAATTTGAAGCCAGGAATGACTTCTTCAGTGACGGCGGCACCGCCGATGACGTGGCGGCGTTCGAGGACGGCAACCGAGAGACCTGACTGAGCTAAGTAAGCGGCGGCCGTGAGGCCGTTGTGGCCGCCGCCGATGACAATAGCGTCCCATTTATTGGTTTTTAAGGCGGTGGCAGTGGTGGTGCAAAATCTTCTCCTCCACATTTTTGGGCACTCAATGGAAGTTTTGTAGTGTGCGAGGGTCGAAGTGGTCGAACTGTTTGACTGTACGTGGTGTTAGTTTCAATACAACGTACTTTCCCGTTTTGCGAAAACAATCCGATATTGTTTTACTTAAAAATAAATGTAACGTCATTTAGTTATGCTATTTTTTTTTACAAACCTTAAAATTCATAAACGTGTGAAAAAATTGATGTTAATACGTCATATTAATATATATAACATTTTCTCATTATAAAATTGTAAATATCTTTTATTAACTAGTGTTATATCCATCTTTAAATGAGGTCATAAATAAACTTGCAGCAGCTACTACCGGTCCAAAAAAAATACATGGTTAGGCAATGCACCATCACTTTTAATATACAAATTTTGGTGCTAAAACCATAAAAACTCAAATAATTAATTAACTTAACAAAATGATAAATATCAGAAGTAATGAAACGCATACCTTTTTTTTATTTTAATATTCTAGCTGACAAATTCATTCGATTCACATCAATAATTTTACATATTAAAACTTATACATTCACCAAGATACTATGAATTCTAATTACATGCTTTTAACATAATCCATAAACTATAGTCATATAAATATGAAATATATTAAGATAACATGTTAGTGGTTTTGTAGGGATGATAATAACAAGTAATAATAAGAAAAAACTAGGAAGAATACACCATAATACGGCAAGAAGTTGAGAACAAAGCCAAATACATATTACAAAGTTATAATAGAGCTGCCATATAAAACTCAACCAAATGCTCTATACGAACCGTATTCTTAAGCCAAAAGAACGGGTCCTCTTTTACAATCTCCGCCATCTTGTATGTTGGTATTGCTTTATTCTCGATAATTTCTCATTTCTCGCAATCCAAATCCTCCAAAATATGACTCAAGTCACCAAATTTCTATGGTAAAACTTGAAAGTAGCCTCCTTACCTTTGGTTGGGTAAAAGGTAAGACTGTACTGGACCCAAAACCTGTGGAAGACAACATTTGGAGTTACCTACTTTTCTTGTAAACAATGTGTTTTAGTTGTTAGGAGTGTAATAGTTTGGAGTATTTTAAAGGAATTGAGAAAATGCTTTATACAACTATAGATAGATCATTACTTTAAGTACTTATAACTATACACATTGTCGGGTTAATAGTAATTAACGGGTAAGCGGTTGCTTTGGGCCCTTATTTTTTTGGGCCTCTATATTTTATTGAATGAGTTTAATATTATGGATATTTTGGGCGAGCTCTATTATAAGAAAATGGAAAATTATACAGCAAGCGTAGACCAACGATGTCGTTGCCTTTTCACAGTAGTCAGGTATCTTTTTTTTTTCTTTTGCTTTCTTTGTATGGTAACGAACTACACCTCCAAATTAAATCTCGTTTAAGGCCTCAAAAAATCTTGAGCTAACACTGACTATACCATGTAATTGTACTTATAACTACACAAAAAATACATGCCTAATATATTGTTCAAATCGCCAAAAAAAAATGTAATATATAGTAGCACCAGCTCTCTTTTTATAAAAAGAAAAACACTAATTACAAAATCCACTAAATACTTACAAGTTTGTCTAATATAAGACTTCAATCCACAGTCTTGTTAGATCAAATTCATAACTAAAGATCATCAATACACGTCTAGTTGTAAAAAGAAATTCATAATCCAAGTATCATCAACATCTTTTCCAATAATGTCTTCTTAATAAAGCTTTTATTGCAAAACCAGCCACAAGCAGAGCAGCTAGAACCTTGGGTTTGTGCAGTAAAGCATACGTTTCTTGGGCTTAAAGAGATTATGAGAATCAAACCTGGAGCTAAACATATCCACCCAAAGAGGAAACTGCAGTACAGCGAAGACGATGACAGGCATGGCAGCAAGTGTAGCAATTAGGATGGGTAACCATGTCAACTTGTGTTGGTATATCACAAAGAAACTAGCACTAAAAGTGACCATCATGGCTGCTACAGAAATGAAAAGTGTTACTTGCCCTATCATAAGCTTTGTGGGTAACGAAAACATGAAATCACGTGGACTGTGACGAGATGTGAGGATAGACAGAAACACAAGCAGTGAAGTTGAAGAAGAGAATAAAGAAACAGCGTCTGCAATAACGAAAACAAAGAAGGTATGTCTATGGATGAAGATAGGATTCCCATGCTCTTGGTTATAGCCACCAGGAACCGTGAAAGCTACAGCAAAAGCTACGGTGATGATAAGAGTGGCAACGATCATACCATTTTTCGTCCAATTTAAACCTTGGGAGACTAGATCTTGGTTATTCTGAAAGAATAAGCCATACGGTGTTTCACCAGCATTGTTCTTCCTTGTTCTTAAAGTTGATGGGATCATCTTCTCCACTTCCTGCAACACAAGATAACTAATTAGAATGGTAATTTATTTGTAGATCAATCAAGTCTTGCGCTTTGTTGGTAACAAAATAGAAAAGTTTTGACCACCCGAAAGACATACCTTGAACCACGACAACTCTCTTTGCATTAGTAGAGATGCTCCAAACTTCTGAGATCTCATAGTCCTGGAAGTCATTCCAACTAAATGAAGCATATTATTGCCATTTTTATCTTCGAGCGACGTTAACATATCTTTCATTGGGCCTATCTCATACAATAGGTTGTAAACATCTTGATGACGGTTAATAGTAGCTACGTGAAATATAGAGTAATTGTCATCATTTACACTCCATATTAGGTCAGGATAGGCTCGAAGTAGCTCAATTAGAAATATGGCGTTGCCCATTTCTGCAGCAACAAATAATATTCTCGAAGAATATTCTACCATTCCATCTCTAACCAAGCCAGGCCCTTTAAGTATAACATCAACTTCTTGTTTTGACATCTTTCTGATGGTATTCCTCAAGCTAATTCTTAGTAATTTATGTGCACCAGTACTATCCTCTTCAGCAGAAGATTTTGCCTTCAGAAATCTGCAAACTGATCAAAAGCAACAACGATTCATATTTGAAACCGTTCACCAAATAGATCAGAGTAAAAAGCCCATGTAAATAAAGAAGCTAGCTAGCTAGACTTTTAGTCAGACCGTGTCTAAGAATACAAAACTTACTTGAAGTTATGATTCTCGTAGATAATTTCTGCTCAAGTACTCCATTAAAGGCATCAGGTTTTCGAGCCAAAGCTCCAAACACATTCCCATTACTTACGAGTGTTGGACAGTCCTCTACAATGTTCAACGCAATATCTACAAAAGCAACGGAATCACATAAAAGATACATTCTATTCTTTGGACTAAAGACTTACTAGCTCATTCAGTCCCATTTTCAATGTCTTAGTTTGACTTTTCAAGTCTTTTTCTTTTAACTTTGACCGTAAATATATTTGCTTGTGTTATATAACACTTGATATAAAATATAAGAATTGATTGAGTTTTAAATGTATTTTTCATTGATATAATGTTTATCAACTACTATATAATAGTATGATACAAATCAAAATATAATTTGAAAAGTCAAATTCGAAAATTCAAAGGAGAAGTTTTAATATGTAAAACAAGTAGTAATGGAAGCACCTACTTACCAAAGAACTCATACTCAACACACTTCAATAGTACCCAACCCTGCTTCTGAGTTGTCCAATGTTCACCAGTCATCTTACAAGATTTTTCATAAAGATATTTCACTGTTTCATACCTCCCATGTAAAGCACTCAAATATAATGGCATCATTCTTTGACTACCGGGAATGTCCAGTAGTCTCGGGTGACTTTTAACCATGATCTTGACCATTTTGACATTTCCGGCTATACATGCTAAGCAAAGAGCAGTGTTGCCACTCTTATTCTGATATTCCAGTTCCCCACTTTCCATCCTTTTGACGAGATGCTTTACAAACTGAATCGTCTGCTTGGTTTCTTCCGCTGATGCTACAACGTGAAGTGGTGTTTCCCAGTTTTCATTAATCGCGAAGCGTACCAACTCTGGGCATCTTTCAAGAACAACATTAGCAGCCTCCCAATTGCTGATAATTGATGCTTCATACAACGGGACACATATATTGAAGTAGTCTTCTCTACTTGCTTCAAATCAAAGTGTACGTATTTACATAAGCAGAATGTTTAATTAATATATACTTTCAGTCATTCCATGATAGCTGGAAAATTTTCTAACTTAAAAAAAAAGGGGGAGGGGGGGATAATTGGATGCGAACCCCCTAATCTCATGTACCATTTGGTACCCACTAGTCCCCTAGTCAGGCTAGTATTCAGGTAAATCTCAACCACTTAATTATCTCAAGTTTGCATCGGCTGGTATGTGGCCACTGGGCGCTATTACCCAGTAGTTAAAAATTTTCTAACTTGGGACAACTCATAGTATAAACAAAAAATTAGCCTACAATTGCTAATTACTCGTAGTATATACTCTAAGTAAAAAGGCCACGCTTGTAAATAATATAGGGAAAGATGGATAAAAGAAAAAGTTCCTAAAATTAGAATTATGACAAGATAACTGCAACTGTTTATTTAAAATTAGTAAGTTGATTATATATTACCAAGTAGATCTCCACGAGGGTATTTAGGTGGACGCTGCGGCACATTATAACTTCTAGGGAGCTGATCAGACTTCGGTAGAGGTGGCGGGACAGGAATTCTAGTTATGTACTCATGCTGGATGTTAATGTCATACAGGTATTCTATCGAACTGATTTCTTCTGTGATTTCTGATGCGCTGAAATTCATCATCTCTACCCGTGTTTGTTGGATTCGGTTCATCTTAACTTTGCTGCTACTTGACTATAATTACTTTCCTGCACTATAAGTATAACACTAAGTATTTTACTGAGTACAATATTTATAGGCGACCATATATGGAAATCTACTAGGTATATACACACATATCTACAATATTAGCTAGTTTACGTACCTCCGAACAACATAAATTACTGGAGTATGACTTAACCAAGTTTTTTTCCTGATCTGACCGGTATTAATTGAACCGTGACTCAAGAGTTTGAATTTATACAGATCGACTTTGCGATTTGGTTACAGTCTTACAGACTGAAACTCTTACGTGACGTTTATAGTGAGATGGAATCATGAATATCATACAAGTACTATATATATAGATATATATTTGTAGCAATTGCATGTAATAATAATGGTAATATATCATGAAATTGATATAACATTTATCTGATCGATCGAAGAAATTACCATATACGTACTCATGTACGAAATGAAGTTTCTTAGCGTGTTGAACGCGGAAATTAATTTAATCGTGATACATCATACATTACACGTACTCATATGAGTTAATTAATTATAAGCAAGAGCGGATTTGTAAGTTGACATGAAGATGCTGACACTTTTGTATGGGTTTTCATAATCTATATGACAAGACGAAGGTGCCTCCCGAAATTTATGGAGCGATGTTTTATTGGAAAGCGCGCTTCAATATTGAGATTTAGTATTAGTAGATTTTAATCTTTTATCATTCTTTATCTTCTAGTGTTTACTTTTAATTACTATTTTGACTAACGAGTATTTAGCCCTAGGAGAAAAAAAAAAACCTAAAAATCATCATAAAACTATAAGAAGGTGTATGTGATATCAATTAATTTTTTTTTATAATCTTGTCCTCTTATTTTTTTTTACATGTCATCAATTCATTGTTAGGAGAATTTTTAGGCTATTTAATTAATAGAATTAATCATTTTCATTTTCCCTTAGCTCAGCGTATAATTATATTTTAATAATAATAACAATGAGCTTGACGGCTTAACTTAAATTTCAATTTTCATTTACAACTCGAGTTGTCATATTGGAAAAAGATAAAAAGATAAAAATAAATAAATAAACTTAAACACAAAATCTTTTTTATTTTTCATCACCAATTAGTTTTAGAGTAGAAATTCGCTAAGCTTTATGGGTTAAACTTGACTTGTGGAACTCTGCTAGTCTTAATGAGTTGGTTGTAACTTGTAAACAATCCTTATAGTTAGCTAAACTCATCTTTGATTTTATCCCTGAGATCTTTTCTTGAATTAGTTCATATAGGCTTTACTATTATATAACGAGGCATTTACTGATGTCAAAACCGATTAAAATGTTAAAAGGGGGGAAATTCACTACTCATCTTGATTGTAAGGAAGTATGGAAAAGTAGTTATATACTACGAGTAGCATGGTACTCGTGCAACGCGGCGACCATGGTGAGAAAGGCGGTATAGTGGTGTCAGTGATAGTACTATTTGTGGTGGTGACGGTGTCAAGTGGCGTAGGTTGATGTAATTTTGATAGTGAAAATTATTAAAATAAAGGTTTAAAGTGTAAATTAATTCATTAGGAGCAAATTTAGTATTTTATAAAAACTATTTCCATTATGATATTTTATTAAGGGTAACTTAATAATTCCGTATGTAACTATTGTGTAACTATTTTTAAAAATAGAGGGTGTGATAATTTTTATAAAAGAGTATAGATAATATAAAATGTCAAGAACAATTCTAGTAATTCAAAGACAAAATTATTAAAAATAAAAAAGAGCCTTTTACGTTAGAAGAAACCAATATGCTGCTAAAAGCATGGAAGAAGCATGATTCTCCCTCACAAACTCCCTCCTCGCATGTCCCTCTGAAAATAAAATCATGGTGGAACCATTATATTAGTTAACCCTTTTACTTTAAGGGAGTAAAGATAACTAAACTTCCAGAATGTTAAACATGTTCAAAATTAGACACATTCATCATTATTCTATTCTAATATTATATACATTTATTTATACGCTAGTGTAACTCTTTCAAATAAGTCACCAACCCAAACGGCCAAACATCCACATACTAAAACACCCACTTAATATAAAATACCAGGAGAGCCAACCAAAGACACGACCAGTAACAGATCTGGGTGGATTCGAACCACCAACCTCTTGGGATATGACCCAAGCGCTCTTACCATTTCAGAGCTCACAGATCTAGACTTTCTATTTCTCCATTGAGCTAGTCCCGAAGTCTAGCTAGATTACATGCCCTCGCACCAGAACTCAAAAATATATTCACGGAGAAGAACAGTTCCCGCCTATGCCATGTCTGAACCTTTGCATTTCCAAATCTACAAACAGGAGCTGGTGCCAACCGGAATATCAAGCAGCATGGGTTTTAATCAGTTGTAGTCGAAACTTGATTTCCCGACTTAAATAATCTATTGCCAATTAGCAGTTCCTGTAATTTTAAATTTTGTTCAACAATAAGTTCTTCAGATTATTGCATCTCTTTGGAAAGAAAACTCACGTAAATAAACCTCAACGAAATTCACGGATCCAGATCAAAACAGAAAACCAGCAAGCCAAATGAACTAAACATGTTATGAAGCGGAAACTAGATCCGCATGAGATATTAATATCTGAAAACCAAACACATAATAGGATTCTTCAAGACATTGTATGAAGCTTCAGCATAATACGAAAGTCATATTTAACAAGGACAGGTAACAATAGCATTCTGCACTGGTCCTGTTCATTAAATCATCTACCAATTTGGACTCGGAAAACCACTATGCAATAGTTGCAGACGGACGAGCACAAACAAGAACCATCATAACCACAGTAGCCCGTTAGCAACTACATCCATGACATTAATTAATAGAACCATGAACGAACACTGAAAAGGACCAAGCTGAAATTGTGTTCGGATCTGCAATCAGCTGTTCCAAAAATGTAACTAATAATATCATAATCCAAAGGATTCAATGAGAAACTAACAGTTGGCAAACCACGGCGCTTGTGCTTCAAATTTAGATCTCCCACTTGCTGGAGTGCAGAGAACCACCAGAAACTCAACAAAAACTTCATGCTCAACAAGTATCACAAAAGTCGCCACAGGGGAATAATAGTACCCCATGATATCCTTAGCTGTAGAAAATCACCAGTTGAAGATTCAGCTCGAGAACAAAGCCACGCCTCCAGAGAAGAACTCACCCATCCAGAGAAGAAAGATGGCCATTACAAAATATACATTCAACCAAACTTATCAACAGACATCTACAAGTACAGAACTCGAACTCAGATAACATTGAACCGCTACATACAAGACCATCGCATTCAATACATAGCCCTCACAATTGAAAGCAAAAGTAAAAAATATTACCAAGAAATACAAGCACCGTATGGGCGGATACTGTTTGATTGTGACTTTGATAAAAACTACATAATGAAAATTTACATTCAATACGATTGATTGATACTTGCAAGCTACAAGTATAAAATCAAGAGAAAGAATGCCAACAGAAACAACCATCATCAAAGACCTTGGCTACTATCGTTGATTGTATTGCAAGTTTGTAAATTTGGATCACTCGGTGGTATGTCAAACAATATCAAAATCACTAAAATTGTAGTGCAATAGTGGTCTCGGATATAAATTATAAATTACCAGGTATAATGAGTTTAGGGGTGGAACTACACTAAAGGGAGAGGTAGCCCGGTTACGGTCTGCTCAATCCATATAGGGTAAATTTTTCCGAAATACGTTGATTATTTTCTTGATGGTCAACTAAATTTGGGGTACCGGTCAATATGAGTGACTTTAAAGTTTAAGAGATTTTTATAGCAACAAGCTTATACAAATGTATTTTAGTAACTAAATGAAAAATAATAAAAACTAACAAAAGCACTAAAACTCTAAAAACATGCTAAAAAAATCGTAAAAAATTTCTTAAAATCATAACTATTTAGTAATTAGTGTTTCTTTGCATGAATACGAGGCTAGCATTAAAAAATTTATGCTACGGGTCATCGAGTATCTTGGCTACATATATGATGAAAAACTAAGATGTTTTTTGATAACAAATATAGATTTTTTTAACAGAACACCTGTGCACATACTTGCAAGTCAACACATGCATAGTTGCATACGACTTGGTGATGTAAAATTTTTATGTTGATTGATGAAAAACAAGTATTGATTTACTAATTGGTGATGTAAAATTTTTAGTTATTTGAAATTGATCACACGGAGACAATGAATTGTTACTAATTGTGCCACAAACTGAAACTGGTATATAATATAAGCAGATGGATTGGAAGTACCTCTGGATGATGATAACCAGAATACGGTTAACGTCGACGGTATATATTCGACGATGGATAATCACTGAATGATGATCTTCAAATGGCTTGGTTTGAATCGTATTGATGCTTTGATCAACAATAATGATGATAATAATAATAATAATAATAAACGAAAGGCAGAAACAGAAACACGTACACCGACACGCACACACAGAGAGAGGGAGAAGATCCCGGGCAAATCCCCCGTGCGATCTCCCCCACTCGAACCCAAAAACATCTCTCTTTTATTAAGCATGTAACAAGGGTGACCTGCCATGCGAGCGCACCCAATCATGGCAAAGGTCCATATACACATACATAACATATATGCTACGACAATTACTTATAATATATAGCTCTAAATACAAACCTGCCATACGTTCCATCAATCAATACATGAAACATATTTATTCCAGCTACCATCGATCCTCCATTTAGCTGATTCTACAAACTATCATCAAATAATTATTTTTATTATTACATATAATAAAACAATTGAGGTTTCCCTAGCTTGTTCAGATCGTTTCAGACCGTCTCCTCAAAAAAAGATATCATAACTCGATCTAAATTATTTGTAAAGTATACAAAGGTATAGGAAAAACAAGAGTTAATCATACCTTTAATTCAGATAACGCCAAATAGCACGCTGAACGCAACAAGTCAACGACGTAACGACCGGATCTCTGAAAACGAGGATCCGGAATATATTTGGTTCAAGGTAATGGGGAGTTGTGATTTGCGTTTTATAGACAAGGATGTTGAGAATAGACGGTTCAGATTTACAAGATAGTATGATGATCCGACGGTCGTAGATGAGTTAGTGACGTGTAAGGTTAGGATTTCCTATTCAAGGCGGTAGCACGAGGAACTTGACGATTGTGGTTTCTTTCTTTGCGGGAAAGCAAAGATATTTTCACACCGACCCTCTTTTTTGGTTATTTATTTTTTTTTAAAAGTTTTTTATACAAAAGACGCCCAACCAAAGTTCGAATGGATGAATTATTCAAACAACAAACACCTCATTTTTATTTTTTGTTTGCACATGCCACAATGCAACAAAAAATTATTAATCTAAATTTTCCTATCCATTTATCTGTTTGTTCATTTGAATAATTAATCAATTAAATACTGGTTAGATAGATGGATGGATGAATATATGGACATTACAAACCATCCATTTTCATTTAACTTGTTAGTTATCTGTATATCACAAATAATAAATATTATACCGATTCAACGTCATGGGTGACACCTTAGTTTACATTTGTTCATCGGTTGGAGTTTTAGCTTGTAAAAAAATTGATATTAGGCTTATGGGCAAAAGAGACAACCCCTTACGCCCAATTGATATAGTGCTTTACTCATAGGATAAAGGGCTTGATGTATGGTCAACTTTGTGTTTATTCGTATAGTGATTGAAGTTGCACAGAGTAAACGAAATAGTATAAAGCTAAGTGTGGAGGTATTAAATAGAGTTTTATCCCTTTTCTCGTTTTTTTCCTTTAGAGAACGTCACAAGAATGCATTGACCTTGCTCAAGAGAATCCAAAAGTTCTCTATGGCTCAAGACATTGGAGCATGTGTTGTTGCTCATATATTTAATAGGATCAATTTTGTTATATCTAGAAGAGTAAGGATCTAAATAATATCTCGGATTCCTACTCTTTCTTGTAAATCCTATTAATTTTTAATGAAAGTAGTTATTTTATAAAAATAATAATAATAATAGTAATCTTTTTATATTTTATCATCAAATCATAGCTTTTAATTTTTCTAAATTGACTTTTAGTTTTAATTTTAACATTTATTATAATAATTATAACTAAAAATATAAATCTACAAACTTTTATGCATAACGAATATTTTATTAATTTACACTTATCTATTTTGTGTCAATAATTTATACTAACTTTACAACATAAATCTTATGAAATACTAAATTTAAATACAGTTAATATTTACTTTTCATGATTATAAAGAAATAAAATATAAAAAATATATCTTTATAAAAAGTCTAAAACTTACCAATCTACATCTACATAATAATCTATATCCACATTCTAAAAATACAAATTATATAATCGAAATACATCAAACTTTTATTTACAAATTTCATTATTGAAATACATAAGAAATTTTATTTTTTAAAAATATCAAATTATCAATTTGCTTTTTATATGTTTTTAAATTTAAATTTATAAGTTTTTTATTTATAACTATAACTATATTTAATAATTTATTTACATTTACAATATCATTAAATTTGTATTATACACGGGACTAAAGCTAATAGTAACGTAAACGTTAATATTAAGACCGACTCATAAATATGTAATTCTTTTTTTTTTAAATAGTTAGTCTCGATAGAGTAAACTTTTATGTGTGTTCCGAAATTCTAATTTAATGTTCTCTTTTAATGGAAATAACATAAATGTTTCTATTCATTTCGGAAACACTAACACTCTATTCTCGAGTTAAAATAGAAAGAAAAGAAAAAAAAAAGAATGGGTAAGATATGAAAGAAAAAGAAAATTATAGATATAAGATGCACTCTTGAGTTTAAAGAAAAATTATAGAAAAAAAAATACATATTTAAAAGCATTCTTGAGTTAAAAAGAAAGAAAAAGAAAAGAAAAAGACATATGATTTTACAATTATGTCCTTTTTGATTTTGTTGTGTTTAGTTATTTGAAGGCTAAAGTAGTAATTATAAAAAACGCTTAAATTGTTTTCCTATCCAAAACGCTATTTTTAAAAATGAAAAAAAAAAATCCAATAAAAAAACATACTTAAGAAAAGAGTTTATAACAAATATTACTTAAGAAAAAATAGTGAGAAATTGAAAACAAAAAAAATAATCAAACAAAATAAATAACAAAAACAAGAAGAGTGAAAAAAGATTACATAATAGAAGATAGGCTACATGCTTAGCCAACTGAACCAACTCAACGTTTGTTATGTATTTGCCGTAACTATTATTTTTACCATTAAAATAAACAGCATGCACTCCGTACTTTCAATTTTATTATGATGTACAATAACTAAAGAATGCTTTTCAATTTTATTATGATGTACAATAACTAAAGAATGCAATGTAAATAGGAATATAGGATACCAGCATTTGAAACAAACACACACACATTTTTTTTAACCGCAAAAATGAATTTTATTGATAACAAAACTAAACTAGTAGAATTACAACTACAAGATATAAAGAGTAGAAAAACAATACAACTTAGGACAAGCAAGGTCCATTACACCAACTACAACAATCAACTTACAATCTGTTTGCTCTTGTTGAGAACGCCAAAGTTTGTATCTGTTTAAGCATAAGTCTACATCCGCTTAGGTATAGCATTTATCCTTAAGTACTGGGAGGTTAATCCTTGATCTATAAGGTGTAATGGGGAAGATTAGATTGTTGCTACTTCGGGTAGCGGTTCCCAACTGGTGACCACAAAATGTGACGCCACAAGCCGAAGTAGGCTAAGGAGTGTGTGTAAAAGAATGAGAGGAAGAGAGAGAGTCAGATGACCAGCCCCCTTGGTTGGTGCCTTGGACCTCTATTTATAGAGATGCTGCTAGGGTTTAGATTTGGGTCATGGGCTTTACATGTTTGGGCTTAAATCAAGCCCATGACTTAACATAGATGAGGTCATGTTCAGGTCTGAAGGTTTCAGGAGCCTCCCTGACTTAGGTCCGGAGGCTGCGGAGCCTCCATGGAGCAAGCTCCAGAGGCTGCGGAGCCTCCATGGAACAAGGTCCGGAGGCTACATCAGGAGCCTCTTTGGAGCAAGGTCTGGAGGCTACGGAGCCTCCATGGAGCAAGGTCCGGAGGCTACATCAGGAGCCTCTTTGGAGCAAGGTCTGGAGGCTTCGGAGCCTCCATGGAGCAAGGTCGGAGGCTACATCAGGAGCCTCTATATGCTCATGTCCGGAGGCTACATCAGGGTTGAAGCCTATTAACCTCCATAGGTTTAAAGAGATATTATCATTCCTAAGCTATTAGGGAGATGGTACATCATCAAGCCTCCCAGCCTAGCGTTGCATCGCAAGTAATGGAGCGTTAGGCTAGAGTTCAAATCTGGAGGCTTTGTTGGGAGCCTCCATGGATCAATCTGGAGGCTACTTCGGAGCCTCTAAGGGGCAACCATGCTCAAGTATGGAGGTTGCAGGAGCCTCAATGGAGGAGGGTCCGGAGGTTATGTTAGGAGCCTCAAAAAAGGAGGTCCGGAGCCTATATCTGGAGCCTCTCAAGAGCAACCATGCTCAAGTCCAGAGGCTACATCTGGGCTGGAGCCTAGTAGCCTCCATAGGGTAGAAGAGAGATTATTATCCCAAAGCTATTAGGGAGATGGTACATCATCAAGCCTCCCAGCCTAGTGCTGCATCGCAAGTAATGGAGTGTTAGGCTTTGGAGCACTTTTTGATTCTAAAGATTACTAAAGGAGCAACATACTTGCTTACCCAAAGGCTCCAAAAAAGAGCCCAATAAAGGGTTTGTTTTTAACGCAGGCTTTAGGGAAGTGGTACACTATCAAGCCTCTCAGCCTAGTGCTGCATTGTGAGCAATGGAGCGTTAGGTTATACATTATACCAATCCGCAATATTATGTGGCAGGAGACAAATTATATCATATTGTTAAAGCCGGCTTGGCCCGTACTTTGAGCTAGGCGGGTGTTATCATTGTTTTTCTATATGTTTTATCGTATGTTTGATTCGGTAGATTTAATTAAAAGGCCGGAAGTTGTGGGTACTATAGTTTAACACCAATATACATAACCTTTAAATCTTAACTTTTGGCCCATTACCATTCACATGTGGCGACCCTATCTTAGCACCAATGTGCATAGCTTTTCAAAAGATTAACTTTTAGTACCTTAGCCGGAGCGTGTGGAGACGTTAGCTTAGCACCAATGTGCGTACTTATTCAAATTTTAGCTTTTAGCCTCTTAGCCGGAGCGTCTGGAGACGTTAGCTTAGCACCAATGTGCATACTTATTTAAATTTTAGCTTTTAGTCTCTTAGTTAGAGCGTGTGGAGACGTTAGCTTAGCACTAATGTGCATACTTATTTATATTTTAGCTCTTAGTCTCTTAGCCGGAGCGTCTGGAGACGTTGGCTTGGCACCTATGTGCATACTTACTTAAATTTTAGCTTTTAGTCCTTTAGCCGGAGCGCCTGGAGATGTTAGCTTAGCACCAATGTGCATATATTTTAAATGTTAGCTTTTGGTCCCTTAGCCGGAGCGTGTGGGGACGTTAGCTTAGCAACAATGTGCATATATTTTAAATGTTCCGTGGCCATGATATGTTCTATGGCCGAAGTCAAACGTAATGTAAGATATCATTTGGCAAAGACCATGATATATATGTTCCGTGGCCGGAGTCGGACGTAATGTAAAATATAAATCATCTGGCAAAGACCATGATATGTTCTATGGCCAAAGTCAGACGTAATGTAAGATATCATTTGGCAAAGACCATGATATATATGTTCCGTGGCCGGAGCCGGACGTAATGTAAAATATAAATCATCTGGCAAAGACCATGATATGTTCTATGGCCGAAGTCAAACGTAATGTAAGATATCATTTGCCAAAGACCATGATATGTTCCGTGCCGGGGCCGGACGGAATGTAAAATATAAATCATCTGGCAAAGGCCATGATATGTTCCGTGGCCGGAGCCGGACGGAATGTAAAATATAAATCATCTGGCAAAGGCCATGATATGTTCCGTGGCCGGAGCCGGACGGAATGTATGCGGAGTAGACTGAGCCGATGTATCCTTCTTTGTGCTTATAGTTTGTACACTTGGGATTACTCTGTCTCGATGTTCTGAACGAGAGGCAATAACTTAATATGATCATACCTGCAATGATGTTAGTACATAATGCCAAAAGTATATTGTAAAGCAACAGTATGACACAATTACAACGTTCCGGCATAAGCTATATGGGATAACGATATAGTATGTAGTAATATAGTTTTATTGTGAACGCACCCAAGTGGAGATAACGTGTTATCGTTCTCTTAAAGTCTCACAAGTCTAAGTGTTTTATAAATTGCGATCACCAATGTGGAAATGCAATAACTGATGATTTGATATATAAATAGACATGATAACTTAATTATGCAAGAAAATCGTAAGTGTTAATATAATATGTGCATAAGTTCTTAGAAGATAGTTTTGAGCATTTTATACTTGTATCTTTGCACGTGTTGCTGTCAAATAAAGTATGAATAAGCATGATCTATATAAAATATAAATTGGAGTTGTTGTAACCCGAAATATAGTGCCTCGGAGGTACGTACGCCTATGTTTTTTTTGTTTGGTTAATGAATTTATCTCCTATTATGAGAAAGAAGTAAAAGACAGGCCAATGTAATGAAGCTATACTTCCCTGTAAAAAAAAAGGGGGGGGGATACCCGAAAGATATTAATAACAAATGACACCCGGAGGATTGTAACCCATAGTGGTATCCATGATTTCGAGTAATTTGGAAGTAGTGGACAGACATTTGAGAATGTTTGTGATTATAGGTAGTGTATGGATGTGAGGTAGAATGAAGTATGATAAAAACTTATAAAATTTAATTTTCAAGGACAATAATACTTCTCGTATATAAGAGAAGGGAAGTGATATTCGCACAAATGAATAGAATCGGACTTGAACCCATCCTAATTAATTTATTAAGTTATATATTCTCGAGTCTAACATTTCTAAAGAGAAAAGGGGGCATGTCCTTTCATGTCCCCACATTGGCTACTTGTTTTTGAATACCCTATTGAATAATGAAATATCGTTTTAACTTATGATGGGTGAGCACCTGCTCCGCCGAGGGTAAAAACCAATCAATGTGAGATCTGGGAGCTGATCAACAGCCTTAACTAGAGGGGTGGTGGCTGGGTAGTTGTTGCCGGAGGTTATAACCAGGTTAGTATGTTGTCCTTTGGCTGTTGCAAACAATCCTACAGGCCATTTTTATATGGATGGATTGTTGTAAAAAGAAATGATCAAAAATGATTCGTTATTGTCACCAAGCTCCCTAGCTACGTCGCCTGATATACCAATCTTAAATGGTGTAGCGTGCCATGCTAAAACTGGATGGTGGCTACGGCTACACTTGGTTGTCACTACCTCCTGAAGCCTACGGAGTCGTTGTCTATGTTATCACTAGCTCACCAGTAAAATCCATTGGAAGTATAGTAACCCGAAGAGTAAACGTAGAAAGTGGGAACCTAAGGTATAGTTCCTGACAGTAAGAACAGGTAATATATATGCTTGTAATAGTACATCTAGGCATATTTATGTATAGTGTATATGACTATTTTTTATTTTATTTTATGGTATGTATGTACAGAACACGCACGAGTCTAATAAGCCATATGGCATATGTTATGTGTGGAGTATCTATTATAGGAATGAGGTGTTACAAATCACATACTTATTGATAGGGGTGGCACCTTTCGTCTTCTTGAAGAGTCCCGAAGTTACAGGTGTGCGTGAAACATGAAACCGGAGATTATAACCGGATGTACTTTCCGGAGGGTGAAACTAGAAAGTTATTTATGACCTATGTGTTCAAACGACAGTACTAACGGAGGGTAAGCACTGAAGGAATATTCGAAACATGAAACCAAATGATTGGTTCATCCCAGAAGATAAAAACCGAATGGCGTATGCCGGAGAGTGTAACTCGAGAGGGTGATATAATAGCTCGAAAAATAACTTTCTAAAAGAGATGAATGAAAGAGTTTTCGAAATAGTGGTATACACTGCATTACCAGAAGATAAATATAGTTCTTAAATGGTGACACTTTACGAATCTTAAAATCACTCACTTTTTGTGCGGAATGTTGCATACGTCAAATTTACTTTCTTCATACTGGGATTTATACAAAATCTTAGGTAACAAGTCCTGGACGAGTGGCCAGGGTGCTCCGGAGATTGTTAACCAAGAAGGTGCAAAACGCGAATGCAAATCAAGAGCTCAGAGGGTGCTTATACGGAGGCACCATCGTAAGTTGGCAGCGCGAAGTAGGGTAACAAGTCCGTAGGTGATATGGTCCGGAAGGTAACATCTAAAAGTTAGCAGAATTTAAAAATCTTTTACTATCCAAGAGCGTACTATTGCATTGGAAGGTGAAGCCTTGAAGGAGCTTTCAAAAAAAAAAAAAAAATACAAAACGCAAATGATTGCCTCGATCGCCCCTTGAGGGTAAAAACTGAACGATGGTAAGCCGGAGGGTATGCCTAACAAAGGTGACATATATAGCTCGGAAGCGTTGTCGGAAGCAATCACTAGCAGAAGCGATAAATGGAGGGTGCAGTGGCACTGTTGTTGTCCGTAGACACAATGTATGGCTGGAGGTTGCAAGAGTTTTGTTGTGACGAAGGCAGTTCCGGATATGTCGCATTCTTCACTTTCTCTAATCTGTCCTTCAATACAGGCATACAGGCCTCCAGCCGGAGGGTATACGGATATGACCCGCTCCCGGTAGGGTGGTGCTCACAACGCAGCTCACTGAGAAGAAATAAGTTGCTCCGGTCTATGCTGCGGCCATCGATGCATTGGCCGTCGACGAGTCTTGTCACTTTGAAGTTCATCTTGAATATGATTTCGGGAGGAAAAACTCTACGGACCCCCCGGTTATCTTATTCATTGGAAAAGAGTGAAAGAAATAACAATTTGGTTGAGGACATGTATCTGGTATGAGTTTTTGGCCGAAAAGTACTCGTATATCTTATGTTGTTCAAGGAAGATTAATGTGCTTTACACATAGCCTATAGCCACATAAGGACAAGGACATCCGTACTCTGTTGCTCACGTGAATACAAAATTTGTTTGACAGCCGTTTTCTTAAATTACATATGCGGGCTTTATATTTACCACATATGGACTTGGTTCAAAAACTTCATATGTGGCCTTATATTTACCCCATATAAGTTTATTCAAAAACTTTGGTTTCTAGGTGTTTTGAAACAAACGCATATTCATACCAAAGTATAATAAGACTAGATAACACAGAATCTGGGTAGCTGCGGCAATATAAAAACTTAATATATTAAAAATTAAAGGTGGTCAAAGCTATCTTCCTCTAATGAAAAGACTCACGAGAGGTTAGGTGAAAGATTTGTACACAAGATTGTTGGTTGGTGCTTTTTCCTTCCTATATTAAATAAATAAATATGAAAGTAAACGAATAGATCCATATATAGACATGTAACCAGTGTGTATAATAACTAATAAAGAAAAGCAAGAAAGTTGCAAAAAGAGTCGTAAGATATACAACCTGTTAGGGAAACACCGTTTTATAGATCAGAATTGGAGTAGGAAGGTACGGATGGCGCCACTTGTTTAAGTATAAGTCTACACCCGCTTAGGTATAACATCTATCCTTAAGTACTGTGAGGTTAATCTTTGATCTATAAGGTGTAATGGGGAAGATTAGATTGTTGATACTTCGGATGACAGTTCCCAATTGGTGACCACAAGATGTGACGCCACAAGCCGAAGTAGGCTAAAGAGTGTGTGTAAGAGAATGAGAGGAAGAGAGAGAGTCAGAGGACCAGCCCCCTTGATTGGTGCCTTGGACCTCTATTTATAGAGATGCTGCTAGAGTTTAGATTTGGGTCATAAGCTTTACATGTTTGGGCCTAAATCAAGCCCTAACTTAACATAGATGAGGTCATGTTCAGGCCTGAAGGTTTCAGGAGCCTCCCTAACTTAGGTTTCAGGAGCCTCCCTAACTTAGGTCCGGGGCTACATTAGGAGCCTCTTTGGAGCAAGGTCTAGAGGCTACGGAGCCTCCATGGAGCAAGGTCCGGAGGCTACATCAGGAACCTCTTTGGAGCAAGGTCTGGAAGCTACATCAGGAGCTCTATATGCTCATGTCCGGAGGCTACATCAGGGTTGAAGCCTATTAACCTCCATAGGTTTAAAGAGATATTATCATTCCTAAGCTATTAGTATCTCTTCAAACACACACATGACCAAGCCATACGACTGTCATGCGTTAAACAAAGCTGTTTAGGCGATCGGTTTAATGCTGACGTACACTATGACCCAAAATTCATTCAATTCGTAATGTTTCTTTCTCACATCAAAACAATTATCCGGTCTCATTCAAAACCAAGTCCTTATAAAACAAATACATATGAAAACGTATTCATATATATAATTTATATAGACTTTCCCGTGACTAAGTCATCAGGTACCTCAAAAAAAAAAAAAAAACCTATACATGTAAACATCGAGTAAACTACCTGGCTAAAAACAAGATTGTATCGTAGATGCTAAAAACTTAGAAACTAAACCAACACACGATGATAACTACTCCTCATCATCTCATTGAGTACTCCGTGCCGATGGAGCTTAATTAAGAGTTGGCATGGGTCTGGTTTCGAGCTTTTTCCTTCTCCTTCACCTCGCTTCCTTGTGTCTTATCATATTCTATTTTATTTCAATACAATAAAAACATACATACTAGAATTGTTAATTAAGTTTGAAACAAAAGTAGGTAACAAAAACTAGAAAATCAATATATTAGAAGGTGAATTACCAGGAGAATTGGCATTAACGATCTTGTCTTCATCTTCATTTGAAAGAGACTGGTTACCTCCGTATATTCCTCCAAAACCTTCCTCATCTGATCTTGTTGCGTATCCTTCTCCAAACGAATGTGACATCACATCCCTTTTCAATTACATCACAACATCAACCAAACCAATTAAAACTCCAGGATTTGTTGCATATATTGTTGATCGAGATGAAAATCAATCAATCACTAAATCTAAATTAAGACAGCCCATGCCCAATTTTATTACGTTATATGGGGAGTTAGTCAACAAAAATGACAGATTCTTACCCTTTCTTTTCTACTTCTTTAGCAGCAGGGTCTTGTTTCTTGTCCATGTTATGATCAGTTTCTTGTTGGCTGTTTCCGGTGGCTGATGCCTGCTGGAATCTTACTCTTCCGACAACTACTGGAGATGCTAATTTTGGGACCAAGGTGTTTGAGGTGGCCAACAGTGTTTTAGAGACAGCTACCGGTTTGGTTTGGATATAATTAGGAAATGATTTGATTGCACCGAACATTTCTGTTTGGAATTCGATACGGAAATGTCAGGTTTTTAAGATGATGGTTGTGGATGTGTGTAGACTTACACGTGTTTTCTGGATGTTGACACGTATCATGTGTTGGAATTGTAGGATCAATAACAGCATGACACCAGACCCAGACTAAAACTCGTATGTTAATAGGCGATATATGCTTCCTTACTCTGTTACTCAATTAAAAAAGAAACTACTCGTATATATGAAGCTACTTTTAAATTCCCGAAACAACCTATCTTATTATTATTCATAGAATAAAGGTTTTACCGTATATGAGTAAAAACTTAGAATCGTCTCCATCAGCCTTTCATTTCGCCTAATTATTATTCAGAGTCAGAGACATCACTTTTATACATACACATAATTATTGTGAACAAGTAGTCTATAATTACCAATATACTTTACTTTTTAACGAGCTTTAAAAACCTTCAATCACTTTTTGCAATACGTAACATTCACCATTTGAACTTTTCATCATCTTATTATATATGCACATCTAAACAATGTCCATTACAACCTTCTCATACTACAAATCCACTCCTGCGTCGACTATAAATAATATGCATATCCAACAGCCTGCCCGCTTAGCTTATAAGATCCATTAAAAATTGTATTATAATATGTAATTATTATCGAATCCACTTCAGCAATGGGAGGGAAGGGTAGGACTACACCACTATGAGACGATCTTGAGTTTAAATACTCTACAATCTTATTTTTGGCTGGCTCGATGACAAGTCGACCATAAGATTAGATCATAATTTAAAGTACAAGCATTGCACTCTAAGTCTATAAGAAAGATTACAAAACATAACCTAAAATGAGTTCTGCCAAGACAACTTATGTGCAAATTTGGAAGGGTTGTGCATCAAATAATGAATGCGACAACTTATTAACAAAATTTTGTAGTTCGAACAATTTTGTAATGATAACCTTTCGAAGCAAGCAGAAAACTCTAGTGAAAGGTTAGTATACGCGAGCCTTTGGTGGAAACGTCTCGACCTCATCATCAAGAGTATTCATGTGAACTGGCCTGTAGTCTAGTC
Organism: Erigeron canadensis; assembly: GCF_010389155.1. NCBI lineage: Eukaryota > Viridiplantae > Streptophyta > Magnoliopsida > Asterales > Asteraceae > Erigeron > Erigeron canadensis. The sequence continues at coordinate 36,742,024 of NC_057762.1, read as the reverse complement.
GGACCTTCTCGTTCTCCCAGAATCTGCAGATTTTGTAGATCAACACCAGATTAGGTTTTGGAAAATACAAGGTTAAATGGCAAAATCACAATCTCTAATGTGAAGGGAAAGAAAAAGAGAGTTTACCCCAGTGTATGTTTCATCCATTTCTCATCATCTCTTTTCTGCAAAAAAATAAATATATTTTTTTTTGAGGTAAAAGAAATATTCACGAAAACACCCAACTTAAGTAGAACATACGAATCAAAACTTACCGAAAAATCTTCACGAGCATGAGCTCCTCTACTCTCTTTCCTAGCTTCAGCAGAATGCATGGTGATACATGCATTGATTAGAAGGTTTTCCAACTCTATGGTCTCTATCAGATCCGAGTTCCTGAGATATGTCTTCAGTAAATACGTATTTGAAAACTAAAGGTGTAAAAAACTATATATATTAGAAGTCACATATAGTTTACCATATCAAACTTCGGTCTTTAAGTTTAACATCATGATAGCTCTCCCATGCTTTATCAATCAAATTGCAACCTGCAACACTCAAACAATGAGCCCACGGTTTTCTGAATCTTATAAAATGACAGATCGCTGATTAACATAAGTCAAAGTTTTGACGTCTTCTCTATGGAAAACAATCCATTATAGCATGGGACCACAACACAGCTGGGTTTTTTTGTTGTTATTTTCTAGTGTACCTTCTTCTAGCGTCTCCTGTGTGCGAAACACAGCAGCATTGTTTTGCATGATTCGCTGCATATTTAACCTAATCTTCGAGGTATGAAGTGAACCATTAGAATTTCTGATTTTGTCTAACCATGCAATAGTCTTCTCTCCAGCATCACTTGGCAATGGTTTTTGTTTTTCCCCTGTACAGTAGCAATGTGAGGCCACATGATGCAATTAATTTATGAACTTTAGGTACAGAACTTGCACGATAACTTCACCTGGCCTATGAATCTCAGCAACTCTATTTGCACAGGCACGGCCAAAGACGACAATGTCAAGAAGAGAATTTGCACCAAGCCGATTGGCACCATGGACTGAGGCACATGCTGCCTCCCCAGCAGCCATAAGTCCAGGAACGATAGAGTCAGGATTATCACCTTTAATAGTAACAACCTGTAATAATAAGAATAAGGGGAGCAGTGAACAAAAAGTCCTCTTAGGGGTGTTTCATGTATGGATGTAAGTTTTTAATATGTAATAACGATTAATCAAAATCATACAAACAAGTTAATATAAAACAGGCACTAATAATTCTTAATAATTATAAAATGGCATAAAACATTTTTGGTAAAATGATATGATCCCACATCGACCAAGTATGGGATTGGTTGGTGGTTTATAAGCCTAGGTGTCCCCTCCTTTCGAGGTTCCAACGCTCGGAGTGGTGGCCTATGGAGTGGTGGCTTGGACCCAAGGAGAAGGGTGCCAACCGAGACCAACGAGGACGTTGGCTCTTCAAAGGGTGGGGTATTGATATGATCCCATATCGGCCAAGTATGGGATTGGTTGGTGGTTTATAAGCCTAGGTGTCCCCTCCTCCTTTGAGCTAGCTTTTGGGAGTGAGTTCTACACTTAGCTTATGGCATGATGCGAGCCTATTATGGGATGGGTTCGTATCATAAAAATGTTAGCTGGTTTGAGAACTGGAAATACAGAGTCTCCCCAGCAAGGTTAGGAAAAAGGGCAAATAAAAAATTCCAATTTATCCGAAGATAACAAATATATATCCAAACATATATTAAAGAATCAGTTGTAAAGATCAGTTTCAAAATTAAAATTCAAAAACCTCCTTAATATAGCACTGTAAATAACATGATTTATGACAAGATTGCATGCAGGATATACCTCCCCATGGTAATTTGTTGGGATTCCACCCATATTATAATGAACAGTTGGTAAAACTGGAATTGGCTCCTTTGTAACATCGACACCAGCAAAGATGGCAGCAGTTTCAGAGATACCAGGAAGCCTCTCCTTAAGAACCTCTGGTGGAAGGTGATTCAAGTGAAGATAAATGTGGTCTTTCATTTTTCCTATTCAGAGGAAGTAACGTTAATCACATGTAACTGATGTAACATTTAATGATCAACATAGCACAAAGTCCTACAAGCATCAACCATCAATAACATTACAAAGTAGATGTTAGGAGATTGGTGCCATCAATAAGTTTAACACACACACGACAATGAGATCATGTTTACTAAAATTACAATCGATTTGACAAGATTAACAGATGAGCAACTCTAAAGGGTGCATGTATGTAACTGCAAACTATGAAGTCTGGTTATTTGCAACTACTACAGATGAAAGGCAGCTAGAATTCAAGCTACTGACGTATGCTTAACTTTATACTTATTCATTACATATCAAACTATCAATAAGGTGTGCTATTTGTGTAAAAGAAACTGGGTTGTATATCTTTATGCCAAGAGGTTGAATAAGTAAAACTAAAACACTTTGCATACGAGAAAATGGACTGAATTAAAAGCCTAAAAGTAGCACATGGCATAATCAGATGTTTACAACCTCCCAGACTGTTTCATTCATAAAGATTAAGATTGTTATTTGTATAGTTAATTTTATAATCATCAACATATGTGATATATATACTTGTCTATAAATTGTTAATAGAAAAAACAAAAACTGTTAACAGGCTATTCGACCTAACCAACTTTGATCTGTTCCAAAATTATATCACCCGTTTCAACCCATTAACCGACCCACCCGACCCACCCATCTTGCCAAATACTAATCATTGTGCATTAAATTTGCATCTTCAAAATGCTATCTGGGATAATCAGATGATACATCAAGTGAGCTCGACTTTGCTCTCTATTAAGAATAGCAAGGACTAATGACTAACCACTATTAAAAGTTAAGATGAAGTTAGTCATGAAACATACCTACACCACGACCTTCACGTATTTCCATGGTCATAGATCTTGACACGACGTCTCTTGATGCAAGATCTTTTGCTGTAGGGGCATAACGTTCCATAAATCTTTCACCTTCACTGTTCCTTAGAATACCACCTTCACCACGAGATCCTACATACAGAATAAGATGAATGGATTACACCAGGCTTCAAAATACCTCTTATTAACAACACGTACAAAAAAAATACTAACCTTCGGTAATGAGGCACCCAGCACCATATATACCAGTTGGGTGAAATTGAACAAACTCAAGATCCTAAAACAGCACATTGCAGCCAAATATACCAATTACATCCAAACATCAACAGGAAGCCATCGTAATATATAAAAATAAACTTTAGAAAGAATACCTCAAGAGGAAGGCCTGCACGTGCAACCATGGCATTTCCATCTCCTGTGCAAGTATGAGCAGAGGTTGCTGAGAAATATGCTCTACCATAACCCTGGGTACAAAAAAAAATGGGATTAACATAATAAGGATATTGATATTTAGAGACAAAACAAAGCTGTACAGAAAAAATTGTTCACCCCGGTGGCCAAGATTGTTGATGAAGAACGGAATCGATGTAGTGTCCCATCTTCCATATTTAGTGCAATAACACCTTGGCAGCTTCCTGATAAACATCAAGTGTATGATCAAATTGCTTTCAACAGATACAAACAGCAATACCAGAACATAGTAAGAAATTAGCTGGGTAATTCCTGGCCCGCACAAATATAAATACCTCAAAGATACTACATCTTAGTAAACATCTACAACCACCTCAAAAACCCGTTTCAGCATCAGGAAAAGAAAAATAAAAACTTAGATATACATGTAGAAGCTAAATACTGAAAGGTCATGCTCATGGGCAACATGTGTCTGACTGTCTTCTTTAAGAAGAATGTTTATAACAAATTTCCGTAGATTATTTTCTTTTTGTTTGTCATGAAGAGCTGTAGTAGATTCCATACTTGATCAAGTATATAGATAATTGCAAAAGTTTGAAGTTACTAATATGTTTATATAGTAAGTAAACACTATCTTCTTTTTCAGCTTTCTATCTCGCATAGCATTTCACAATAAATATTTATAAAACCAGATAATTGGAGAAAATGAACAAAACATGACATACCGTCACTACCCATGATTAGATCCAAAGCAAAATATTCCACAAAGAATTGTGTATTATGTTTCATGGCCTGACCATACAATGTATGCAACAATGCATGACCAGTTCTATCAGCAGCACACGCACAGCGATAAGCTTGCCCCCCTATAAAATAAGATGAAGAAACTTACACGCGAATAAATTTCTGATTATAGCTAACATGATGAATAAAGAACTACAATATGCACCTTTGCCAAAGTCGAGACTCTGACCACCAAATGCACGTTGGTATATCTTTCCTTCCTCGGTTCGAGAAAAAGGCAAACCATAATTTTCAAGCTCAATAACTGCTTTTGGTGCTTCTCTACACATATACTGGATAGCATCCTGATCACCTACAGAAATGCAAAACCTTTGTTGTGATAATAAAAAGAAACCAACAAAATAAATTTTTTTGATAACAGTACTATCTATAAGACAGCAAAATTTAATGATATAATGTGCTTTCTGATCTGAAATAATGTATTAACACTAATAAAGATAAACTGACTTCATAACTTTGAGAAAAGCCTCCATACATGTTAATCAATTGTAAGAAAAGTTACCTAGCCAATCGCTTCCCTTAACTGTGTCATACATGTGCCACCTCCAGTCATCCTCGGTCATATTTCCAAGAGCAGCATTTATACCACCCTTCATGAATTTTTAAAAAAAACACAGCTTAGCTTTTATAACAAATAAGAAAAATATAAAACTTCTCGATACAAACAAAGTAATTAGACAAAAACATTTGCCTAATACAGGAAAAGCACTCCATGTGGGAATCATAAAGATATGAATATTCTAAAACAAAAGTTACAAAACCATCCAACAGCTTGAAAATTTGTCATCTTAATGTCTTGCCATACCATCATTAGTCAACAATTAAAGCTTTATGCTCAAGATGCAAACTGAATGAACTTTTAACTGTTTCTATAGCTAAAATACATCCCCTTTTCTCAAGATTCAAAAACTTTATGCTCAATATTCAAAATACAACATGAAAAGAAGGCTCAATGTGATCATCGTCCTTTTCTTTATTACCTGTCCAGACTTTTAAATTTTGATCCGATAAAGTTCACATTTCATAGAATCAATTCAACTAAAAACTTATATAAAGCTATATATAGTTACAAATAACAGCAAACCTGAGCGGCAACGGTATGTGAACGAGTCGGAAACAGCTTAGTAATGCAAGCAGTATTAAATCCATGCTCCGATAGCCCGATGGCAGCTCGAAGGCCAGCACCTCCTGCTCCAACCACTACCGCATCGTACGTGTGATCAACTATAGTATACGATCCTCCAACTTTCTATATAACCACCATTAAATCAGACAAATTAAATCTCAAAATCATATAATCATCAATCTATCAACAAAATCATCATCTAATCAATTACTCATAAATTAAATTAATTACATGCAATGAAATTATAATACAATAATATATATTTTTAAATATATATGTGTGTGTGTGTAATATCATAGATCCGTTTCAGTTCTACAACAAACCCTAGCTTCCGAGTGATAATTAGCTTACCGATTCAGAAGAGAATGATCGGTGTGAGAAGGAATCGCCGGCGGTAAATCGACGGGAAGGAATGCGAAGGCCACGTGACACGCACCGCCACATCTTTTTTATGTGTATGCGTTTGTATGTATATCAGTGTATGTATATGAGTGTATCTATCTATCTATATATGTTTATTTATTTTGTTTTTGGTATATAAAAGCTGCTTTGAAGGTGATAAAATGGAAATAAAAGAAAAGGGGAACGGATGGGAGAGAGATATAATGAGTGCTGCTTTGCTAAAATGAACAAGATGGACTGTAAACAAAATGGTAGGTATTATATCCAAATTGCCCCTGCTTATGTGTATAGATTTACTGAAATGCCATTAGGCAAAGTGGTCAATGGGTGGGGGAGGTGGGTGTGTACACGGAAAGTAATGAAATGGCTGGTGATTAAAATGGACGCGATGATTTAATTTTGTAGTGTGTATATATGCAATGCGCGGCCATCCATGCAACCACCCGTTTTCGCAAGGATTCCTCAAAAAGTTGTCATACTGATACATTAATGCCAACTTCTTTTTTTCTTCTTCTTCTTCTTAAATATATCCACGATACTTGTTCTAAAATCACATATCTCCAATTAGCGGAGGAACATGCAAGGTATATAGCCTAGATTACGGATCTGCTCAACTCATGTCGTGTATGCCTTTATAAAAAGAACACTATGTAATTTATTGACGGTATAATTAGGAAAATACATATTATTCATTCTAACTATAAACTTTTGAAAGATTTTTCTTAACAATGAAACATATATAGACATATTTGTCTAACTACATCAGAAATAAAAAACGACAACAATGCCAAAAGTTTGTTACAACTGTTAAAAATAGCCAAAAGTTCCTAAAAACAACTAAAATTTGTAACTATATATTTCGTATCATTACTTTGTACGGATACAAAACCGTTTTTTTTTTTTCTAAATAAAAATACTACGGGTGGCCTTCAAACTTGGTTTTACCACCGTATCCGATCATTCAAAACCAAAACATTAATTAATTAAGTATTTATCATTTATCATGTATGCCTAATATAGATTTTGGTTAGGCCCATGCTTTGGGCCAAATTTATAAGGCCATTTTATTTTACATGGGGTTTTTTTACTTGATACTTTTAACATAAAGAAGTGATTAATAGGACACCACAAATATGTGTATGTGTAATGAATTAAAAAACAGTCGCTCTAGTCTCCAACCATATGTCAAATTAATCTTCAACAAGATATTATTCTTCCATATTCCTTGTATAGTTTCTTCTAGTTTATGTTAACAACATTATCTTATTATTGATTTGATTACTAGTAATGATTTATATCACGTAATTTATTCATGTGTTTATTGTGTTTACTACATCCCCATCTCATTATTTGGTTTTAAACTTCAAACTTGTATGTTGTATTTTATGTTCGGATAGACGAGAAGAATTTTGTTAGAGTTTTTTAAAAAAAGCCTTCCAAAATGGATTTCGTTTAAGGCCATAGAAAAGTTGAGTCGGCTCTGCTTGTATGTCCATCAATGAACATACATAACTAAACTAATACTCATGATACAACATGTTGTTAGAAACCTATGTCTCAAAATTAGGTCGAGAAATTATATTTATAAGTTTATATTTAATTTATATTTATTAGCGTGTTATATTGGTATGTAAAGATTAATGTAATATATGCTTACCCATTTGTTATTTAATATATACAAAGATCTGTTGCAAAATACAACGTTTACAACATCATTAGTCGAGGACTCGAGATACAACTTTAGTTAAAATCGATCTTGTGACCATAACCTCATTTAAACTAAACCTTCCACCGGAGACCCGCGCCCCTATATTTGTGAAACTTGCAATAATTGGAAAAAATATATTGATTGATCTAAATCTTAAAGTAAATACAAATTAAATTGGATTGTGATGGCTTTTGAATCAACGAAAAAGGATATAAAAAATGCGCAGATATCATATGAAAGTTGAGAGATTGGGGGAAATACATTAATTGATATTGATATCAAATGTAAAGAGAATACAAAAAGTCTATGTATACAAGAAAGTTAGAATTAACAACGAATTACATTATCAATTAACAACATACGATAATAATCCTCCATGATTGTTGAGTGTAGATAAATAATACTAACTAAACAAATACCCGCATGATGCGATGAAGATGGTTGTAGAGACAACGTGATGACGGTGACGTTTAATGTCGACGGTGAAAAAATATATGTAAAATGGTAGTATAGTTATTTTAAGAATTCAAGAATAAATATTGTAAATTAATTTAACAAAGGTATGTTGAATATTCAATAGATAGACTTATGAATAATGCTAGTCATTTGTTAAGGGAATTTTGAGTAATTTAAAGTAGAGAGTTTGTTTTACATAGTAGAAAGATAAGTTTTTTTATTCATACATAATATTTTTTAACCATATATAATAATGTATGCATTGTATAGTTATATAATACAATGATACAATTCGTGAATGGCAACAAGTTGTAGTGTAGGATCACCCGGATTTTCTTAAATTTCCTCAACTTGACTGATGATCTTGACCTTTGATTGAAAATTAAAGGACAGGATTCAATAATTATCATTGAATCTTGATCCTTAATTTTCATCTAACGGTCAAGATCCTCCTAACTTGACTAGTCTAGTTAGAGAAACTTGAGGGAATCCTCTTCATAGTAAAAATGGGAGGAATAATAGTGACAAATAAAAGTTGCGTGTATGTGGGGAAAAAGAAAAATGAGGTAGTAGATCCTTGGTCGTTACTTTTTACCACAACCGATGCTTAAAATAGCATTAGATTAAACTGGTAAAACTTTTACTGTAATACCCCGAATGAAATAACGACCCCGAATGTTTGTTTGTAAAGAGATCATGATTATATCACTTGAAACTATACTTGAGTCAAAATCTTGTGCGTGAACTATCTTCACTGTGTGCCTTTTTTTTTTTTTTATAATAATCTCTCTCTCACTTTCGGATCCAAGTCTTGACTAAATCGGGGATTGATAAAACTCCGAAGGTAACTTTATATTTAATCTTTCATTATTATTTTTTTGCTGATTAATTTCCTTTATTTAATCTTTACATACTTGAGATTTATCATAGAAATGTAATTCTTATTCTGTAGTAATCATAATAATAATAATCATGAATGATGGGTTTATCTTTCCTATATAATAATCATATCTCTAAGTTCAAATAACAAATGAAAGAAAGGTATCGGCTTTGATAAATTGTGTTTCTTATACAAGTTCTATGATTCTAAATAGGTATTTCATCAGCTGCATACAAAGCAACTAAATTTATTGACTATTTGGATTGTAACGTGTTACAGGTATATTAAATAGACCTCAGTGCTTCAGGCATCAAATCAAGGTATGTGGTTGCATTGCTGTAATTATTAATGCATCCCGGTATTCGGTTCGTTACTATGTCGTAGGCCTAATGTCCCTATACTTATCGAAAAATCATCCTATAATGATGTCGTATTTGATTAGTTATTTGTTCAGCAAGTATTATAAAATCTCTGTTTAGAAAAGATGATTGTTAGAGGGAAATGACATGTGTAGTTTGCTTGGCTATTGATTTTCTCTATTACATGGGTTCTAATCACATATTCTTGATTTCACTTGTATCGTTGAAGGTTTATTTGATTATGTTTCTATAAACTTGCAGTTAGTCTGCTACAAAAGATGAACTGGGTTATGATTAATGTACTCTAAGACATCTATTTTGATTAGATAGCATTGGCTTCATCTGTATGGTTCTCCCTCCCTGGAAACCCGTACCGTATGAAATTTTGAACTTTCTGAAGAGTTTTGAGGAATGAAAAGTAAAACTTGGAGATGGGTTTTAGGGTTAATATATATACTTGCTGTTGCAACCATTTGGATTGCAGCTAGTTTTGTAGTTCAGTCAGTTGTTGATGGGGGCGTTTCACCATTTCTCGTCACGTATATATGCAATTCGTTGTTTATAATATACATTCCGTTGGTAGAAATCGGGCGTTATCTGGAGGATAAATATGGGAGTTTGCTGTTCTGGAGAAGTAGAGATAATAGTAACTCATCAGGACTACAAGAATCAGAGGTGAGTAATCTTCTTGTAGAAAAAGATGTGCGTGCTCAGGACAATGGACTAGGCGTTAGAACTGTTACAGAAGGAGTTAATCTTCAGGATGATGCTACATTAAGAACTAATGTTGCGCCGGAGCAACATGTCATTGGAGATCCCAGCAGTGAATTGGACTCAAAAGGGCGTTGGACTCGTACAAGACTCGCAAAAGCTAGCCTTTTGGTTTGCCCATTCTGGTTTCTTGCACAACTTTCATTTAATGTTTCTCTGAAGTATACTACTGTCACGGTAAGCACCTATGATCTTTGCATTCTTTTTCTTAGTGGATTAGACTTTAGAGGAGGCAATTTTAACCATAATACTCAAGAATGTGTTAAATCAGGATATATATTGCATTATTACCTCTAATGAGTTAAACGGGTGAACATTAATAGTGGAATGTGTCAAATGACTTGATGGTAACCCAAAGTGATTTAAGTTCTTACAACCCCTTTCAGTCGTTTTGTTTAAACAAATGACATGACTTTCTAATGTTATAATTTAGATGCTTTGATCCATTACTCGTCCACCCACTCACCAAGTGTTTTCATCTGTGATATAGACACATATGATTTAACTAACACTTGCTTAGAAGCACCTGCAAACAGGACATATGCTAGTTATATGTAAGAGTTCCAAAGTTCTGGATAAATCTGTATCTCATCAACTGTGTTTTGACCCGTACCAAAATTACTCATTTGACTTTTGGCTGATTATGCAACCTGATCCACCCATTTTGCCACCTCTAATAACTAATGTGTGCCTAATCTTTATGCAAAAATCTAAGATATTTCTCTGCTTTATACAGTCAAATACCATTTTAAGCAGTTCATCAAGCCTCTTCACCTTTCTGGTGTCTCTTGTATTCTTGGGAGAGAAGTTCACTTGGATAAAGCTATTCAGTGTTCTCCTATGCATGGGAGGCACAATAATTGTCAGTCTAGGTGACTCAAAATCTGGAATGAGTGCAACGGCTTCAAACCCCCTTGTTGGAGATATTCTTGCTCTTGTTTCATCGGCCTTCTATGCTGTTTACGTTACCCTTATCCGTAAAACCCTACCTGATGAAGATGACCATGCAAAAACTGGGAAGGTCAGCATGGCTCAGTTTCTCGGATTTTTGGGGCTATTTAACCTGTTACTTTTCTCACCTATTGCCATCATTCTTCATTTGGCCAATCTGGAGCCTTTTGATACCATTAGCCGGAAGCAATTTGGCCTAATTGTGGGAAAAGGTATGTGACATTTATACAGTGTCAACTTATTTTACTCATATTAATCTCTAATTAAACATAGTTGGTATGCTGACTATTACTTATTATTAATTTTTGTAATCTGGTTGCTTTAAACTTGTGTTTGTTATTTTGTGCATCTGATCTTTAGTTTCTAATAAGGCAATTTGATTTGTGCTTGTACCATGCCATTTATTTTTGTATCTACTTAAAAGCATTGTTGTAGCTCTTGTTTAAACAATTTGCTGGTATGCACATCACGTGTGTTACTTGTATAGATTTTTCCATAGTAGTCAGTTCCGTTCCTTGGCCCTTTAGATAATGCTGCAATGGACAGGAGGTGAAAAGAGATAATTAGCAATTTTGCTTTACCTCTCTATATTTATCATCATAAAAGCAAGAAACTTGAACGTAATAAATATTCTTATTTAAGTGTTAATGTTGCGGGAGAAATTTAGTTACAGAAAACTTTGTCTAATTTTTGTTATTCATATTCAAAAAAATGAAATGGGTGTTTTTATCTCCAGAATATGTTTGAAACTTTGAAAACCCGTGTAGATGATCTCATATTCAAATTTGGAAATCACAAAAAGTTGTTAGTTCCGAAATCGAAACTTTTTGAAAACTATGAAATTATGAAAATGAGTTTCCGAAACTGTAATTATTAGTTGGAAAAAATTCACAACTAAAGGCTTAATGAGCAAACTAGAGACCGGATTGCTGCGGGAGGCTGTCAAAGGGTGACCGCCCTGAGTCTGTATTAAGGGTATTTAAAGTCATTGAAGGAGCAAGAGATATCAATCACCTAAGATACGCATCTCTTTGTGAGAGCATATATGGTTTAGAAGGTCGATGAAGTAGGTTAACGAACTTGTACAGATAGGACATATAACATTTTGGGGCCAGGGGAAGACAAACCAACATATGTCAGTGTTCATCTGATAGATACTTCCCAAAATGACAGTTTTGGCTAGCATGCAAGTGCAACAGGTCAAAGTTACCATAACATTGAGAAGAAGAAACCAACATATGTCAGTGTTCATCTGATAGATACTTCCCAAAATGACAGTTTTGGCTAGCATGCAAGTGCAACAGGTCAAAGTTACCATAACATTGAGAAGAAGAAACCTAAACTGTTTTACTTGTTTAGGGTTAACCCTTGTCACTTATTCTGACTAGTAATTGATAAAGTAGTTTTTTGTTGATTTGTCTGTTCCGATGCATGCAAGTTTCAGATACTTTTTTGAACATGTACTTTTTCCATCCATTTCATGTTTCAAATATCTGCATCATGCATGATACTCCCTTAACGAAAAGTACATTTTTAATCGCCTTTTCACCATCATTCAGGTCTACTGGATAACGTGCTGAGTGATTACTTATGGGCAAAAGCTGTGTTACTTACAACCACAACAGTAGCAACAGCAGGTCTCACAATTCAAGTGCCCTTAGCTGCTATTGTGGATTCCGTTATAGGAAATGCACCTAGTTTCATGGACTATATTGGAGCTGCTGCAGTCATGGTAGGGTTTGCCGGCATTAACGTTCCTTCAGATACATGTTCAGCCCCAGAAGAAGCCTGTCTTGAACTTGAAGAAAATCCCACAACTACTGATGAATGACCCATTAACGTTCAACATTGCTTATCCAAACCATCAGGTACAGCCTAGAATGTAAACCTATGTGTGTTTAGTATATAGTGTGTTTTTTCCGACAGAGCCTACACAAAAGTTCTTTACTGTTATTCTTAAATTCTTAATTGATGTTTCACACAAATGTACGTTAAATGGTTAGATATAGTTATTCTTAATGCATAGAGACTTCTATTCAGTTTAATTTTAACGATATATCACTGTAATAATAATGTTTTCTTTAAAAGTCTATATTACGAGGCCCAAGCTATTACGCCCAAATTTATGTTTAAGCTTAGATGTCAAACTTACCACAGCTTTTTGCTATAATAATTTTTATGAAAATTGCATAAAATCGAGAATTCCTTCAATTACACACTATCTAAGCTAGGAAATTAACTATATCACGTTTAATTGTGAATTTTGATTTTTTAGGTAACCTGTCAAAATAACATCATCCTATATAGAAAACTATTTTTGTAAACCTAGAAAGCATTCTGGAATACAATACTTTACTCCATAGCATCTGTCTACTTTTTTTTGCTTGGTCACACTAGTTAACTTATATCTTTACCAGATTCATTTGAGATTATAAGTAGACATGCCTGGAAATCAAATTTATGACAGGTTTTTTGGTTATTTGATAAGAATATTCCATAAAAGAATCGAAATTCTATCTTTACGAGATTTATTTTTATTGATGTAAAGGGATATATGCATGCATCATTCAAAACAAAGATACATTGCAGAATAGCAGAAACACAACATTTACAACATCATTCGTTGAGGTCCAACTTCAACTCGAACTCTTCCCCTATCAACAAAGACAAACCCGTGACCTCCGCTTTACTGAACCTTTCACCACCACCACCACCAACCACCACTCTTCCGCCAAGTACTTCATCCCTTGGATTTATACATGATACACAACTACTTGCAGTGGAACCATTTTCCAACCCAATAAATGTCACCTTTTCTATCACCCATTTTCGACTCAATGCAAATCCTCCATTCTCTACCTCTGATCTCAACGTCACCTTTTTTCCTAGAACTTGGCTAGAAAATTTTACCAATGTCCAGTTCCCGAACTCCATTTCTTCTCCATCATCCAAAAACACCTCACCTGTGCTATTCTCATGACCACTAACCACCACCAGTATGTGAAACGGCGTCTCCCTAGCTGCTTCTGTAGTCAAAGCTTCTTTTTGTAAAGCTAATATGTTCCCTTCACGTATATGAACGTTTATATGGTCAGCTGGTGCGTCGAGCCTAGCATAAGTCCCTGAGTCCACACTAACTGAATTAGAATAGTTGAACAGATCAAACCACTTTCCAGATGGGAAATATGCATCAACTGAGACTGTTTTAGGGGTTAAAACAGGTGATACTAACACGCCTTTTCCTAGAAGAAACTGGGTACTGATATCATAGGTGTTGGTGTCTTGTGGGAATGAGAAGAATAGAGGTCGGGCTATTGGAGTGCCTTTTGAATGTGCTTCATACATTAATGTGTACAAGTAGGGAAGCATTTGGTAACGTAGCCCAAGCACCTTACGAGATGTTGCAGCTACTGAATCCCATAGGAAGAGTTCTTGTCGTGTGCTATATATCTCAGAATGATCTCTTGCGAATGGATAAAAAGCCCCTAGCTGCAAATTGTTAAGTTGGTGTGAACAATTATATTAAAAATGACAATATATATATACTTGTTTTGAGTTGCTTTTTGTAGTGTCAAAATAGCAAGACTATTTTTATATAAAGTGCTGCAAGTTAGGAAAACATTTGGAACGTAATTTTTTTTCTATATCACATGTTTACTCTTGTGTGCTTCCATCCAATGTCGTATAACTACACAGTAACTATATACTTGTTCAAGTTAAACGAGATTCATTATCTATACCTGAATCCACCGCTGGCAAAGTTCTTCAGTAGTGTTTCCAGAAAACCCACAAATATCAGCACCAACCATTGGAATCCCAAACAAACCGAAATTCAATATACTGGGAATGGTATAGGCCAAATCATCCCATGTTGCAGCGTTGTCTCCAGTCCAGTGGGCTGTATACATCCCAGACCCAACAAATGTCGATCTGGAAAGTACGAAAGGCCGTTTACCAGTGGTTTTGATCAATGCATCCTTTGTTGCTTTTGCTTCCAAAAATCCGTACAGGTTATGGGCATCATAAGCAGTGATATTGCCAAAATGCAGAGAACTAGCAGGTACAGTTTTATTATTAATGGGCATTTGGACACCAGAATTGTTAATCTTATAAGCAGGGTTATCAAGTGTAGACGAGGGAGATGAGGAGGAAGTTATAAAATTGGATTGTTCGTTCATGTCAATCCAAATGCCATCAAAAGGTAGAAGATCATGAAACCTTTTGACCTCATCTGCCCAAAAGGTCGCTCCTTTGGGATTCAAAAAGTCCGGGAAATTAACAAGACCGGGCCAAACCTCACCTACGTAAGGTACGCCATCACGCTTTATATAGATATCGGCTTGCAGTCCTCTTATGTATGTTTCATATGTCGTGTTGATACTAATACCTAATCATAAGGAGCTTTGATTCCATTAGTCCATTAGGAAACTTTACTTGGATGTAACAGACTGCTGTGAATGAGAACAGTTATAAAGATGAGTACCTGGATCTAGTATTAGAACATACTTCTGACCATTTTGGTGAAGACTCTGAACAAATGCTGACATATTTGATAGTGGAAAATAAATGGGATCTAATGTGAAATCTTTATATGCATCCATATAGTCTATATCTGTCCACATAACCTCTAGTGGTATATTGGCTCTCGCATAGCCAGCAACAACACCCTCAAGATCTTGAACATCTTTGTAACCGTATCGACATTGATGGAACCCTGTACTCACAACAAAACTTGAACATTAACTTCCAGAGGAGACTAAAGTCTAGAGATGGTCCCACTTAAAAGTTACTTAACATGGGTCAAAACAAGTCGGGTTGACCCTCAAACACTAGTTTGTCTACTTTTTCTTTCTTTTATAACGATTTTTGAGAACTTGATTCCTTGTCGATTCAAGGAGTAGCAGATAAGCAATCATAGATATTTTTTTCCTTTAAAGCACTTATTTGGGAAGTGAAAAACAAGTTTAAGAACAAAAGTTGGAAATTGCAATTGAACTCACCGAAGGACCAATATGGCATGGGAGTCGGTCGGCCAATGAGCTGAGTATATTGATCCATCACCGATTCCGGCGATGACCCAGCAAAGAAATAGAAATCAAGAACACCACCAATCACCTTATATGCAATACTATCACCATTGTATACAACATCCATGCCATTACTATTAAGCAACAACACGCCATGAGAGGTACCCGCCAACACTTTCCCATCAGCATCCGGGGATCTTACATCCATATAAAATGGATGTGATCCATATAAATTCAAATCAGGATTTGCACTTGCAATATCAGCATTCCAAAGAGTAAGCGTCTGCTTATGTGATAACTTAAACGAACGCTTAGTATGTTCCCCAATGCCATAAATAGAAGACCGTTGAGCAGGGAGTGAAGATGTTAATTCTAAGTACTGATCTTTAAAAATGAGAACAGTGCCCCTGGTGTCGAAGAGTATATCACCCGTGGAACGGCGAGAGATGGAGAACGCAAACTGTGTGGTGTTGTAGAGGGTTAAGCTGAGGTCAGAGGTACGTTCGGATAGCACAAGGTTGGCAGACATATGTTGGTTTAGTTTTGGCGTGAAGATATGAGAAGATAGTGATTGGCGTGGAAGAATGCTGTTTGGGATTTCCCATCTTTCGTGTTTAGCATCAGTGATTCGGATATTTAAACGATCAGCTGTTTCAAAGCTTTTACAAGAAAAAAAAAACATAGATTCTAAATGAAATCAGTTAAGTGTACCTATTAATATTTGAAACAGTCTCAATAAAGATGGTTTTTATAATTAATACTTGTTCAAAAGTATCAGTGTAATTTTTCTTATGGCAAATTAGATTACATTACATCCACGCATACATGCAATATTTATAATTGTGTTCAGTACTTGAACCATTATCTTATGGTTGATAACTGATAAGTCACTAAAGATCAAAATTACTTCAAAAAGCACCTAATGGTAATTTATTCAGCAAGACTTTATAATTAAAACAAATATAGTATTACTCCCTTTCTCTCACTTTTATTATCCAAAATACTATATTTGTTTGTCCCAAAATAATTTTCACATTCCATTAATACCAATTAGTTTTACTTTTTTACCTTAGTTTAACAGTTTTGTAAGTATTGTTATAATTAGTCAATTTAATAAATTTTACAAACTACATTTTGTATTAGTTACACCTTAATTTATTTTCTTTGTGCACGATTATAATGAGTCAAGGAACTACTATATTTAGTCGTTACTTGATGTTAGTTAATTTGAATTTAAGACTATAACTAATTGATGGTACGTACTAGAGATGCATATGACACGAACACCCATGACCCAGCTCAGACCCGTCTGAGCCCGAGCCGAACCGACCCGCCCGATGGGATAACGCTCTAGTACGTACGTTAAACACTAGTATAATATACTAGAGTAAGATTAATAAACACCAGAGTAAAAGAGTAAAATTTACCAAGTTAAAGTTTAAAATTTAGACAAAAGTTAAATTCTATATAATATACTCTCGTAATACAGATATGGATAATTGGAACGCTATTTGGTTTTGAATAGCTTATGCTTTAGCTTTAATTAAACTTGATCGACAGAAGGAAACAAAAGAAAGTTAACTATATAAACGGTTCCTATATTATGCAGGTTAAGTTGTAATGCTGAAAATCCAAAATGATTGAACCTTGGGGATTTTTGCCCATTTCAATGAAAGCGTTTTTTTACTTGCACACACACACACATACACACTATGAAAAAGAAAACACAACAATAATCGAATTTGAAGGCCATAAAAAGTACCTTGCGACGAACCGGAGCTCATCAATGTCAGGTCCAAAGACAGAAGACTTGTTAATGAGTTGAAGATCGGCTGCCAATACTTTCCCGGACGGACCAAGGCCAATTGATTGGAGAGAGTATCCGTACCCAATCGTTTTATCCTTATCATCCGCAAATGTTTGCTGATGAAAAATCGAGAGTAATAAGACTAGTGGTAAGAGTATAACTACTTGTGTCCAAGACATTAATTGTTTCATACTCAATAAACAGTTATATGATGAGATTGATCATGGGTTTGGTATGTATATTTTCTATCTTTATTTTCGTTATTATTATGTTATTGTTTTTGCACTAAAAATAAATGAGAGTGAACTACCAGTCTACCACTCATTGGTTGTCCTTTAGAATTAAATGCTTAGTTTTGTATGCATGTGTTCCATGAGCCGGCTCTGTTGAATTTAGAAATATCTTTAGTAGTAGTAGGTAAAGAAATGGGGATTCACATTTACCCACTTTATATGATGAGTATAAAAGTTATATCCAACCTATATATTTTTTGATATCTAAGAATATTTATTTACCCATAAGAGATAAAGTGATCTGATCTAACACAACCTCACAAGTTCATTCATACAGGACCACAATATCTTTAAAAACCGAGTAGATTTACAATCTCAAAAAATATTTAACTATATGGTACATATCTTTTGAAATGTAGTCAAAAAGAATGTTGGGAACTGGGAGTAGTGATACTTGCATAACATAACTTTGTTATACTTTCATGTAACATATACAAAGGTATACTATATAGTATACTGTTGTGAACAATAAATTATCTTGTAATAATATCATCTTCATATGAGTTTTTCTTTAAGTTTAGGTGGATAATGCCATGGTTATCAATGTTTTAGCACTTTTATGTTTGAATGATAGGAGTATAAAGGAACACATTCATTATCAGTTATTACACACAAAAAAACTAATACTAAACCATTCCTGAATTATCCAATAACAAATACAAATTTTAATACACTCAAATAATTTATATTGACAACGCGGGTCATTAATAAAACTCATTTATCGTGTATAAATATCATCTTCATATGAGTGTGTGTCCATTAAGTATGTTCATCGATTTGGTTTACGATTTTTTTGATTTACTCAATTTGACAAGTTCTGAAGCCCAATGACAAACTGAAATCATTTTTTTAGCATAAAATCGAACCAAATTTCATTATCCCGTTTTGGCTTGTAGTTGATTTCAAAACCGAATAATTTCATTTTTTAAATTGTTTAGCATTATCTTTAAGATAAACAAAAGATCGACTGTAAAAACTGAATGGACATCATAGCCTCATACTTGTAGCAATCTGTTTGCTGGTGTGTTAGTGTTACCCCAGTAAATCAGTAATGGTTGGTACTACAGCAGAGGCTCTGTAATAACATAATAACTCATTCTGGAATGGATTCCATACTTCAGCTTTAGGCATATTAAATTATTCATCTATGGTGTGGGATACAAACTGTGAAATTAGTTGGGCTTGGTCATAGCTCATGGCTTGTTCAATTTGGTATTTGTACTGATGTTGGAATAAGAGTATATGTTTGTTAATCTGAAAGAAGAATAAAAACAATCAATACAGGTAAGATTGGTGAGTAGACAGATCGGATATTAGGTCTAAATGGGCTGGGCTGGGCTGGGCTGGGCTGGGCTAGGTTCTATTTACAAGGAAATAGCATCTCAAACATGATAAGAAAAATTATACTAATTCAACTTATTAACAACTATTCTTTTAATGAAATAGTATTGAAGATCTCACGTCTAAAAATACACTCTGGCGGGCAGATTTATATTACCACATGACCCATAAAGATAAATCACTTCCTGCTTGGACCCATTATTTTTAATTGCAAATACAAGATATTCAGATAAACAAACGATTCAATGAAACACAAAAGCAAGTAGAAATATCTAAATCTCCATGTTCTTGCATAAACGACACTGCCAAAGAGTTCAAAATGACAAAAGCAAACTCAGAGAAGCTTCAAAAACATCCAATATGTATAGATCACTGCACTCGTGCCAATGACTATGGAACCTGAAGCAATATCAAAGGGCAACAAGGCTATTGACATACGGTGTTGCCTTTGGATTTGAAGGAAGTGCCTCGCCAACATACTTAATGCCTTTAGTCTTCAAATCGCAACAATACACCTTCGGCCCATTCCGAAAGACCACACACTGATCACTCCCAGCATAATAAACATGACAATCATTTCCAAAGCCACTAACTACAGCCGTCAACCTGATTTCCATGACTCATCTTTTGAGGAATAGATTTCAAATTCTGTTGCATCATCAAAATCTGTAGAACGGACGGCACAGACGAGTTTGAACTCGGCTACAAAGTTTAGCAGTGAAGGTTTGAAAACGAGAACAGCAGCAAGTTCACGTCCGTGTTCCATGTTTGGTTTTATTGCTAGCTTTTTCCACTGCAATGTGACGGGATCACAAACATAGTATGCTAAATCGCCAGCTTGGGCCTGACAACAGAGTAATCCATTGGATGAGGAAATTAAATGATGTTGAACTTCAGGGTCGGATCAGGAATACCACAAGATTGTTCGTCAAGGGATCTGAATGCTAGTACACCATTAGAGTTTTGTAAGAACAACCCAGACACGGATCTAATTAAATGAAAGGGATTGGTTGTGAGCAAAAAAGGGATGCAAACACCCCGGAATCTAACTAGTGATTTCGCGGGAAGGAATTGAAGTGCGTGTTCTAGCTCCAAGAAACTTGCTTTGCTTTCTGCTGAAATCCATTGTCCTGATCGAGAAAAAGATTCAGCTACTCAAACTGCACGCATGATACCAAATTTTACATAAATTTAGCAAGCACAAGTCAAGAATAAAAAAGATCGATCATTGTAAGTATGATTAATACGAGTATAAACAAAAACCGCATGTTTTTATTTGTCGGAGTGAAACAAATGTCATTTCACCAAAAGCTCAAACCTACATTACCAACTAATATTTCCTTTTATCTACTTGTTAAGTGCACTTAGATAAATGTAATCCACTGGAAAAGGTAATTGCATTAGAACAAATATGTTACGAGTATATCTTAACACTAATTTCTTAATTTCTTCGTATGTTTTAAAATGTTAAAAAAATTGTTAGTTTGTTCACACTTATAAATGTGTAAAAAGAACTCACATTTAAATGTGTAAGTAAAGTTAAAGGATTAAAATTTTTTCACAATTATATATGTAAAAACAAAAAGTTCATATTTTCAAAAATTTTTCACAATTATATATGTAAAAACAAAAGGTTCACATTTTCAAGTGTGTAAAAATATATAATTGTTCACACTTAAAAGTGTGAAAGTAATTTGTGACACCAAATTTCTTCACAAAAGAGGAAGTGCGAGGAATTTGAGTGTGACAAATTAGCTCTCACACTTTTAAGTGTGAACATTTTGTTTATATATTTATACTTGTGAATAAAGTATGACTTTATTAATTTTTTCACACTTCTAAGTGTGAATTTTTTTTATACAATTTTAAATGTGAACAAATTAACATATTTTTTCACACTTTTTAGAAATGCGAGAAAATAATTGTGAGCAATTGACATTTTTGTTGTAGTGTTGATACCCAATGACCAATGATGGTTGTTAATTTATTAATCAGGTCGGTCAACTGAAAGCTGGTAATTAAACGTCTTGTCCCAAAAAAAAAACAGTGTCCCATAACTAAATACATTGTATTTCCAGATTTAAGCCCACCAATGTGTCCGCAAAATTTAATAATGGGGTAAAGAGAATGATTCTGATTATAATAGAGATAATCAGAAAAGATTTTGTGTTCAAGAACTTTTAGGGTACCTTCGTTTAAACATCTTGCTCCGAATGGGGTAAGATTTGAAGTGGAACAAACATGAACTTTTTTACTACTGCATGCCGACCTCAATTTTTTTTTTTTTTTTATCCAAACTTAATAAGAAGAGTATAACCTTAAAGTTGCATACTTTTGTTGCCAACTTTATATGCAAATAATAAGGTTATTAGCCTAAGCCTATTACCCTATTTTCACGATCTCTTTTCTCCAAACATTAAGAAACTCAAACAGACGTTAAGCATACATAAGTATGTCCCAAGGCTCACAATATGATCACTCTCCGTCCCAATATCCTAATTGTTTTAGTAATTAGGATAGTCCAAGTCTTTTATTGTAATCATATCCTTCGGCGTATAATTCACGATCTCTTTTCTCCAAATAATAAGTTGTTACCTAAAAGACTATAATCGAATTCTAGCTAGAGTATAATGTTCATTAATTATTTTCTAACACGTATAGACATGTGCTTTGTTAACATGTTTTGACCCGCAGTGAAGCGCGGGTTTTTTTTAACTAGTTTTTTTTTAATTTAGACAGCATTACCTGGTAATCAATTTTATAGCACATGGATAAAGACCAACTAGTAATATTTATATGACATTTTATTTTCTCTCTTGCTTTTTCTCTCTTTTTCCTTTCCCCCAAAACACCATTTTTTCTCTTCTTTCTGTTTTTAACAAGAACTTATAGAACTAATTACTGTAAAAAATAAATTTTGCATATTGAAAGATGGCAATCCAAACTTGTTCTTCATAATGCGGGTACGAACTAATTTCCTTGTGATAGATTATGTTTAGATTTCATATGATTGTAAAGAACATAAGATAGCTTATACCAGTTTTGGTGCCGGCCAATACACGGTAAGTATCAAGGATTCAGGGTGCTTTGTTTTTAAGATGAATCCGTTGCTTTTGTACAATGGAGCCTAGCAAAATGCTAGAAAAGAGGAGGAAATATGTGTTTCCGACCAACACGTACATAATTACTAATTGTTTGACACAAATCCCACAAACTTGAACACCATATACTTGCCGGCTAGTTGCCAAAACCATGAAAAAGTAAAACAATTAAGCAATTGATATCAATTATTACACATACATGAATGATCTACTGAATAAGTAAGACCTAACAATTTTTTGTTTCTGCAGGTGAAGCCCGCATTGTGTTCCACATAAAAACCATTTGATGATCAAAGGCCAGTCAACCCAAGTTTATATAGACCTCAATAACTTTATTCTATTAATGTAGGATTGAATTATACCCAACGATTTTTTAAATTTTTAACTACTTTTTGAACAGCAGATTGTTAGTCCCGACTCCCAAGTTAATAATACTCCAAACGAACTTTGACCCCCTACCTCCACATATAAGAACCCCAAAGAGAAACCTTTAATTGAAACAACGATACCTTGTTAACGTTTAGCAAGTTGCTAAAAAAATTACACCCCAACACTCCACCAGGTTATCCCACGGATAAAGAGCAAAGACCAAATATTTGAGACCCGCCTGCATAAGCTGATGCAATAGAACACATATACAACACCATCTATATCAGCTAAATGGGTAGCATACTCAGAGCATAATTCTGCAATAGACAACTCAGACAAAGGCTCAGTTTCACTAGCTGGCAAAAGCTTATGAACAGACTCCTCTACAATCTGTTGATCATTCAGTCCGACTACAAAAATCCAAATCACTGAATCCCAGGTTTCGTGGACTTCCCTTGAAGCCTGGAAAAGGCCTGCCATGTGCCTATTACATCTGGAGAAGAGCTCGGCAGTAATTAACTTGAACACACGTTTAAAGTCGGCAGCCAGCAACTTATCTAGGTACTCCTGAATGGTAGCTTGTGCATCCAAAATGTCTGCATCTCAGATGTTTCTTGCAAGGTTCAGATTAGCTAGAAGCATAAAAGACCGAGTCACTTAAGCAACTATGATATCATGAGAATTTTACTAACTAAAACTTAAACACTTTGCACTTGACTTCAGATCTGAGAAACAGAAACCCCATTGAAATCAGAAAAATACAGCCTTCACTACCAGAGATCCGAAATAAACATTATGACAATTAACATAAATTAGCACACTGGAATCCACCTAGCAAGAAACATCAGCTTCGATTATCGGTACCATGTCTATTAACATCTCCAATACCTGAAACCACCTCTGCCTTTTGCATAGATCTAGCATTGGCTTGAGAAGAAGAAATTGGCGGAGGCCACAAACGTGCATTACCATTACCACCACCACCGTCACTGCTGCCGCCGCAAGAGGTGACTCCACCATTTATATCCACTTCTTTTGTATTTTGACTTGGAAACTTCCACGGGTGGTCATTAGTCACGTCATCTCTACTTTCTATGGGTTTAATTTCAGCCTCTACACCATCAATGATTCTGGGTGTGGAAGAAGAACGTCCCGAAGCAATTGTAGCAGTAGGAAATGCTTTCTCTGGAGGTATAGCAGGGGTGTAATTTGAAGGAAGAAGGTCATCCCAATTTTCTAACAGCTCTTTGTAGACTTTACGAAGAGTGACTTCGGTAAGTCCAGTGACCTTACAAATCTCTGCCTGTGTTTTGCGTTTATCTTCAAGTTGTGAGGCTAAATATATCGCGGCTGCAGAGATGCTTATGGGGTTCCTACGTGTACAGAAACATTTGTTGATCACCACTTCACCAATATGAGTTGCAAGGTCCTGAAAAAAAAGGTTAGTTATAATTTTCACTGGATTCAAAAACTTCAAAGCCATATAGAATGTGCAATAAAAACAATCAATATTAGGTCCGACTCCCGCTATTGACAAATGCCTAGGAGACCTGGGACTTATTCTGTTCATGTGGAAAAGACATTTTGCATAGAGCTATGGGCCTAAATGACAAAGATACAGTTACATAAAGAAAATAGGAAAAAAGATTAATAATTAGTATTGCTTTGGTCTATAGTTTTGTCATTCCAGTCAGGGCATCAGGCTGCCAAGCACATCGTGCTCCCTACATTTTACTTTTGTGTAAAATCTTAGATCAATGATCAATACCTAAAATACGAAGAACTAAATCTGCAACTTGGCACAACTTAAGGTCTTAAGCCCCTACGAACAAGAATTTCCTGCCTAAACTATCTTATCCCATAAAAAGTCACCATTAAATTTGCTTTTCACTCTTTTAATTCATTGTAATAAGTTGCCATTAATGTTACACTTTCATTCTGTTTCATCTTTTATATATTTCAAATTATTACATATATGATAAAGTATTATGTATATGTGTCGTCAGAAACTTTTCACATATACTTTCTAATGAGCCCAACACTGAAGTATACTATTCGAAGTTTTAAACAAAGAAAACTAATATATTGGCCTCATAACTCATAGATGTTAAATATGAAATTAACTACAGCATAAAAAAGTGATCTTTAGTACCTTCAACTTGAACCCAAATATTTGTTGTCAAACACGAAACCCGTATTTTCATTCAACAAATAAACTAAATTTTTCAGTTTCAACGCCCATGTAACACATGTGGTCTATAATCTAGTACAAAACATAAATTGATATATCAAAATCAAGTCTGGGAACACTGTCATAGAAAGTACCTGGGCAGATTTGTTTAGCTGAAGAAGAGTGCAAAATCTAGGCATGTGCACCGAGATGGAATTGCTGTTTAATGGCTGACTTAGTTGCAGAGCTTCTCCAAGAATCTTGATGTACTTGCCAATCTCTTTCTGAGGTAAATTAGCTGCAATCGATATTTCCTGCTCAAAAAATTGCAGGTCAGTATAATGAGTATAATTAAATCCATCTTCATTCTATTTTAAATTATAAGGTTATGTAACCGATCACAAATCTATTAAATTGATCACAAAACTGTCTTCACAGTACATACCTTAACATGCGTGAGGAGTGCTCATATTTCATACATTAATGCAAACTTGATGATTGTGTACATGTTATAGTCCAATAGTGTTGTAGTACATATGGACTTAAAATAAAAAGAGTTGGCTACAATCTATGTGAATGTATATAAATCATGCATGAGATATTTGTCCCTCTCTAATTGGTTGAGCTTTCACTAATGCTGAATACCAAAAAAAAAAATGTATACAAGACCCCTACTCTATAAAAAACAGAGTACCAATCTGCATGAATGACTCTGAAAGAGAGGACATGATACCTAACTAGCATAGTGCACGTGCAATGCAGAGGGATGAAATCTTTTTTGTTGACAGAGTCCAACAATTTATGATGGTTGTTCTTACATAGTTACATGTAGATGCCTATATTTTCCAATTTAGAAAAAAAAAAAAGCTGATTATGATTATGACAATGGTCTTCTATGGATGCCATTTAGTCTCTATGAATTGAATGAAAGAATGATAAAAGAGATAGTATATGAATCACATGAACATGCCTTTGGTCATCTGCATAATTAGTTTCGTTTCGTTTTAGATGCTTAGCACATTATCACATGAAACATAATGTCCACATATCACGTCTCTGTCTTAAGATGTAACTTTCAGTTATTCTAGGTTCTCATTTAAGTTTTAAATCTTTTGACCGCCAAACCTAAATCATTACAAAATAGCTAAAGTTCTAAGCTTTATTTAACCTTCTGTACTGTATCAATCAACCTTAAAGTTTTAACTTTCCTAAATCATCCTAACAAAAGAGAAAACATTAATCACTGCCAGACACACCCCGCCCCAAAGACAATAAGTGACAGACAATAGTCAAACTCACTAAAGTAGTGGCTCACTTAGAAGTCTCCGCCCTAATGACAAACATGACCATATTCACAAAGTCCTCCATTCGCTACAACCCAGAGCTTTGCCCCAAATTCTTCATAAATCGTTAACTAATTACTTCAATCTCACAATTCAACTAAACAATAAATACACATCAATTAGCCCTAAAATTATTTTCAACAATCAGTACATACAGATAAATATACATATATCTTAACATATGCATATAGTGTTGATAATATGTATACCTGCAATGTTCGAGGCTCTTGAGCTTCACGGATAGCTTGAACAAGCGCGGCAGTAGCTAACGCCTCGACACTCCGATTCCTCAAACAAGTAGCAGAAGAACAATCCCTAAAAAGCTGAAAAGCATGATCAGAAATATCACAATCCAACCCTAATATAGAAGCCACATCAATTATCTGCAAATAAGCCCTAAGATTATCCACGACAACAGACGGTCCAGAGGCAGACGAAGACGACGTCGTTTCAAGTACTCTTTCAAGTTCAGCCAAATACCCTGAATACGAAACAGAGGATTGGGCGAAAACCGGATACGGCTCGAGTGACCAGGTGGAGAAAGCGGTTATGAATCCGGTTGGTTCGAATGGGTCGTCTTCTTCGGTTTGGTCAGGAAGAGTTGGTAGGTCAGGTGTGACTAGGTATAATGGGGTGTCTTGTGCGCGCGTGTGGAAAAGATGGTGGGATTGAGTTTGGCGTTCTTCGACCACGCGCCCGCATGATATGCATTCTGTTATGAATCTGCCGGAAGATGTGGTGGCGCACCGGCCTTGGGTGGTTGAACAGTACGGGCATTTCATTTCTGGGTGGGGGTTGTTGGTTGGGGTTTGTGTCTTTGGCGGTGTTTGACTGTTTGCCGCTGAATTGCTAGTTTGTTTCTCAATTAAGTGGTCTTTGAATTGGGAACTTCTGATATGCATAACATACAATTTGATAATTTTGTGCGCATGTAAATCTAACATCCAATACCGTCTCCTAGATACTAAGATGTAAATAGTCTTACTTCTACATCTACATAATAAAATTGCTTTCTGGTTATCTAATGATAGAAAAAATCTCTAATTTTAGCTTTTGCATGATGTGAAGATTAAACACTTAACTTATGTCTTCAAAAGTAATGGTGTTAACCACAAGTATTATACTATCGTCATATATATCCATTTGATTTCTTTTTAATGTGGTAAATTCGGTCACAAATCCGAGTCATGTTTACAACGGACTGACACAAAAGCTTCACAAATTTTTTTTGATATCCATATCACTCTTCCATCATAAACTTCACAAATGCCTCTCGTTTATCTCCTTCCAAATTCCAAAAGTTTGACACGACTTTTGGTTCACGCATGATCTTTCAACTAGCCTTGAACTTGTCCATACGAGGCATCGATGAAATTTTAGAAAATTTGGCACTCACCATGGATATTTTATTTTGCAATTCCACTTTAGCTTTCAACAAGTTAGCTGTTGTTTTACGGGGTTCTTTGTCAAGTAGAGCAACTTCATTGTTGATTTCCTTACCAAGAGTATCAAGTCTACATTTCTTTTTTCTAGCGCGAGTACTTGAAACTATTCTCTTTAATAAAGATACAATCAGTTTGTCCACAAATACTTGATTAGGATAAAGACAATTTTAATCATCAATTCAATACAAGTCTTCAATTTATTAAATTTCAGCATTCAAACATAGTTTGAACTAACTTATTGATCCACTCATTTGATGTCCTAATAGAAGTGATATCTCTAAACGTGGTCCACTCAAATTAATGTTGGACTAACATAGACTGATGCATAAGCCCTTATTAATAGAAGATTTTAATTAGTACATTCAACAATTTCATGGCACAAAATCCATAATTGATATTGATAATAAATAGATAATATCAACTTAAAAAATAACTTGCCTACAACATTATAAAATGATATAAGATAAATTAATATCAAAAAACATAATTACTATGAATTTGTCATTTTCGATTAACAGTTATTATAACATAGGTTTATGTAAGCTTATTGTTATTTGATTAAGATAAGATAGATTAATAATGTATATATTTTTGAAAAAAATTTTTATTTTAAATGTTACCTAATAACGAGTGAGGTAGAAGATAGTTATGCGATGAAGAGATAATTTTAGACATGAGATGAAGTGTGGAAAAATTTATGAAAGCCATAATCATGTATAGTTTACATTACATAGGGAATTTTGGTCTTTTGACATTCAGATAAAAGATAAAATCAATAGATTAAAGTAGAAATGTGCATGGGTCGAAACTCGACTTGAACAGGTGTGACCCGAGATTGCATTAAAAACTCTCCCGGGCGGGTAGGGTCGGGGCCGGGTTTTACCGGGTCGGGTTTGGTTTGTAAGGTTGACCCAAATTTTGGTGAAGAAGATGGTGATGATCCGAAATGCTTGCTGTTTTCAACCTCAAAACGATTAATGTTGTGTACAAAAATTCAACAATTTCAAAACTAAATGTCTAGGATTTGAAGTAATCGTATGGAAGGTTGAATATGTGAGAAACTGAGATACAAACAAAAGTGAGATGAAACAAAAGTGATGATATGTTGGGTTTGTGTGTGTACTATATGGGGAAGTGAGTTCTAACTTGGGCATATATAATATATTAATATGTTTAAAGATCTATTTGATATCTAAGGATGAAATTCACTTATACATCTCCCATTTACCAACCCATATATATTACTATTGTTCATCTACTTAGCACATCATACACATTCTTTTAATGCCAACAAGTAACAAATATATTCTCCCCTATTTACTACATAATTTTGTTTGAAAAAGCAAATTTCCAATAATCCAAAACCAAGAAGGAACGACAATACAAACATTCAATGACAAAAAGTGAATCTTCAAATTGCTCTTCACATTAACGTTAAAAAACAGTGCTTTTGATGATTTTTGTAGTTTTATTTACAAATATATCTAACAGGTTTTAACGGGTCAAGCTGGCAAACCATGGGGTTAACCCTACCTGACCTAACCCGAAAAATTGCTGATATGTTAAACTGTGATCCGTCCCGTTTGATGACTGGATGCGTTGGGTCGGTTATGATCGGGTTTTTAACGAATTAAAAGCTCATCCCTGGATTATTCAAAGTTTTAAGTGGATTAAAACTATTTATTAGGCGGATATATAAATTTTTAGTAAAAATTATTAAAAACTAGAGTATATTTAAAAAATTACACGGTGGGTCAAGTCAAACCCATTCCCACTCAAAGATTCCCAAACTAAAAACCGAACACACTTTGGTTTAACTTTAGTTTTATTGTTGGTTTATGAGAAGGTGGAACACTTGTCGTCAGCGAGTTGCCGTTCCCCACCTCCACACCTGAAAAACCTATTTCATTTGTAACCCTAACAAACACCGATTGTTGAAATCAGTTAACAATTTATTAAATTATCTTATTTCTGCTTCAAAATCACAATTGCATTGTAGTGGTCTGTCGATCTTTCCGTCTGTTTAAAACTCTGTTTTTTTTTTTCCTTTTTTTGTTTTTGTTTTCATATCTTTATAGTAAAGTAATAAAATAATTGCTGTATGTTTTTGCAGGTAGTAAAAGGGGGAATTGCTAAAACTTATACATTTCTTCATCTTCAACATGGCATTGGTTGGTATTTATTTATTAGTCACACACACACACACACTTCAAATTATCATATCATATTGCTTTTATAATTATAATAATAATCGATTTCAATTTATTTTACTACAGTATGACATAACTAATCTATCAGACAGCGACGAAGAAGAATTTAAACCCGACCCATTTATAAACCACTATTCAACTCGTATTGGGGTGCGTATCCCTTCTTCAGTTCTTCCTCATGCTTCTAAATTTTATATATATCTATATATTTGTATGTATGTGTGTTTTTGATAAATCAATTATTGTTTTACTTTTGTTTATTATGCGCATAGTAGTTAGTGATTATAGTAACAATACTAATAGGATTCCTCTCTGTTTGCTTCTAGTATGTGTCGCTCTAGTTGCTCCCAAGTCGATTTTCAGATTCAGATTATTTTTCATATGTGCACGTCTATAATAATAATAATAATATAATTTTTATTATTATGACACTACTTACCTTTTTGCAGAGGGATGATGGTGCAAGCTCGTCTGGAAGCAATGTGAGGTCAACTCTCTTAGGAATGGGATTTCCGCCCCATCTCGTTGATAAAGCTATAAGTAAAGATGGTATACGTACTGAATCTTTGTTTGGGGAGCTATTTTTTGCTTTTGTGATTAGGGGCGGCATCACGGTCATTGGCGGATCCATAGTGTTATTAGGGGGGTCCCAGGCACCTCGTCACATTAACCCAACAAATATTGATTTACATATTTTTAAGTTTTTTAACATCTTTACTTGAGATTTTCACTAAAATAAAAAAATGAATGTTGGTTTTTTATTATCATTAGGGTAGTATATATATGTCTTGTGTACTTAAATGAAACAATATATTTGTATTTTTATGATTTTGATATGTTAATAGCATGCTTGGATAATTCAATGAAAAAATTACAATCAAATGTTTTATGTACATCTAAGTTTTTATTTAAATAAAAGGCATACCTATTTCTGTATCATATAATAATCTTACATGTAACGTAAAACTAAACCTGAATATTCTTGAATCGTTACCAACCCATATGTATTATCGTCTCTACTACATATTGCCCCTTCTTAAAAAATTTCCTGGATCCGCCACTGATCATGGTTGATTTATATCTGACGTGAAAAAAAAAAAAAAACTTTTCTGATGTAGGCGAAGACAATATGGATATATTATTGGAAACTCTCGTTGCATATTCTGTAAGTGCCTGCTGGCTGAACATACATTACTAATGAGGATCAATTTCTTTTGAGAAGAAATGATTTGTGTCTCCACTTTGAAAAATAGCACTTGTGCTAGTCGATATGACTACTTGATTAACTGGCCTGTTTCTAACATAACAGGACGTTCAAACATCAAAGGCCAGATCATTACAGCCTGGTAATGGCTCAGTCCTGTACGAAGACAAGGAAGTAGTTCAAGGTAGTGGAAAAAGGAAGGTAAATTCCACCTGCTGACTTTGAGTTTTAATTTGTAACAATTAGTTATAGCTCTAGTTAGGTAGTTTTTGTAGGTTTATATTTTATTAGTATCATGTACCTATTTTATGGCATTTGTATGAAGAATATCATATACATTGATACGTGTAACATAAAATATATCTGAAATAGATCTACATACATTGATACGTGTAACACAAATGCCAAGAACCCACACTCAAAACAATCCGAAACTTATAATGAAATCCAAAAAGAAAATCAAGTCCAAAACTTTTAATCAAATTAAAATTTGAAATATCAACGGTGTGAGAACTTGGGGAGGCCACAAGTGGCTGGTGTAGGAAGGCATTGGTGTAGAGTTTGGATGTGATGCTGTCAGTGGAGATAGAAGATGATGGTGATAGGCGATGCTGCTCGTGAAGCAAGGCGGCGATGGCACTGGTGGAGGTTGTGGTCTATATTGTTTCCAGTTTGGTGTCTTTAAAGTTTAAAGATAGTTTTGTTGATTGTTAGTAAACCCTTAATTTGCTAAATGCAACATAAAGCTCATTAACATTTTAATGGCCATTTAATTCAAGGTTAAGATTAAAACTTTAAGACTTGAAGTTAAGTTTTAAGAACCAAGAAAGTCACATCACAAAAAGCCAGTGTCGTGCTAATTTTCATCCTTTTTACAACAAGTAGGCTTATAAAATATGTTAAGAAAGTATAATTATGATCCATACACGGAAGAAAAAGAAATGCATGTTTTAGTGCGGTTAACCATATTATACCAGGTGAAAGGGTTTGCTAAAAGCCTAAAACGAAGGACATGAAACTACTGATTTAGTTGAAAAGAACTACGATACCGAGCTAATAAGTGGTATATACATTGGTAGACCATGTTTCAGCTGCCTTTTTTTTTGTTTAAGATGATTGAAACTAACATTTTATGTGAAATCAACAGGCTGTTCTTATATCACATTCTGAATCATCTGATTCCCTGGAATGTTTATTTGGTGATGAGAAGGATATAAGCAGCCGGAGTACCGAAACTACAACATCTGCTTTGAAAAAGGTAATTCTCTGGTTGCGAAGCAGGCTAGTAGTAGGTGACTTTTGAGTCTCTACTATTATGATCTACATATATATATATATATATTTAGTTTAGTTATAATTTAACTTTCATCTGATACCTTAGGTTTTGACTTCGGTTCAACAGCCACCTTTCGGTAATATTAGTGCTGTTGTATTTTCTTACCCAAATACAGTAGTTCCGTTTATGGTTTTGCTTTGGACTACTCATGTATTATTTTTGATTTTGTTCAATTTATTCAGGACTTGGATGAGCATTTTGATGACAAAAAGGCATCCTTACTAATGATGAATTTCACTTTGGAGGAAGTTGAGTTTGCAATGAGCAAACTTGGTATTGTCTATCAGTTTTTCTATATATATATATATATATATATATTTTTTTTTTTTAAGTATTTATTTTGTCCTGTGCTATGCTACATATAATAACAAGCCCTTTAACCCAAACTAGCAGAAATATAGCTTGAATGAGTTCCATCTACTATTTTTCCTACTTATTTAAAAAATAGTTCAACTGAAAAATAGTTCAACTGGCACACTGTCTTGTAATGTACATATAATTTTCTTTTAAATTTTGGCAGGCGAAGATGCTCCCATTACCGAGCTTGTAGATTTTATCTTTGCTGCTCAATTGGCTAGCACAGATGATCCCAACAAAAACCATCAAACTAAGAATGAGGTCTCTAAACTTCCATTTACCGCTAGATATGCTCAGTTTCTTTATTTGACCATCTTTGCAGGTTCTTTGACTTGTTAGTAAGATCATTTAAATGTGCGTCTCCTGAAGAGCCATTTTTTTTATATATAATTTGCTATCACTTGACTCATCTCCCCTTGTAGAGTGGTACTTTAGTTTTGAGGGGAGCAAGAGCATTCTTACTTACACTAGTTAACTCCATAAGTGCTTAGAAAGCTGTTGCATATTTAACATACAGATTTTCATGAGTGATGCAAATTGAGTGTGCCAAAATCTCTGATTTGATAAATGGTTGGATACCATAAAAACAGTTCTGGCTTTGTCATTTATTATGTTATGCATTGACTTATTTTATTTTGACAAAGCTGTTCATATCTCTGCTCCGCTTCAATCTTTTTTGAAAATGAGTTGCATTTAATCTTGTAGACTTAAAATGACTGGTTCTCAAGTTGTACATGTTCGAAGCTATATAGATATAATTGGCACTTGTTTATGGAGGATAGACTGTATTATGTTTCTAACCAATTTTCTTGGATATCAACTTTCTTTTTCATAGCTAATTGGTCTATTTCTCGAAGTCAACCATGAAGAATATAAATTTCCTCACATTTGTGTTGTTCTAGAATTTATTTTTCTAACTTCAATGCTAGTTAAGGCTCATCACCTTTTACAGTTTCATAAATGGAGTTACATATTTTATTGGCATAAATAGACTCTTGTTTTTGTCTTTTCATGGTAAAAACATGATCTGCGGGCTACCCAAACTGTATAACTTGGTACTAATGCATACATCATCAATGCAATGATGCGGAATTTGGCTTGCATCATATTTTACTTGCTTACGAGCAGATGTTCGTTTATATGCTTCTAGAACAAAATGAATATCCAATTCAAGTTATATTGTTTGCTTTCTAACACTAACTCCGCTTAAGTTGGCAGGATGCCACCACTGAGACCTTGTTTGGGACCATGGACAAGACACTTAAATTGCTTGATATGGGCTTCTCTGAACAGGATATATCTGCAGCCATTGAGAAGTATGGTGAGTATATCTTGAAGTTGTCTTGCATTCTATCCATGTCTTGGAACTGGATAAACACAATATTAAAAATATTAGCCCTCCTCTTTGAAAGATATTTTATCTTTCAGGTTCAGAAATATCTATATCAGAGCTTGCTGACTCGATTGTTTGCGATCGGATGGGTGGTCCTTATGTTAAGAAAGAAGAGGTTATCTTTTATACTTCTTTCTTTTGATTTGTTCATCAAGGTCACTCCTTTGTATGGAAACTACCTTTTTGCAGGCAAGACCTTATGCAAAGAGTGAACAATCCTGCAAATCCATCTTGACTACGTTAACGTTTGTTAATGACTTCCGATTTACTTTACAGGATCACCTATCGTCTTTTGGAAATAACTCATGGACGGTTGGGAATAAATTCAAGTCCACGGCTGTGGGGGCTGATAAAGTGTTGGATGCCAGTTTTTATAGTAATTTGGCACTAAGAACGGAAGAAACAATCAAGGCTGCAGCTACTCAGGAGATTGTTGACAGCTTCAAAGGGAAAAAACCAAAAGAAGAACATGTTGATGAACCGATTAGTTTAAAAAGACCAAAACCAGAATTTGATTATTTGAATAGTAATTCTGGACCAGCAAGCACTTTATCTAAATCTCCACCGAGTTCCAAGGTTTTACAGAGACAGCTCAAGTATAAAGCAAGACGTATGGCAGGAATAGGAGTTCCTAAACTCATCCAACCTGTTTCATGCAGCAGTGTAGACCAAATGGTAGCAAAAGCTCCATTATTTTTCTACGGGAATGTTACGAATTTATCTCATGATTCATGGGTCAAAATCTCTCAGTTCTTGTATGCAATCGAGCCTGAATACATCAACACTCAGTCTTTCTCAGCCTTGAATAGGAAAGAAGGTTATATACATAATCTCCCGACCGAAAACCGGTTTCATATCCTGCCGAAGCCACCAATGACCATAGAAGATGCAATACCACAAACGAAAAAGTATTGGCCTTCATGGGATACAAGAAAACATCTAAGTTGTATTAGGTCTGAAACTATCGGAATTTCCCAATTGTGCGACAAGTTAAGAAATATATTGATAAATTCTAAGGGCCTACTTTCTGTTGAACAACAAAAGGACGTTCTTCACAAATGTAGGACCTTGAATCTCATGTGGGTGGGTCGTAACAAACTAGCTCCAATTGAACCTGAATCGGTGGAGCGGATTCTTGGGTACCCGTTGCATCACACTCGGGCAGATGAGCTAAGTCTGGGAGAAAGACTGGAATCTCTCAAACACTCTTTCCAAACTGACACTTTGGGATACCATTTATCTGTTTTGAAGTCTATGTTTCCTGAGGGATTGACTGTGTTGTCAATCTACAGTGGAGTTGGAGGTGCAGAAATTACTTTGAACCGCCTTGGGATTCGTTTGAAAGCAGTTGTTTCAATTGAACCATCAGAAACGAAGCGTAAAATTCTTAGGGACTGGTGGGATAACTCGGATCAGGCAGGAGAATTAGTTCAAATTGCCACTATTCAGAAGCTATCGAGTAGTAAGCTAGAGAGCCTCATGAAGAAGTTTGGGGTTTTTGATTTCATTATTTGTCAAAACCCATATACCTACTCTGCTAGAAGTGTTTTGGCTGCTGTAGAAACCGAAAGCTATGCAGGTTTAGACTTTTCTATGTTCTATGAGTTTGTTCGTGTTTTGCAGAGAGTTAGGAGTGCAATAAAGACCAGGTGACTACTATTTTCTACCTATTGTTTCCTATCCCCTTTGTTAATGATGGGATTATGGAAGCATGATGTATTAATAAGCACCTTATTATTATTGTACAACTTGAACTTTTTAGAAACATGATCCAAATTGTTTAGCAAATCTTCGCTTTGTAGTTAACATCCATTTTGGCTTTCTTTCTCCCTTTTACTTGCTGATATCCCCACATATTTCTATTCCATGCACCTTTTTAAAGGATAAAATATCAATCAAATATGTATAAAAAATACCCCATAATTTATTTTTGGCCACAATTGTTTAGAAATTCACCAGATCAAGGCTAAAGTTTACTTCTACTCGTTCCCTTGAAATAATGAGCCCCAAAGTTTAAATCCTGTCATTTTAACTACATATAAATACTTAATTGGCAGTTTGATCGGTATCATAATTAAATGATTTAGATCTAATCACTTTATACTAGATAGGATTGTATGCACGAGAGGTATGTGATTGTGGTTTAGTTTGCAAGTAATTAAAATGACATGTAATTATTTTTGGTTTTATAGGGTTTTTCACAAAAGATTAACTCGTAAACTAATAATTTGTATTTAAGTTATTTATTCATAACATCATTAACTTAACACATTTTGGGTACATCTTATATTTTCTGAATTAGTATCTTATCCCTACAACTATTTGGACTCGATTGAATTACAATAACTTGTTTTACAATGATCAAAATAAGTATGTGCAAATAAAAACAAAAATCATAAACCCACATCTATACCGAAAGTATAAGTTCAAGATTCATGTTCATACAAACATATTCCGCTCAAAGAAAAACATTTAAACCATAAATCCTAACTTACCAGAAGCAATTACATAATGTTTAGTCTTCGGTATCTAATTATAGGATTGAAAAACTTCACGGTATATGGAAGAATGAATAATGGTTTAACGGTGGTTTAAGGTTTTGAGTGAAACTGATGGGATGACAAGTTTTGATATGTTGTTTGATGTCTATAATAATGAAAACATAAGGTATAAGAATTTTTTTTTAAAGTCGTGAATTTAAGAATGAAAATGAGATAGAGGATGTAATATTACTTTTCTTTCGTTCATAGTTCTTATAACTTTACCGACGACACTTCTCCGTAAAAAGTTTATAGAATAATACTACGAAGCTTTACTTTCATCATATTATTTATTTTATTTTTTTTTAAAGCTTTTTACCTCTTAAATTCAGTCTTAATCATTCTTGTCTTTGACCATTTTTATCAACAAATTAGATTTTCATAAAGATAGAAGCAAAGTAATATGCTTTTAAAAAAAGGATTTGTTAAAATAAAAATTAACGTGTTGCATTAAAATTTACGAGAGCAACTATCCGCGCATTGCGGCGGTGAGATGGTGGGGTGATAGGTCATAGAGTGTCATAGCCAAATGTCTTAGCCGTACGGGCTCCGCCTTCAGATTTAAAAATTCGTCGAAAGCATATCGAATGACATCTCTAATGAAAGAGCACGAAATTTTATGAACACCCATATAATTTTTATAATTTATCGACGTACGGTTTTTAAGATAAAAGATTTTGAATGAATTGGAGGAATAAATGATTTATGGAGGAGAGAGAACGAATACGATTGGTTGATATTTGAGGAGAGAGAAAGGGTAATACTGTATAGTTATTTTAGGTAAATATAGAATAGATAGGAGGGACATTTTGGGAAGTAAATGTTGAAAATAAATGTTGAAAGTTGAAAGTTCAAAGGTGGAATTGCTTTATAATATAGTATAGATATCTTAGTGTTTAAAAATTTAATGGTGATTTTTAATATGAATTGTACAAGTTTTTAAACATAAATTATTAGTGACAACCTTAAATTGTCAGAAAAATTTACTAAAATGATTAAAACAAAGAGAAATATTGTTACTTTTTCTAACATAAAAATATAGTTATTTTAATTTGTGTAATTATAAAATAATTTAAATTAATTAATTTGTAAAAGAGAAAATCGCGACAATAGCCAAATTTCGTTGTGATTGTACCAAAATAGCCAAGTTTTTTCAAATTATCACAAAATAGCCATATAAATCGCAATAATTGGAACCTTATAATCTATACGAGATTTTGCAAAATCACTACGAGATTTTGCAAAATCGCTATGAGATTCTGAAAATCTCTACGAGATTTTGCAAAATCGCAATATGTTGACTTTGACTTTTTTTTTTCTTTTCAAAATCGCAATGTGTTTTGTTGTAAAATCACGATTACCGTCTATGGGTGAAGAGAGGAAAGCGACAACATGCAGTCGTTGTAAAGAACGTAATCATACAAGGCTGAATTGAGGTGCACCCATTTCATCACAAACATCTTTTCCTCCATCGAGATAGTATGGATTTTCATCAAGATCAAAATCAAAAGGTAAATCAAATCAACTTTACACTCTTCACTTTTCGGGACTGATAGCTTAGGGGATTATTAGCATGTCTCCGGTATGTTTCTTATGTATTTGAAGCTTTGTATTCATGGACCATGTAATAATTTAGTATGTTTAAAAGAAAAAATAAAATCTCAATAATCACAACAAAACACATTGCAATTTTGCAAAAAGAAAAAAAAAATAGTCAACATATTGCGATTTTGTAAAAGGTTTTTTATGCGATTTTAAAGTTCTTTATGCGATTTTGTCCAATTATTGTGATTTATATGGCTATCTTGTGATAATTTGAAAAAATCTGACTATTTTGATACAAACGCAACGAAATTTGTCTATTGTCTCGATTTTCCCTTCTAAAACCCTAGAGAGTCGGTGGTATCATCAAAAACCCTCACACACCTTCAGTCCACCACCACCCCGCCATCTTCATTCTTCACAGCTCCGTCCGTGCCACTACCATCTTCACAGCTCTATGGACATCGACTTCCAAGACCTCGACGGTCCATCCAAGGCACCACCCACAAAAACCGGCAAATTCGCCCCTAAAAACTCCAAATTCAAACCTGTAGCTAAGCCAAAGCTCGAGCCAGAACCACTACCAGTACCGATTTCACCCGCGGTCCCGAAAATCGAGCCAGATGATTCAAAACCACCTCTGGTTAACTCAACCGCCGAAACCGAAAAACCGGCTGTAGATGCTAATGGTAGTCTCAAAACTGATACTGATGATCACATGTTTATGGAAATAGATAATGATAATCATATAGAACAAGAAGATGAAGAGGATATAGTTGTTCGAGAAATCGACGTTTTCTATAATTCGTCTCTTGATTCCAATTCTAAGGTTAAATTTTCGATAATTTTATAGAAAGCGATTTAATTGTATCTATCTAACTTAAAATTGTATATATCTACAGCTATGTGTATGGCAATATCCTCTAAGACCAATTTGGAGGCCTTATGAACTAGAAGAGCGATGTGAGACGGTAAGTATGCAGCGTATAGATTGCTTTTGATGTTAAATGGATTTTAGGTTTGATTTGCGTGAGATGGTAAGTTATTTGGATGATTTGTATTTGTAGGTTAGGGTGAATCAAGAGACTGCGGACGTTGAGGTCGAAATGTCTGTGCAAGTTGATTCCGAGAATTTTGATGCTGCTGCTAATGATGACAGAGCAATGACAAAGCAGGTATGTCTTTATTCTTCTGTCAATGTATCAAAGGAATAGACTGACTGTGTTGCAAATCTTGATATTGAAAATGTTTTCATAATTTCGTAGATTATTATTTGAGTCAAGTTCTACAACTATCGTCCTTGGATTATTGTATGAAATATACATCTGAGTGATTATACTCTATAGAATGATAGGGCAATCCCCCAGGGTGAACAATGCTTACAATTTTTACATTAGTGTGCTTTCCGAAGAGCAATTGTTTTTAAACCTAAATCAAAAGGTGCTGAGTATGTTATCAAAACATATTCTTTTTTGTTGACAGAAGACACTAAATTAGTAGTTTACTAGATGAATTTAGTTTCAGCCTACCACAATATGTTCATTTGGTAGCTAGCTTAACGGATGATCTCGAGATTGCATGCTTTTTTATTTTATAATTGGATGCTCTGAAGCTGTTCTATCTAGTGCTTACAGCTTCAGGGCATGAGTGCTTACTGAACCTATCCCGCAGTTATGATCATATTGCAGTTTATTTCAAATATCATAATTCAATACATTGCCCAGGTCACAAACAGCTGTGACCCTTCTGTGCTTGTTTTTACCCAGAGTAGAATAAATCACCTTTAGGTTGTCATTCATCTGCTTCTGCTTCTTGTCTTTATACTTATTTTCATTGTTGACTTATTTGTCCCGCATAGCTTTATGTTTTCCTAGTTTTTGCCTAAATATCACGTTCTTCATTATGTTTAGGTATTATCATCTGCTTGGCAGCCACCGACAACAACTCGTTATGCCGTAGGACTTCTGATGGGAAATGAGGTGTGTTTTCTCGTCACTATCAACTTTATGCCTATCTCAGAAGAAACCCAGATATTTTAATTAAGCTCACTTTTTCGGAGCTGTCGAACACTGAGGTCACCAAAATAAGTGTATTGATGAAAGTATTATCTTAGCCTGTGGGCTATGACTATACGACAGGAAAAAATATCTCTAATCTTTGTTTATGCTTGAACTTTTCTGTAAGTTTATCTTTAAGAAGTGGGATGTGAAACCTGTTTTAACAGGTAGAAGCTACCTAATTTGTAACCATAAAATGCTTCTTTCTCAATTTCTTTTGCAGTTGCACCTCAACCATGTCCATGCAGCTGTGCAGCTCCGGCCGTCAATGCAACACCTTAAGCATGAGCACCCATCAAAGAAGTTGAATACAACTCGTGATGAGGACATTGTCGCTTCCTTGGACATCAAGCATGAAAAAGCTACAAAGCAATCCAAGCCACAGGTTCGTATCTTAAGGATTTCTCAAAACTTTACTGCAGTTTTTTTCTCTTGTGTTGTGAGCCACTACTTTAATCAGAATTGAATGATTGTCTGATTGAGCAGTTGAGGAAATCGACTTTCTTATATTAGTCAAACTCAACTATGGGAGGTTGGGGCTTCTTTTTAATTTGTTGTAAAAATAAGCAGCACACAACTGCTAAATTCTGACACTATGAATGTTGTGTTGAATGGCAAATGACTTAATGGTTGTCAATTTGAAGAAACACTCCCGTATATTTCAAAGTTCTATACATGAAATAGAAAAAGTATATCACTTGCTAATATTCTTGATTTTCTGAACATTTTACAATACATCGTAAGCTCTAAGTATGTGCTATACTGTATCTATATTTTCATTGTTGTTTATGATGCATCGTTCTTGCATGACATAGATAATAGCTAACTCAAGTCACATCATATGAGTCAAAGAGTAATATTGTGGGGGAAAATTGCATTTCAAGGAAACATACTTTGCGTGAATCTTTATTTCAGGAAATCTCTTTTAATCTCATTAATTAAGAAAACATATTGCCAACATTTCCTTAATTTGGACTATATTGGCCAAGTTTTAAGAACAAAAGTTGCATCAACGACGGAAACATACTACTTATGTTTCTTTAATAAGGGTATTTTCAGTAGTTAATGACATTGAAACAAATTTTCCGAAGTTAAAGACTTAAGCAAAGTACAGCTTCGTTAAAATGTTGTCCTTTTATCCTGTATATAAATAGAAAGAAATCGCGTAAAATGAATAACTAGTGGCTTGAGTCGGGAGTGGGAGAGACCGAAAACATTAATTAAGAAAACATATTGCCAACATTTCCTTAATTTGGACTATATTGGCCAAGTTTTAAGAACAAAAGTTGCATCAACTACGGAAACATACTACTTATGTTTCTTTAATAAGGGTATTTTCAGTAATTAATGACATTGAAACAAATTTTCCCAAGTTAAAGACTTAAGCAAAGTACAGCTTCGTTAAAATGTTGTCCTTTTATCCTGTATATGATAGAAAGAAATCGTGTAAATTGAATAACTAGTGGCTTGAGTCAGGAGTGGGAGAGACCGAAATATTAAGTTAAAACACCAAGAGATCAGTTGTTTTCTGAAAGCTTGATAGATCTTATCGATCATCTAATTACCTCCATCAACGTTTTCTAATATGCATGGAGGTGATGGACAGCTGGTGAAGGCAGAAATTTTTATTGGTTTTTTAGCTACCTTACTTATATTCACCCTTGGATGTGGTTCATTTACATAGATAACATAAAATACTACAAAAGTATCATGAGGTTATC
This sequence comes from Erigeron canadensis, assembly GCF_010389155.1. Classification (NCBI taxonomy): domain Eukaryota; kingdom Viridiplantae; phylum Streptophyta; class Magnoliopsida; order Asterales; family Asteraceae; genus Erigeron; species Erigeron canadensis. The sequence continues at coordinate 36,699,983 of NC_057762.1, read as the reverse complement.
CTTATAGGTGAATATGTAAAAATGATATGTTGTTTCCAGTGACATTTGAATCCACTGGGCCTGCCACGTCTTGTCATATTATTTTCTGGAATTGCCTTAGTTACATGTCTTATGTGATTTTAGTGAGATTAACTAGTGGTTCTTTTATGTAAATATTCAGAGCAAGGTACCAGGAGCTGTGAATGAGCAAAGTGCTGATACTAAAGAGGTAACAAACCTTTCTTTTACAATTGTATTAATAGTTTCTGATGCTTCCTTCATATAGTCTAGCTGCACAAATATGTGCCTTCCCAAAAACCGGGCCAGCCTTTATATGGTCTAGTTACACAAGTTTGTGCATTCCCCAAACCTGGGCCAGCCCGTGGATGAATATGTGTGACATAACTTTTATGGTCTAGGAATATGTTTCATCTCATCAACATAAAGATAAATATACAACTTCGAGATTCACTTATGATGTTGATCCATGAAGTGATTTCATAGGTGGGGAAATCTAACGTTTGTTTGATGACAAACATAGATATCTGTTGCATCTAAATGCCTGTATTCGTTACCTATGAATATCATCCAATTGATTTACTTTCGTTTTAATTCATAGTTATTTTGATATTTTGATAACTATGACCGACCTTAGAGGTTTAGAATAATCAAAAATGTTCTTTTTTTTCACGTGTTTATGACCAGGTTCGTTCCAATCTCATCTAAAATTATCCAGTTGGAAATCTGATGTGTGAGGTTATAACGCAAATTACTGTTGGTTGTCATCCCATAATTGTTTTAACTTTTAAGTACCACTCTGACCCACAATTCAAGATAGAATATCTCTCGTCTCAACACACTCGATGACATCTACAACTTGGTGACTGGGAGTAGATCCAAACTGGCAAGTAGATGCCTTGTAGACTTGTAGCTCCGTTTTGTAATTTCTATAATCTAAAGTTGAATATTTCATGCCCTCGGACAATAATTACAAAGACCGAATAGGTGAAACCTTCATTCCGGGTGAGGGGAAGCACACCATCATCCTCAACCCTCAGCACGTCTATCAATTTGTATGCACAAGCTGTGTTCGGAAAAGTTTTAAACTGCGGATTACGTCACCCATCAAGTGATTGTTGTTGACTCCTAGAGGGAAAGTTAGTCTAATAACCATAGATGAAGAAATTAACAAATGTGGAGAAACAAGTTTGGATTACTAGGATTACTTTTTTCTGCTCATTGTTGGCGATTTGTTGTCTTCAGCCCATAGTGGCCCACACAATTATGGACAGCAAAGAATTAGAGAAAAGAACGGAAAGAGTCTGGCCAGCCCTAACTCTTATGGGCCCAGTTTGTTAGAGACTTGTCCAGCAAGTTTAGCAAATTCTGGTCTATAAAATTAATCTGCTGTACTTGTAAATTTTATCACTCAATAATACAAAACCCTAGTTGCCCCCGTGGATTAGTTCACATGCATAGTGTGAGAAACCACGTAAATCCTTGTGTTCTTTGCTTTCTACCTTACTGTTTTGTGTGTTTGTGTTCTGAATACTTAACATTAATCTTCCCTTCCATTTGGATAGAGTGCTTAGCAAGTTTGGATTATTATATCTTCAATCTTGGTATTATTTTTAGGCTTTTAGCTAGGTTGAAATCAGGTAGAGCTGTTTTATTATCATGGTTTTTTTTTTACTCTTTATGCTTTGTTTTCTGATTACAATATTACTCTTGGTGTTACTTAAAACTGTTAGCCATAATTCAATTAGGTATATGATAATTTCTCACTTCTGTCTGATACCGCAATAGTTACCCCCTATAAACGTTTGACAATACATTAATTGTGTTACCATTATTCTACACTAAATATCGTTTTTGATTAATTGGTTGTTTCATTGCTCTCGAATGGTAAGACTTGATAGCCTATTGCTTTTCATGTAATCTGGACACTGATCTTTCTTCATCTTTTTGTGTTCTCTTCTTCAGCAGTGGATTCCCCTCAAGTATCATGGTGAAGCAAGTCAAATGTCGCGTGGATATATACAAAAGATGGTAGCACAACAAGCCTCTGAAATCCAATTTTCGATGACTCAGTATGTTGCTGTGTTGTTCTGAATGAGTTATCTTATTTTAGAATATGCATATAAATTATAACCTACCATTTACTTTATGTTATGCATGTTGCAGGTCTGATTATATCGACTCTTTGTGTCCCATTACAATTGACAAAACCAAACCCACAGGTCCATCTCGAAGGTGACTTCTTGGTTCCTTACTTCCTTATGCCATTGCTGTTTGTTTGCTTTTGTTTGCTTACTTGCGCATATTAGAGTTTTTGTGAGTCGTCTTAGCATGCTCACATCTATGGCAGGCGGTAGCTAAGCAAAACAATCACTTTAGAAATTATCAGGTAGTGGTTCTTAGTCTCGACGGCGACTTTAGGGTGGATATGACTTTTTGGTCGTAGTTCTGCAACATCCCCAGAAATCTTACTTCTGATCTCTAAAACAAAGAGACTGGCCTATCATATACTTAATTATATTTATCCTGATGTAAATCCTGTGTTCCAATGTTAAAATCCAATCTTAATTTTATTAACCTCGTAAAATACAACACTTGTATGTTTTTATGTGCTCATTTCTGACTAATGTCTAAATCAAAAGAAAATTTGTTTTGAAGTTAAAATGTGACTTAAATATACAACGATACAGAAAGCATCTGCCTCTCTCACGAAGTTCACACTCATTATCTTGGTCTTTGCTTTTTAATTGTGGAGTCTGATTGTATCCCATTGGTCAAGTAGCCTCTATGGAGTGGGAGCCTAAGGCCCCTGACATGGGTCTTTCTCTTCTGGCCACTTTACGTCCTTATGTTTTTTTCTTTTTGTTTGTGTCAACTTTCTTTTGCTGTGTTGTTCCATATTTATGTGAACCCGTATCCTTGTGGGTTTGCGGTTTTGTGCGTATTTGTATACTTCCAGACATTCGATCCTCATTCATGATGCATTTGATATAACCTGTGTTCCTGATTTTTGTTTTTCTTACCTAAACCAACTTTACCCTTGCCCCCTTCGTTTTTCCTAGTTTGGCTCTTAATTAATCATAGTTATATAGTCATCGTCTCATAATAATTTTTTAGCTTTGCTATCTGTTCTTCTTGAGCCTGATATTGTTTTTCGAGGTGGACTTAAATTGCAGTGTTATGACACCGATGTGGTTATTCTGCGTTGCAAGGGAAAGAAGTGCAGATTACCACTTCTTATAGACTTATAGTTCTAAACCTTAGGTTCCTGTAACCAAGTTTTTCTTTTTCATTCCTTGTGTACTTTTGCATTAGTTGACATCGAGAGAAAAACTTGCGAGTCCACATTTTTTGGTTTTATGGATTTAAATAATATGATAGCTATCGTCAATTGGTAATTAAATTTCAAGACTAGATAGTCATAGAAGAATACAGAACAGTTGATGATTTTATATTAAACACCTATACAATTTAATATACTATGGTAAAACTATTTTTCATAAACCATTTTAATATTGTCATTACCAAAAACATCTAACGAGACAGAAGTTATTTGGGCATGTTACCCATTAGACCATAAAGGCGTATTGCTCCATTAGATAACTTCTTAATTATTTTATTATTGTATGTTAAGCTTTACTGTTAACCAGAATAGCTCGCCAAGAGGTGTAATGGTGGGTAGCTTTTTAATAACTTTTGTTGGTTTTGGGCGTTTCCTAATGTCTGCAAGTGATATTGACTACAGAATTAAAGGATCTTTACTTTCACATCTACGGTCTATCTGTCTACATAAAATACTAATTTTGATTTAGCTGCTAAAAGATGAGAGGCATTGTTCAAGAGGTTCCTCTATTAGCTTCTTATTATTGATGGTTATGCTAAGCTTGTCTAGCTTCTACGTGAGATTTTTAAGGGATTGTTGGTTTGAGGTGAATATTCTAGATTGCAAGTTTCTTTTAAGAGTAAACTTCTATATGGTTGTGGAAGTTCAGTTCCATAAGACTGCTGGACTATACTTATTTAGTGGTTGTTCTTAAGCATTGAATTGAACATGTTATACAAAGTTCTGGTTTCGATGAAAGAAAAAGATTGTCTAGTTTATAACACTTGCGAAATAATGGTTTGTTTTTTTTTCGGTTGAATTTCAGCACTTTGCTCAAACTTCCACTGGTTGAACGTTTTAAGACTCAGCTTCTTGAGGTTAGTGTCTTTATGTCTGTTTTGCAGTATGCTTTCTGCAAACACGTATGTTGTTATTCCTTACGTACCCCAACGATCACATTATTTAATCCACGAATATGATGAATTATGCCGTTAAAGGGGCGTACTTTCACAAGTGCTGTGTTTTATGCAACCCACTGAAATATGTCACGTTAAATGTAACACGTGATATTCAGGGTGTACTAGATAAGTACATTGCAGCAAACTGAAATATTCTGAAAGAACTTCGCTGTTAGATGCCATTATTCCTATTTAAACCTGCACATGTAAGCTCTAAGACCATCCCCATTGAGAATTGGTTCGGTCGATCACGATATTTATGTCAGACCCATCCAAAACTTCACCAACCCGTTCATTCCAACGAACATATGTCGTCTCATAATTTATTATATGTTGGTATGGACAGAATGCAATAACCATGTATTATATTGTGAAAATGTGCTTTATATTTACACTTTGTTTTTACTTTTTAAACTTATAACTTGATTTGTATACCTATATCATATATAATATATAAAAAAAATTTAAATAAAAAACTATCCTATTCCTACTCCTAAACTAATTTAAATGTTTAAGATGAAACCAAAAACTTCATGAAAATATTTTATAATATCCGACACCATGATAAAGTACTACCCTCATGAGTAGACCATGTCTCTGTGATTTGAGAAAAGAAAGATGCATTTATCTTGGAAGATAAAGAAATTTTTTAAGCATAAAAGTATTTTATTTAATTTTGAATAAAGGAAATGTTAATTATAAAAGATTATTAAAGAAATTGTTTGATTGGGTTGTTAATGGGAGTGTAAAAGTTGGGTTTAGTTGGGTTGGATAGTTATAAGAGAGAGAAATTCATTTTTAATGAATAGTGTGGGTGGGTTGGGTTGGGTTGTGAATGGCGATGGTCTGACATTATATTATCAGTACATATTTTATACTAATACTCCAGGGCTTGTTGATACCGTACACCCCAAAAGTAGATTACATATTTACATGTCAAAAAAGTTGAACCAAACAAATCGTATTATATGTTTTATATACTTATACGCCCGACAAACGGGTGTGCATTGGGTTGGGTAATGGCTAAAAAGAACCAGCTTGGCTTCTAAGTAGTCAATTTCGCATTTCGGTGGTATTTCGGGTTTCGGTTCTCCAGTGGTATTCGGTCTAAAATTTTGGTCTTTAACTACATAGCTCGGCCTGACCTGTCAACATTGCTTGATATTCAAAAGTTACACTCAAAATAATGATCCTTTTTTGTATGTAACTAACTTATTGGATAGATTTCTTGCCTTTAAGAAACTTTATGGTGATTTGTGCTGTTAATTTTGTTGTTTCGGGAGATGAATACACACTTCATAAGTTATTTATGAACTCTAAAATCCATTTATGCGTAGAGTTTTGTCTTTGGTATATGATATAATACCTAAGTTCTGGGCCTGTAATTGTTTATACATAAAGAAGTTTATGCAGTATTAACATTTTTTGTTGCCTTTACTTATGGTTTTTCAATAGGGGCCTCCAGTACAACGTTTTAATGTTCTTAAACACATAGCTCCGGATCACAGTGAGGAAGATATTTTTAAAGTTCTGCAAGAATATGCTCATTTAGTTCAAGGATTGTGGATTGCAAAAAGTACGCTGAGGTACGGAAAAAATACGGGAAGGGAACTCCTAATCCGAGATTATGTGCTGCTTCAATTTAGCAAAAGTCATATCTTTCGCGAAATGCAATTACCTAAATCAACTCAATTCAGTGACGCTATGAAAGGTGTATTGGATGAATTTGCTGCAAGAAGAGATTCCTGCAGGGATTGGAAATTTAAAGAATCCCCTGATGATTCATTTATTAAAAAGTACTCCAATATTGCTGTCGAACAAAGAAAAAATTGGGATCGTGTAGAACCAATTATAATTGGGAAAGTAAACCCTAAGAACTTAACACATAGTATTGGTGATAGGCGCCCTGCATCCAGTGCCAGTGATGTTACACAAAGAACCACCACCAATGTGCCACCTAGAAGAGTGATGCAAGATGAAACTCGAGAAGCATTACCGAAGGCCCTTCAGAAACTTTTTCAAACATACAAGGTTTGCAGGTGAGCTCCTTGTTCATTTGTTAACATGGTTCTAAAAAAAGGGTAAATTGATGGGAACCCCGATTATATATTATAGTTCTTTCCATAAATAGTATATTCGTTTTATTTTTCATATTTTTGAAAGCTGCCAACACGTAAAGTAAACTAAAAGTAGCCTGAAAGAGGGTTGACAATGTTTATTCGTGCAAATAACTTGTGAATATAATTTATTAAAAAAACAGATTTCTTTTGCAATATACTATAAATTTGTCAAATATATGTAATATGATAGTATTTACTCATTAGATGTGGACAAAGAGTGGATGTGCGTCAAGTGAACTCCCTGACCAAAAATTATTCGTTGCCCAACTGGCTAGTTGCCATCTCAACTCTTTCATGTCAGCTCTCTGGATCTTAAAATGTGACTTATATATCGGTATACAACTTAACTTGAAAAAAGTAACAGTTTGTTTCCGTAATACGAGGAGTTACATATTGGGTGCTCTTACATATTCAAAATTTTCATTTAATATTCTTTGGATTGTCTTTCATGGTAACAGCTTTAACCAAATACGCCAAAGATTGCGTGACATGGCAGTCTCTGAAAATACACTCCGGAAGGGTACTCGAGAAGCCAGAGTTGCTGCTGAAGCAGCAGATGCTCCACAGGAGGAACTGCAAAAGGTCCTAAATGAAGTTGCTGTTAACATACATGGGGTGTTTGTTTTAAGGTCATCGGCAGATCACCCTCAGTATGATGAATTGAGGTTATATACTTTATCTTCTCTTCAACCTAAAAAATCATTAAGTTTATTATTCTTACTAGGATATTTATAGGGTTTTTTTATTTATGCTAGGAAAATTGTCATCAACCTGTTGCTAGCTGAAGGACCTGAAGGTAAGCTCAAAAAGGCCTCCATCTACGCAGCTGCAAACATGCAGCTGAAACGGGAAATAACTAGTGGCGAGTATCATAAGGTCAGTGAGTTTCAGGCTATATTGCTATACTAGAAGTGTACCACGCAATGCGCAGTGGTGGGTGAATTATCAGTTATTAATTGTCGGTCTAAATCGAATTTAAGAACAAAAATTTGTGAACTTCGATTAGTACATGAGGCAAAGGGTGGGTTCTCTTTTATCTCAAGCCGGTCAAATCAAAAAATTTGCTAAAAGGGGAGCTGGTAAAGTTGCCCTTACTTGGCGAATGAGTTAAAAGTCATCCAAAGTCTATTGATTGTGCATTTAACCTCCTAAACCATTTATTGAAGATTTAGATCTTTATTGTAATAAACTTATGTAATCTTAAAATGTGTTCTTTTTATAGAATAAGTTCAAAAATGGACAATAATGTGTCCGCAGATCAGCCTATTCTACCCCCACTTATTTCAACCCAAAGCAGTAAAGACCTGTTACCGAACTCGCCTGACCCACCCATCTTGCCATCTCTTCTTTCTGAGCACCAAGATACCACTTTCATTATTTAACCTTTTTTGTAGTGTTGTTTACGTGCTCTTTGCTTGCTGTGTTTGAGTTTTCAGGTTTTAAATGATTTGTGTGTTTCAAAAAATTCTGCATGGGTTCTGAAGAGTGGGGATGGTCCAACATAAAGATCTCTCTTTCTCATTTGGTAAGTTGCTGATTAACATAGATCCTACTATCATGCTGTTAATTAACATGGTTCTACTTCCTACCAGCATTTTATTGAAGTCACGGCTGTAGAGCTTAAATGCATAAATTTGCGTGAAGCTTAGCACATTGTCTGTACTTTATGCACGCTCCGTCGTAACTAGAGAGTTGGAAAACGAGTCAATATGGGCAGCTTATGTTTGTGATGAAGTTAGGCGGTATTGTATGGTTTGCCTGCTGGGAGTCCTTTGTCACTTTGGGCAATTTACTCAAACAAAACCTAGACTTTTGTTGAACTTGCTTATAAACCTTTTAAACTCTGATTTTTTGCATGATTAAATCCCTTGATTTATAAATTTCAATGATAAAGTTCAATGAACTTGCTTATAAACCTTTTAAACTGTAGACCTCCTTTTGGATGGATTCTAGCTTTCACCAATCACTAGACTACCTTATGGACTTATTTGCGAGTTGCCAAGTTCAAAGAAAGTCCATTTTTTATAACTAAATAAATAAGGAATAGAATGCACTGTTGCTAAACCCGCAAATAAGTCCATATAGTTTGTTTTTAAAATGCCTGGACGTGATCTAGTTTTATTCACAATTCCAAATTAAATAATATAGTAGGTTATAAAATGATTGCATTTTACCAACCCATTTGACATGCTTTCCTCTTTTAGTTGGACTTCTAATTTTACACTTGTTTGACCCATTTTCACCTAAATGAGTACTACTGCCAACGGAGATTGTGGGATTACCTTAAGTCTATCTTACTACAGATATTGCTCTGTTTATGTTGGTGTGCAAACATTTCTTTTGTAATGTTTTATCTTTAGCATTTATGCTCAAAGCTTATCTTACTCTTTATTGGCCTTATTTCTTCCAATATAGTGTATTTACAAAGATGTAAAGCTTGATGTTGACATATAATTGTGACTGAATAAGCAATTAACGTTAGAAAAATAACCAGCAACAGTCAACCTTCAAACTATATATGACATCATGTTCCAAAATGCTCATTACCCGTTCTGTTTTATATCTCCAGGTGCGGATCTCAACCATCTGAGCATGTTATCAGTGGTGCATTTGGTCTTCAACAAATTTCATTCAATTTTTTTGTGCACTAGTGGAAATGAAGTAAATATGTTTTTTTGCTACTTATATGGTTATCAAAAATCCTACCACTATAGCCTGTAACAATCTATTTATGTTAAGAGTACATGTATTCATGGTAGGTGACGGCATGATGCACTGCGTGCATTTTAGTAGAATCAGGAGAGAGATGGAAAATACCATAAGTTCCCCGTTATAGTTGGGAACTTATTTCAAGGAAAAGATGGGAAAATAATAATAATAAACTTGCGTTTTCATACATGTCTTTTTGTTTTCAACGCCCCACAAATCTTGAAGGTGTACGTTGTCACACTTGTCTTCTCAAGGTGCCTATAGGACGGCTAGACTGATGACCCAGGAGTGAAGGCCCTACAAACGGGGTTTACAAGACTAAGACTAAAACTGTGTTCCCGGGTTCGTTTTTGGACTTCAGTCCTTCACATATGTGAACCATCACAGACAGTAAATACCGGTACGTACCGGCCGGTATTACCCGGAATACCGGATATCGGGTGGTACCTCGGTACAACTATCCCGGTATTGTCCGATATTTTCACTATTCAATACCGGCCGGTATTGACGGTATTTCCGGCATTTTCCGGTATTACCGGAATTGTAATACCGTATTTTGATTTTATCTTTTTTTGAATTATTTTTTGATACTTTAATGTTATGTTTTGTTATTTCTAAACTTTAAAACTTATATTTTGTTATGAAATATCAATTTGGTATTATTTTTGAGTGAATTGTACTTGTATTTTGACTATTTTCGTTAAATTGTAACAAGTTTTGTAGTATTTCTATAAAAATAAAAATACAAAAATTAAATTACCGTGCTGGTACGTATCGGCCAGTATACCGATAATACCGGTACCGGGTACCTGACTGGTACGATCAAAATACCGGTATTTAAAACATTGATCACAGATTCACAGCCCTCAACCATGCAACAGCCATAGTTTTAGGTTTACAAGTTTGGCCATCATTATAATCATCATCGGCGACAGCATAGTCGTGTTGAAACCACCACCATTGACAGCATAGAAAAAGATGTGAGAATGTGATGATAACGATGATGAAGTTTCGATTATGAAAGGGTAATTTTTATGGATGCTCCTTGTAGTCGGTGGATATGATAGTTATGCCCATCATATGATCACTCCAAAAACTAACCACCATTTAATCATGAACTTCCCATGAAACCGAGTAGAAACCACTGAGAGCCATATATAAAACCACTATCATCTGGATTATATATAAAACATTACCTTACATAGTCAAACAAGAGTTGGATTATAGCAATGCGTTCAAACTATAGCAATCTATAAAACATGATTTAAGTGACGTTTAAACACATCAACTTGTGCAACATGCAAAAGTTGATTACTCTGTGTATGACGTCATGATGCAAGACCATGTACTAAAACAATCAATGTAAACTGTAGGGGGTTATGTTGACTTATGATACCGCTAGACATTTTTATTGGACTTATTTTCATACATAGAAACGAACATGGTACCCACAAGTTGCGATGAATATCATAGACGACGGTGGCTAAGGTGTTGGTGATGATGGACGACGACGGTGGTTATTCACATAAATAAAGGGAGTGTGTATTGTTTTGGTATAACATAAGAAATAATATTTTGTGTGTGTTGTTTTGGAGAAAGAAAGAGAAAGAGAAAACGAGGATATTTATGTTTTGTTTTAAGGGAAAGAGTAAAAGAGTAAAATCCAATGTCCCAAACTTGTAAACTTTTCAATACCCCATATAATTTTTAATATGGATTATAGATAATCTATTAATTAATCTTGATTGTAAAAATCAAATGCTAAAAGTATATGAATAAGTCATTAACTTCTATATTTTTTTTTCTATATTTTTTCGAAGTGTCAATATAACTCGTAGTATTTGAGCATTAATCAAAAGGGTAGAAGTTCTACCATTTATTCAAATTTCATATGAATAAGATGGAAGAGTTTTTTTTAGTTTTCACTCATTATATTCTCTACATGTCATGACGATTGACGAGCCCCTCGTATGGTTCTCTCGTCACCATTAGACATCAAACTAAACACGTGAACAACAACAACAACAACAATATCCAATGCTGAGTATAGATGGATAAGAGTTTATAGGTTTATGCAACTAAAATTTAGGGTATGTTTGGCAAAACTGGCTGGTAGCTGGTGGCTGTAAGCTGGTAGCTAGTGGTTGTAAGCTGGTAACTGTAGCTAAAAGCTGGTAGCTGAAGCTTTTTTGGTATAATTCGATGTTTGGTAAAGTAGCTGTAACTTTTAATAAAATGTGTAAAATAACAAATATAGACATAAGTTAAAAAAACTTAGTATTATACTTTATATGTATATATAAGTTTTAATATAAGTTTTCTTAGTTAATTAATATATCAAAAGAACTGAATATGTTTCCCATACTTATGTATAAAGTATTTAAAAAAGCTCACTTTGGTTCTTATGTAAGTTCATAATAAACGAAAAACTTAAAATGTTGCTTGTGCATTTATCATTGGTGACCGTTGGTACACTTGATTCATAAATATAGAAAGATATAAAATACACAAAAGACAAAACCGTAATGTAATTCATAATAAGCCTATTTAAGTAATATCATCACTAAAAGCTTGTAGCTGATCTTCAACGCTAGTCCTATCAGCGTTTCAGATAGGAGCTTTTTATCCTAATTTAAAAGCTTGAAGCTTCTCCTATCAAACAAAGCTTTTTGTCGAGTAGGAGCTTTTTCCCAAAAGCTTGAAGCTTGAAGCTCCTAAAAGTTCCTAAAAGCTTCCTACCAAACACACCCTTACTAGTAGTTTGTAAAAAGGTGTTTTAAGGACTAGTATATAATGGATTACAATTAAAGGGACTAAACCAGTATAAGGTTAAAAGGTAAAGTTGAGCAGACTAGGGATGAGCAAATAAACCGTTGACTCGCACCCGACCCGAACCGACCCGCCCGAAGTCCCAACGGGCCGGGTCATGGGTCACGCTTTTGTTGCATTCGCGGGTCACGGGTCACGCGGGTCACGGGTCACGCGGGTCGGGCTGGGCCGGGTGAAGGCAAAAACCGAAAAAAAGTGAAGGAAACCCGTGAACCGCCCGCGACCCGCCCGAACCCGACTCGAACTGAACCGACCCGTACCTTCACGGGCCGGGTCACGGTTCCAATTTTCATGTATTCGCGGGTCGGGCCATTTGCACATCCCTAGAGCAGACACCACACCAGAACTGAAGATTATTTGAAACCCTAGAGTGAGTGAGTGAGAATGAGTCACACACACAATCACAATAAAAAAAAAATGTCAGACAACATCCCTTTTGAAATCCAAATGGAAATCCTTCAAAGAATATCTGATATAAAATCGGTGATTCAGTACAGATCAGTCTCAAAAGCATGGAAATCTGTCATCGATAGCAACGAGTTTGTTACTGCTCATACCCTCCGCCACACTACAAATACTACTCAGGCGAATCAGGAAATGTCAAAATCGCAGTGATCCACAGGTATTAGTTCCACAGCTCAAAAGCTCATATATGTCCATTGTTGATGATGACACTTTCCCATGTCAAAAACATAATGTGTTTGTTCCCGATTCAGTTGATAAAATTAATCATGTTGATTCAGTAATACACGGTGCTTCCCATGGCTTGTATTGTTTGTACGAACATAAAACGAGTATCGTTGTTATATGGAACCCTTCAATAAGAAAAACCGTTACCGTTTTAGTACCTAACCGAACAGTACTAGGACACTGTTATTGGGTTTGGTGTTTGTCCTGGCAATCTTGACCCGAAGCTTGTCAAGATTACATATGTTTCTGATGTGGGTAGATTAGAATGGATAAATACCAGCACCCAAGTTGAGGTATTTTCGTTAAGTTCGGGAGGGACTTGGAGAAGTACATTAAGTAGCAATGTTTGTCATAAAACGATTGGATTTGGAAATTCTCAGGTAGTTATAGACGGGGTTATTTATTGGAAAGCCTGTGATAGGACTAATGTCGAGGATGGATTTAGAGCAGTCTCTATCTGCCAACTAATCATGTCATTTGATTTGAAAACTGAAGAATTCACCCAAGTAAACCTCCCTGATCATTTAGCATACAGCATTAAGGAAAATTTTTCGGTATCTAGTCTAAGGGAGTCTGTTGCTGTTTTCGAGTACAATTACACTGCTTCAGAGGAAATTGTGATGTATGGATGATGATTGGGCATGGTTGTACAAGATCATTTAATAAGCTATACTCCATTAATGCACCTGATACATCAATATATACAACACTGGGATTCCAATATAGTGGTGCACCCATAATCGTAGTGAACAATGGTTCCGAAGGTAATCATAGATGGGAACTTGCTTTTTATGAACCAGAATCAAATAGCATCACTAAAATCTGAATTTATGGACCATATGGTACCTTTTTTGTGCATTCCTACATGGAAACACTACTTTTGCTTAATCATTGGGATATAGCAAAGATGCTGAGTGTGCCTTTAAAGAGAGGACTTCCAAAAGATGCAAGCGAAGTTCTGGACATTCGAGTACAACCTTCATGCATATAGCTTCATGCTTTTGTTATCTGTGAGATCCATGTTTAGCATTAGTTATGTTGAATCTCACTTCATTGTAAACAATTAATCGTTATGTTTAGTGTTGGTCTAATTTGTGCTTTAACTCTTTTCCAGTTGTCATGCTCCCTTTGCCAGAGACATATAGTACGGATAGTTTGTTATCTCAGTTTCATAAATATTGTTGTATCAGTTGATGTTCTATCTCATTCTTATATCGTAGGTTTATCTTATTTCATTATTAATAAGAATTTAGGAGCATCTATTGACCATCCTCTGCGAAAGATAGTGCATGGCTGCTTCCTCAAAACCTTTCATACATGGGAGGATGCGCCTTCGTTCACCATAGAGGCGTTGACCTTGGTGAACCAGTACTTTCGCTTTTCTTAATTTTCGTTAAATCTTTTAAAGCCTAGTTATAGATTGCAGCAGGGCATATCCATTTTGATTGGGAATATTTACCCAAATTCTTAGAAACGGGGAACTTTAATAAGGCTGATACAGTATCACTAATTGGATTTCTATGACTACCATGTGTATTTGGGTGGTCATGTAGGGCCGAGCAGCAATTACGTGTTAAATATAGTGATCCAGCTTGTTGCTTGGATCATATAGTTACTAGACTCGTTAAATACTTTCTCCTCTTTTTGAGGCTGACTAGAATTAGTATACTAAGAGTGGACTTGTTTAGTTTTACTGTAATATGAATGTTTTTTTGATATTTGTTTATAAAAGTATGCTTCGGTATGTACTGCCTCCATTGCCTTTTGATGCTATGATGGCTTTTAAGTTTTAAGGCGTTTATAAAAGGATTAAAAACAAATGTGTCTGTCTCTTATAATAACCCTTGTTGTTTAGAGCATAAGTTAGAGTAATACTCAAAAGAAAGTTAACATCCCAATCTTACTCATTTGACATGGATGCATACACCATACGCAATATTTTTTAAAAGTGGCATGTTTCGATCCATTTCCGAATATGGCCTAATTATCCGTTATGGAACTATTATTTGCAAATGTGTGGTGCTTATCTTCACTAGCCACTCAGATTTGGTCAAGAGATATGAAAGATGGTATGGGTCGAGTACATTGTTATATCCTTGTTTCGTGCTTACAGTTACTGGTACATCTTCTAAACCAAGTTCCATATACTAATATATACTCTGTACAGGACTTCAACCACAGGTGTGTTTCTCAATCACTTATCCCGTTCAGCTAGCTTACTATCTGTAGCTTCAACTTGTGTGGATATGGTTTTGGGCTTTTGGCCATCATCTTGTGGTTATCATTATTTATAAAGATTATAGGTGCTGTAGTGGCTACCGAGTTATTGTGCAGTATGGCTAACAATTTTTACGTTATTATTTATTGTTATGCTTTTTAAATGGATGATATCATGTTTGTAGCCTAGCTAGCATGTGTGTGGCGACTAAATCTAAGACATGGATTTAAATGGTGGTAGCGCTTCAAAACCGAACCCGACTACTTTTGGTGATCCATCATTAAACCCCTTCATGGATCACTTGGTGGGTTCAATCTCACTTACAGTTATGGAAGGGACAAGGTATCACAAAATGAGAAACATGTATAAACTTTGCCATGCCTATACATTTACACAGATTTAAAAAAGGTTTATAATAGTGATCATTATGCTCACTTATAGTTTGGAGTGCCTAATAAGGTTTCCAGAATGTCTCAGAGGCCCTAAATTTTGAGCGGTTGGTTTTGACGTATTTTACTAATTTGGTTGAGGTTCATCAGTCTCTTGTATCTCACAAAACACTTGTTTACTTGGACATGAGTGATTGCTGGAAGCTCAAGTGTTTTTCTCTAAGAATTGAGATGGAGTCCTTAGAGACTTTAATTCTTTTTAGGTGCTATAGTCTTGTCTCGGTAAAGCTATCAAGTATATATCCTCTAAACTTTCTATGCTTCCGAACTCCTCTGGCAGTTATAGCAGTTCCGAACAGTCTTGAAGATGAAGGCTCTTACGCTATTTACATGTTCGTACACGGCCATACAAGCGCATTCGAAGTCCATTAAATTTACTAAGCACCAGAATAGCTCGCCAAGAGGTGTAACGGTGAGTAGCTTTAATAACTTTTGTTGGTTTTGGTGTTTTGCTAATGTCTGCAAGTAATATTGACTACAGAAGTAAAAGATCTTTACTTGCACATCTACACGCTACCTGGCTACATAAATTGCAAATTTTGATTTAGCTGCTAAAAGATGAGAGGCATTGTTTAAGACGTTTCTCTGTTAGCTTCCTATTATTGATGGTCTTGTCTAGCTTTTATGCGAGTATTTTTAACTGATTGCTGGTTTGAATTTTGAAGTGAATACCTAGATTGCAAAGTTCTTGCAAGAGTAAAGTACTATATGGTTGTAGAAATTCAGTTTTGTTTCCATAAGACTGCTGAACTATACTTTTTAAGTCGTTATTCCTGGGCATTGAGTTGAACATAATATATCAACTATCAAGGGCTATGTAGAATGGCATGGCCATTGGGTATGTTTTCACATAGTGGGCGAAATGTAATTGCGTCTTGCCGTTCTGATTATGCATTTAATTTGCCTAAACAGCTGTCACCATTTCAATAATCATTTTTCCATTACAACTGTTTATCTGCTTTGATAATTCTTGTTCAGAGTCAAAATATATTGACTAAACAGAAACAAGTTTCTTGTTACGATAGAAGAAAAAGATTGTCTAGTTTCTAACACTTTATGAAATACAGTAATGGTTTGCATTTTTTTGGTTGATATTCAGGGTGTACAAGAAAAGTAGCTTCCAGAAAACAGATATCTTTTGAAAGTACTTCATTGTTAGATGCCATTATTCCTATGTAAACCTGCATATTTGAGCTGTAACAGTTTATTATCGGTACAAATTTCATATTAAAACTCCCTGTCTTGTTTATACTGTACACCCCCAAATTAGAATATATATTTACATGTCAAAAAAGTTGGACGAAAGAAATCGTATTATATATTGTCAGGGTGGGCATTGGTTTGGGTAATGTCTAAAAAGAGCTTGACCTCTCAACATTGCTACCATATTCAAAAGTTACGCTCAAAATAATGATTCTTTTTTGTATGTAACCTAATCTATTGGATAGAGACAATATCTATCACCCTACTTCTGCCTTAAAGAAACTCTATGGTGATCTGCCCTGTTAAATTTTGGTTGTCTGGAGATGTATACACTTCCATAAGTTAGTTATGAACTCTGAAATCCATTGATGCGTAGAGTTTTGTCTTTGGTAGTTTGGTGTATGGTATACCTAAGTTCTAGGCATTGTTCATACATTATTAAGTAGTATTAACAATTCTTGTTACATTTCCTTATGGTTTTTCCAATAGGGGCATCCAGTACAACGTTTTTAAACACATCCCGGGTTTGGTGGGGCTTGGGTCAGGCTTCCTGGGTTTTTAGTTCAGAATTTGACATCTTCATCCTATATTTGTTATTTTAGTATGTGATCATGACACTTGATATAATCAAAATATTATATTAGGAGAGAAAATTAACGTATTATCTTTGTCATGTTTTAAAGTATTTACTATTTAGAAAGATTATCAGCCATTTATTATGAAGAAGATATATCATTTCCCTAAAAAATTTACTTGTAAATTTAGTTAAACTTTTTTAATTATCAGTTTATTTTGTTATATTTAATTTTTTTTTTAATGAAAATAACATCAGAACATGTTTTATAGAGATAAATGAACTTTATTTAAAATATATACAAAATATTATTAAATATTTAAACATAAGTTATTTTTAAAGTAATTAGCATACTAACAAAGTGTGTCACCTTTCATAGCATTAAAAACATATAAAATTATAAAAAAGTTGACACCTATCAAAGGAAAAATTTTCATTCTATTAGTTTGTTAAAAGTTATTATTATGACAAAAGTTAAAAGGCTTGCGGAAAGAAGTGTGTATTATATTGTCATACTTCCTAACTTCCAAAGGTGCCTAGAGGACGACCAAACACATCAAAATATCAAATCATAGATCCAGGAGTACATTTCTTACTATGGGTTTACAAGACTGAAATTGTGTTATTGCGTTTCATTTTAGAGAGAGAGAGGTGAATGATAATCTAGGTTTTAGCTCTTCTTACCTTTTATACAAAAATATATTTTATATATACTTAAGTTGTAGCTTGTGTGAGATGTAGACTACATTAGTCATCACAAGATAAAAACTAACATTATTTGCCTCTTATGCGGCAAGTTTTGTATAAATGTATATTGGTTTTGTTCAAAAACAAGTGCAAAGACTAAATACCTAAGGTTACAACAACACCAATCATATATCACAAGCCCTTGGCCTTCTAGTTACCATTGTCTAGACAACCAAATTTACACTGTCAAATTGCTTGAAGGAAACTTTACAATGAGTCCACGCATTGTATGTGTGTACATGCAAAAATCCACCCACTTCTAGATCATAGCCTATGGTGCAGTTGGCATTATACCCTAACTTGAGACCAGGCCAAATTTTTGCTCTTACCACATTGATCCTACCTCCACTCTAGATCAAATGCATACACACATTGTTCCGACTCCCTCCCCACTTGTACCAAAAATTTCATTCCCGCTTTCCCAAGTGACCATCCGTCAATCATGGACTCCTCTTTTATGTAACGTTGTAGTGTGGACACATTAACCACTTGATCTTGAGTAGTTATCATCATCTTTCTTCTAAAATTCTCAAAAACCGATTGATGGGTTATGTTGTAGTGTTTAAAGTATGTTGTGAGCTCCTCAAAGGCTTTTAAGTATTTATCCTATTGTTGAGAAGCTCACAACATACTTTAAACGCTACAACCATACCTCGACAGTAAATTTTTGAGAATTTTAGAAAAATATGAAAATATGTGCTCATGATCTTTTGGGTGACGTGCCCACTCCCAAAGGTTACATGAAAGAGGTGCTCGTTGCCAATGGCCACTAGGGAAAATGGGAAAGAAAGTTTTGGATACAAGTGGGGAGGGAGCTTGGACTATGTGTGTATGCATTTGATGTAAATCTGGATCTTGGGATTAATGAACATTTGGTTCGGCCTCAAGTTAGGGGATAACCATAGGCTATGATCTTGATAGAAGAGCACTTTTGCAGGTCAACACAACGATGTGTAGGCTAACTGCAAGATGACCTTCAAGCAATCTGACTGCGTAACTTTGGTTGTTGACGATGAACCGAAACTTGAGAGCTTGTAAGTGGTGTTGTTGTGATCATATTTTATTAAAATTGTTTTGGCCGTTAACTAACAACGGTTTGTGAGTGAACTGTCTGGAGAGAAAAAAACAGACAGTTTTTGTGGTTTAACCTATTGAACCAGCATTTTAATAGATTCAAAAAAATTGTTTTTTTTGTAATTAAAAAAAAGGAATAAGATGATACAACTTGTATATAAAATCACTTAAAAAGGGTTTCATTATAGAGATTCACAATTAAACCTATTCTTTTTTGGTAGCTGGGAGAGAAAAGACGGAGTAGAGGTTGGAGATAGGGGGGGGGGGGGGACTTAGGGAAGAATTGGCGTTGTTTGACAGAGATGCAGTGGTTTGGTTTTGGGGATATTGCTAGTTTTGGGAATATGTAACTGCAAATGTATGATTACTTTATTTTACAAAATAAAAAATGGTAATTCTGTGATATATTGTGTAGTTGTGTTTTTTTCCCGTGGACATGCAATGTGTATGTGTGGTTAGTTGTGCTTTTTATTTTTTGAAGGACAAATTTCTAGACCAATAAATACTTGAAGCATGCTTTATATATGATAGATTTATCCATTAAAAGATGTAAAAACTCTCAATGTTACACACTTTGGCTTTAACTAGTCGGACGAGTTGATTTGGTCTCCATCAGGGAATTTTTCTAGTTTGACTAGAAATCGGTTTTTAAACATTGCTTGTAATTGCCTTTTTTGGGATTTTAGATGACTGATATGCTCTTATTCTTTACTCTTTATTTCGGGTATGTGCGTGCGGTGATGTGCGTTTTATTTAAGAAAAATAAAAATAAATTTTAAAATGAAAAATAACACTGGTTTTTAATTTTTTGAGAGTTGTACAAGTAATTACCTCAAACTAAAAACACACTAACGAGATGAGAACCCGGTCGCATGTAGTATAGTAACTCATAAGTACACTATCGTTCGCAGGGAGCTTGCAAAACCTAGTCTAATAATATGTGTATTTCTAACGGTTGTAGGATGTCACGATTTCCTATTTAAACTACTAAAAACAATAAAATAAAAGGAAGGCCACAACCGCTTGGTCTCGAGAGAAGCCTCTTTTAGTCTATAAACTAAGAAATGAGAAGCAATAACAATTTTTTTAAAACAAATATTTGTTTGACATCTTGGATCACATGCAATATGACAATTATTATCCTATCTTTTGTTAGTCTGTCGGAAAACTTATTCGCAGTTCAGATTCTCCCTAGATTCACCAAACCTAAGTAGTAGGTCTGTCGCTAGACTCAAACATACTCTATAGACAAATTCTCGCTAGATTCACTGCTAAGCATTACAGTTCAAGTTTGTATTTACGATTTACCTTTAACTATACTTAGATCTTAACCCAATTATTGTGTATTAATTATCTAAAGTGGTCATAGTGCGCGTTTTCATGTCACTAGATCGCGTCTGACATTGTTAAGCATCATGTTCAATTAATCCTAATCCTTTTGGTTATTGGATCCGTCCACTAGAACTAAATCTTTTTTTACAACTAATTATAGACCGATTAGTGTTTTCCATCCTAATAATATTCGTCCTAGTGAATAATTATAGATAGATCATCAAAGTTAAACTAATATATCAACATATAAAACCAAGAACAATATGAAGAATTCATTAACCATGGATCTACAATAAACATTAAACACAATCCAACTAATCTAACAATAAAATAAGATAAATAAAAATCTACATGATCACATCAATTCAAATTCCAAACAAGTATTCAGCCTACTGGCCAGACATTTTTAAAGGAATCACAAAGTCTGAAAAGATTAAAGACATTATTTTCCAATATAATAAAAGTAAAAAATAATGAAGATCTAAGTTGAAGATGAAGATCAAGAGGTATTTGTATCTCTTAATCCTCTTAGATGGCTGCAAAATTCAACATAGGATTTTATGTGTGACCAGTGGCGGGTCCAAGAATTTTTTTTGGTAGGGGCACTAATTAAGTAGTAGAATTGATAATACAAATGGGTTAGACATCAATTCAGCGTAATTTCGGACTTTTTAAATTTAGTTTTGCATTATTGCATGTTAGATCCATAATTTGAATTAATAATAGGTGGCTTTGATTCATATGAAATTTATATTTGAATATACAATACGTTTAGTATAAGAGTTTACAATTTATAAGATATTATTTGTTAATGATTATGGGGGAAATACAATTAAGAAATCAAAATAAATCAAAGATGAGCATGTTGTTTCGTTTAGTTACACCAAACCCATATATACTACCATATGATTGGATAGAAAAATATAAAAGCTAATATATTTTGGGCTAGGTTGAGGTGGGGCATAGGACCCCCTAGTTGTACACAAGA
Organism: Erigeron canadensis; assembly: GCF_010389155.1. Taxonomy (NCBI): domain Eukaryota; kingdom Viridiplantae; phylum Streptophyta; class Magnoliopsida; order Asterales; family Asteraceae; genus Erigeron; species Erigeron canadensis. The sequence goes on along the minus strand of NC_057762.1, from coordinate 36,678,772 downwards.
TCCGCTAATGTTTGTGACGTTTGGTGGCTGTAAAACTGCTCTCTTTTGAGTCTGAGGGTTTATTCTTTTATTTATAGGGTCGAAAGTCGATTCTAGTTGTGGGCCGCCCAACGACGCTGGAGAGGAGCTCCCAGCGGCGCTGGGCAGCTATTCTAATGGGTCAGCGCTGCCAGGGTAACTAGCGGCGCTGGTTGCTTCGTAACTTCCAAATATACTTCGTTTGACTTTTGCTTCACCTTCTTGTGGCTTGTAAAGTCCATTGGCCTATAAGTTGAGTTGGTAGATGTCATTTACCCTCGTTCACATCTTCCGTGAACTTGTGTTAATATCGAATCTCTTTAAGTACCAAAAGTCCACTTTTATAAACTCATTTAGACATTGAAATGTGGCCAAATGGTTGGGAAAATAATCACAAAATGGACGTTCATCATATGAGGGGGTGGGGGGGGGGGGAATAGTAGTAAGTATATTAGTTATGTATTCGCTCTCTAGAGTTGAATAACCTTTTACAATTAATTATAAACCAACTAATTATTTTCTATCAAAAGTTCATTAATTCCTAGTGACAGATTATAACTAGATTAATCAGAAATAAACCAACAAACAAGTGACATAGAGTCAATAATAATATGAAAACTAAATAACCGTGGATTGAGAGTTAAACATAATAACTATCCAATAGAATTGACATACAATAAAGCAAACGAATACTCTCATATGATCACATCATCCAAACAAATATAAACCTAATAGTGAGACATTATAAAAAATATAACAATGTCTATAAAACAAAAAGACATAGTTTACTAACAATAATATGAAAACATAACAATCTTTAGAGTGATGATCTATAGATTGACACGAGTTTTGAATGGCCAACACAAGCGGCTCTCGCGTGTCTCTGGAATTGGCGAGCGGCGCTCACATGGCATGGGGCTCCGATCTTCGCGTTTTGCTTTCGATTCTTCGTCTTATTGTGTCTTGTATGCATGTTGAGTTGGATGGTCAACATGTCATATAGGTTGTGGATTGGCGAGTTAGTTTCATGACCAATGGGTTGTGAGTTGTTAGGTTGGCGGGTTGACCTATTAAAAAATTTATATAAACTTAAATATTTTCGGGTTGGCGAGGAGAAACCCGAACCTAACAAAAAAAATTAGGTTAATTTGTTAACGGGTTGAGATTTCACAACTTTAACTTAATTTTTTAAGTCGGATTTCTGGTTGAGGTAAGCATTGGCAACCCTAATTTAAGAGAGGATATTAAGTCATCATTTATTTCTCTATGTCATCATGATTGAGTAGGATACTTGTTTTTTGAGACGTTAACTACTAAAGATAAAAATTACATAAAGACAATTATCAATGTTTTGAATAAAAAGAATAAATTGTTAAAAATGAGGTAATTAAACTAGAGTATGGGACATTCCATGAAAGAGGCATCGTCTAGAAAACTAGACATCTTGCAAAAATGTGAGGGTGAGACAACTCTAGCGGATGAGGTTCTTTCAACAAGTGGCAAAACATGGATAATGGAATGACATAAAAGTTTTATGGGAAATAAGAAAAAAATAAAATAAATATAAAAAGTAACAAGTTGGTTAACGATTGTGCACAACTGTGGAGAACAAAAAAAAAAAAAGGACCGGAAGGTATACTCAGTGTACAAACTAGAAAGTAACATAAAAAGGTAACGTAAAAGATAAAGTTAAGATAATCTCGATCCTTAGATTAAGATGAAGGTTAAATATCAAAAATGATAATTAGATTATTTGGTGGGCGTGACAAAAATGATGAACCTGGTATGTCAAATTAGGTTTTGGGTTACGGATACAAATGTTGAGTTAATTATTATTTAAATTTATGTTAGCAAATCATTATTTGGTTTTTATTTGAAAGTGTAGAATATGCTTTATAAACTTTAAGGACAACTTTGTTACTTCTTACTAAGTCATGGTGGGATATTTGTAAATTTGTAATTCTCCTTTTTAATAATATTGGCAGCAAAGCTGAAGGGGACTATTAGACGTATAAAAACATCTTGCAGGTCTTTAAACTCACATATACCATTCCAAGCCCTAATTTTCAACACGAAAATCACAAATAATAAAAGGGATACAATATAATTAGATCTGAAATCCGATGACTGATTACGAAGAACAGCGTTACGAAGGTAACGGCGAAGGCGTTGAAGCCTTTCCCGGTGGTTCCCCTCTCCCGGATAAACCTAATAACCACGGCGCCGATGATGAGGCCGCCGCCGCCGCCGGTGACGTCAGCGATTCTAAGTCACAGGTATTGAATTGTGTTCCATTATCATAGTTATTATTATTAATTATTATTATTTATAGAAAATCGTGTATTACGACTGTGGACTAAAGTTAGGTAATTTTTTAATTGTTTTTACTGTATATATATATATATATATATATAGTAAATTTACAATTAGTTGTATGAAATAGTTTTATCTTGTTGCTATTTTATTGTGTATGAGCTAGGGTTTGAAAAATTGAGACATACAATTGCTGTTGATAGATATATAATATGCAGAATATACATATGACCTGAAGCAATTGTTGTGTAAAATTACGTTGTTGTCGATTTTAGATAACTTAAATGATACTAGCGCATCACATAAACTAATTTAAGAATGTATGTAGTCATAAGTTATAATTTGTGTTTATTTTCTGCTTGTAGCTTTCTCGCGACAGTGAAAGAGAGTCCTCCAAAAGTAGGTCGAAGGACAGGGAGCGAGGGAGGGATAAGGACCGGGATAGAGAGAGGGACAGAGATAGAGATAGAGACGGTGAAAAGAGCAAAGACAGGGACAGGGAAAAGAGCAGAGACCGAGACCGAGACAGAGGAAAAAGCAGAGACGATGACAGGGAAAAGGATAGAGAAAAAGATCGTGATCGCCACAGGGATCGGGACCGGGATCGTTACAGAGAACGAGGTGAGAGAAGGGAAAGAGGCAGAGATAGAGATGATGATGACTATCATAGGAGTCGAGACTATGATAGGTAATATTAAACGTTCTTTTTTGCTTATATTGTTGAAAAAGGCAATACTTTTATTTAATTGAGTCAATGTAACGTGCAATATTCCACACACACTGTACAATACTTCCTTTTGTTGACATATGTGGCTCCGTTCTTTTTGTTCGTTTTGTTTTGTTTTTTTCCAGCAGCTGTTCCTGGTGAACTTCATCATAATTCTTATAACACTATTCTTTTGTTGGTGGTGACTTTAATCTCTTTGTTTATCTTATTTTCATTCTTGTTGATCTTTGGTGGATTTACCCAGAATAGTCTGCAATATCTATTTCGTTTCTGCTAACTGAATTTGTTTTGTTTCTGCAATTGTTTGCAGGCGGAGAGATTACGACAGAGATAGAGAGGGTAGACATAGTAGACGAAGGTCACGTTCTCCCTCAAGATCCAAATCTGAACGTAGGTCAAGGTCACGATCACGTTCACGCTCCAAAAGGTAGGATGCACTCCTTTGGTTTAGGAACATTTACCTTCTCATAAATTTAATAAGTTCATTATGGAAATTGAGATTTTTCCGTTTCTCAATTGGTACTCATTTTATTCATATGAGTGACATACTTTGCATGATTAAAAAATACTGCTTTATAAATAGAATAATATAATTGCAAATCAGAGAGTGTTTGTTTTGAATTGTTTATCTTTCTTGAACATATTCTGTCTTTTATATTAATAAGAGTTACGGTGATGCATTATTGCATGCGTCCAAGTGTTTGTAAATTGATAGTCTAATGTTGAGGGTAACATTTTTTACAATCTTTATTTCTCATTTGTCACTTTGTGGCATTATCTTGTCCTTCTGAAAGTTTTCAACAACATAGCATTGTTCATGAGTAGACGGGCGTATTTACTAGCTGTCATAGAGGGCATTCTATCTCGTTATTCTGTCTACTGAACCATGTGTTTACACATACCTAATTATCTATGTTTATGAAGTTTATACTCACTCTTTGGTGTTTGCAGCAGCAAAAGAGTTAGTGGTTTTGACATGGCTCCTCCTGCTTCTGCAATCTTGGCTAATGCTGCTGCTGCTACCGCTGGTACTTATCCCAACATTCATAGCTAAGTGAAATTATCTTGATAACTTTCATTTTTCTCTTTGATATAGTGTGGAAAGGTCATACCAAAATGCTTGGTGGTATTTTGGTAAGCAAATTTAGTTCTTTTACTTGTACCCATAGAGTTCCAATGCCATCATCCGTAAATTGGGTTTTTAGAATTCTTTATTGTTTACTTAGTGACATAATCCTGAACTGAGAGAGCTTTTGGTTTTGTCTTCTGTTTGGTGTTTTTTGTTTGTTCTATGTTTGTTGTATGTCTAAGAAGGCAATGTTGGGCTACTAGCCCCACTGTGCTGAGAATGGGTGTGAGCCGACTTCTGTAGCTTATTTGTACAAGGAAGAATCATTGCAATGGTATGATAGGTCTTGTTCGTCTTCAACTGGGAATGCTTATTTTGGTAGTTTTCAGATTTTGCCCGCTACTTGAATATAGAACAAAAAATAAATTAAATCTTTTATTTCTAGATGCATGTAAGATTGTAGAACGTCACTCAAAATATAGTATTTTTCAAAGGCGGTTGAGTGGTAGTTGTTTCTAGTTCTCTATGGCTGATTAGTTGTGGTGTAATGTTTATGGTTTTTCTGGGGAGTTTATTCTGTCAGTTTTTACAGGTCAGGTCCCTGGGACCACCCCAACCATTCCTGGAATGTTCCAAAACATGTTCCCGTTGGCACCTGGCCAGGTAATTTATCAATTGACCAACAAGTTTGTTTTTTTATACCTTTAACATTCTTTCTTCATGGCCATTTGCAGTTTGCAGGTCTTCCTGTTATGCCAGTTCAGGCAATGACTCAGCAGGTTGGAAAACATAGTTACTTCCTTTTTTGTATAAGACTTTGAATTGTTATATTATATCTTGAGTATGAAGTCCTTACAAATAATGTAATATCAGGCCACTAGACATGCACGACGGGTTTATGTTGGTGGACTTTCTCCAACCGCTAATGAACAGGTTTAGTTTTAATCTCTCCATGTTTGATATGTTGCGTTCAATTCAAGGGTTTAATTTAAAAACTTTATACATCTTCCGAATTAATGGCTGTCTAAGTATTACTCTATATTGTGAAAAAGATAGTGCTACGTGAGGCAGCTCAAATTGTGATTTTTTTAATGACTAAATCTTTTTAGTTTGACTTTCTTTGCAAGTGTTTTATTGATAGTTGGGCTTGATAATCATAGGCTAACAAATGTTTCTGGCTCATTATCTTCTTTGCAGTCTGTAGCGACCTTTTTTAGTCATGTTATGTCTGCAATTGGTGGAAATACTGCTGGTCCAGGTTAGTATGCATAATTTTATGCAAATGAAGCAGCCGTTCAAGTTGTACATGCTAAATCTTTTATATGGTCAGGTGATGCTGTTGTCAATGTTTACATTAATCATGAAAAGAAGTTTGCTTTTGTGGAGATGAGATCTGTCGAGGAAGCCAGTAATGCAATGGCTTTGGATGGCATTATATTTGAGGTATTTCTTACGACTATCTTGTTGCAATCGAGATAATTTGTTAAAAAATAATAGATAATGATTTGCACATTATTACATTATTAAAACTTCTATATAATACTAAACATTTATTGTATGGGCTCTAGAATTCCCAAGTTTAGAAAAATTGGTCACAAAAGTTATAAAGGATCCTGGTTTTTCTATGATTAATCGAAAAGATAACAACCTTTGTGTCTTATAAACCCTCAACCAAATGACCACATTCCTCTCCCTTGCTATATAAATTAACACACAACCTAACACATACAGACACCAATACACTAACAAGAATACAGATACAGACCGTAAAACCGCAGGCAGACACACCAAATCTTGTCTGTTCACTCTACCCTCCAAATACACTCTGTCTGAGCATCTTTCCTGTTACCTACCTGTCAGTTAGAAATTTAGACTCTTCTTCGTGACCAGTGGCTTTACATCCTATTTGTTTAGGAAATCGATGACATAATATTTATCTATATACATGCATGCAGAGTGCCGTTCTTGTTACGTTGATGTATATAATCTCAATTTTCAGGGAGCACCTGTGAAGGTTCGGAGACCAAGTGATTACAATCCCTCCCTAGCTGCTACTCTCGGTCCAAGTCAACCTAACCCCAACCTGAACCTAGCTGCCGTTGGGCTAACCCCTGGTTCAGCTGGTGGGCTTGAGGGTCCTGACCGCATATTTGTGGGTGGGCTTCCTTATTATTTTACAGAGGCTCAAGTCAGGGAGTTATTGGAGTCTTTTGGGGCTCTTCGGGGCTTTGATCTTGTGAAAGACAGAGAGACTGGCAATTCTAAAGGTTATGCGTTCTGTGTATATCAGGATTTATCTGTCACAGATATTGCTTGTGCAGCTCTTAATGGTATCAAGATGGGTGACAAAACCCTTACGGTTAGACGGGCTAACCAAGGTCAAACTCAACCAAAGCCGGAGCAGGAGAGCGTATTGTTACATGCACAACAACAAATTGCATTGCAGGTCAGGATTTTAGTTTGCTTTGCATTTTCTTGCATGATCTGCATATTAGAGGTTTTAAATTGGGCTCCTACACAATTATTGTTAATAAAACGCTTTAGGAGATGTATGCTGCATCTGGACACACTTTGTATTGCTTGACACCTATTAGACCTGATTTTATTTTAGGTCAAATGTACTACTTGGCTTAGAAGGAAGGTGTTGTTACTTACCCAACAAGGAAGTCTTTATATTACTTGGGTGAATTCAGTTTGTTCACTTAACTACAGTAGATTATTTTAACTTTTAGAATTTATCATTATATAGATGTTTCCTAGCAAGATTCTAAATACTTTTGACAATCTTTTACATATAGTGAATCATTTGGGTTATGTGTTGATTTACTTCATAATAAGAGTCAAAACGTTCTCTCATATTTTTCTGCCCTTTTTCCTATAATACAAAAGTGGCCCTTTACCCTTTGCCATTTTTTACTTGGCTGCACTACACGGTTTAATTGTCTAATGTTACTTGGTTCTTCTACTTCCCAAACTTTTTACTTAGTAGCACTACACTTAAACATAATTTCATCTGCAGAAATTTATGTTGCAACCTGGGGCAATGGTTGCACCTGCCACCAAGGTTTTATCTTTAACCCAAGTTGTTACCGAAGAGGAGCTTATAAATGATGAAGATTATGAAGACATACTGGAAGACATGAAAATAGAATGTGGAAAATTCGGTAAGATTGTATTGATTTTACAATTTGTCAAATTATACAGAGAAATGCTAGACTTGACATTTTGCTAACACATGTGGCGTGTGAGTTGGTCCAATCAACAAAGAGATTGAAGAGACATAATATAGATATGATTTGATTGGTGAACTTTCATTTGTAAACATGTGTTTTTAAAATCTGTATAAGCCTAGCGTTTCTCAATTATATATCAATCCATTGATTTTTGTTATTTTTATATGTCTTTCTGTTTTACAGCCTTTTGCTATAAAGAATCTTCCCCTATCATTCAGACAGAAGCCTTCTTTACTGCCTCTACATGTCCATCTGTTTTATATACACTGAATGATTATTAATGATCATTAATTTTGAACTAATTTTGCAGGTGATCTAGTTAATGTGGTCATTCCACGTCCAAATCCTAACGGTGAACCAGTAGCAGGCGTTGGCAAGGTTAGTTCAGTCTTTCTTAAATGTAATAGTCAATTACACAAATAAACAATAGTTTTTACAAGCTGTAAAAAAAAAAAACTTTTTACAAGAGATGTCAATGTAGTTCATCCCAATGATTTTTATGTACTTCAAAAATTACAATAAATAATGCTCAACATACTTTAGAGATTTTTTATTTTTGCCACTTATGAGCTACATACTTTTGTTACTAATAATACTATAATAGCAACACATTACGCCTCATTTTGCTATGATTGGTAAAAATATTGGAAGCGTGTAAGCCTGTTATTGATAAATTTCAAAGGTAGTTGCTGTTATTTGATAAACAGTGAAAATATATTTCTATCTTGTGCAACTGTCCTGGATTATTATACACTAGAAAAACATGCCGAAGGTCAGTGGTTTTACTTGTTGGTTTTTATTCGTGAAGGTTTTCTTGGAGTATGCCGACACTGAAGGCTCAACTAAAGCTAGGGCAGGATTGAATGGAAGGAAGTTCGGTGGTAACCAAGTCGTGGCTAGCTTTTATCCGGAACACAAGTTCAACCAGGGAGAGTATGATGGATAGTTATATTATCATTGTTACGTGTATTACTAGTATAATGCTTTGTTTTGTTTGTTTTCTTTTCACTTTAGAACATAGATGTGTAAAATTTGTTTCAGAAGAGTTGTTATTCCTGACTTTAAACTCCAAGACAAGTTATGAGTTTGTAGGGATACAGACTGTTATGTTTTTTGGTTCCACCAAACATGTTTTGTTTTTTCTAGCATTGTGTTTCTACAATTATACTTTTACGCCCTGCTTTTTCATTCGCTAACCATTCTAACATAAAATAAAATAAAAAAAATTGCCCATCAGACTAAGCCCACAGTTAATAGTTCCAGAAGAAAACATGATTTCTAGATAAGGTATGTTTAGATGTTGGATTCGGTTCTTGTTCACATTGAAACTTGTGAACTCACCTGAAAGTGTAAAATTATAAAATTATCCTAAAAGATGGATGGTACTTGGTAGGATAAAAATGACATCCGAGTATTATGCTTCAATTCATGGATGATACAGAATTTACAAATATGATCTAAGGTTACAATACACCGGTTTTTTCGATGAGGTCTTAATGGAATCAAAGGGTAATTGAAAGATATTCCTATTGCAATTCACCCTATTTTGTAATTAAAATGAGAAACATTATTTGGACAAGATCCTGCAATGGCGGTGGCGGCAACAAGTGGTGGTGGGTGGCAGCTGTGGTGGTAAAGATGTGGTTATTAAATCTAAAAGTAATTGATGTAAATAATAAGAATGCTATCTTTTGTAAATAATTTTATTAGTAGAAAATATTTAAACTAATAAATAAAGGAGAGAGAGCGAGAGAGTTTGGATAAATATAGTTGGAAAATATTTTACGGATATTTTGGGTAAATTTAGTGTTTAAGTTAAAAATGTGTTGAATATTAAGGGTATTTTGGGTATTTGAAAGATAAAAAGTTAGAAAAAAAAATGGAGTAGTTTTATTTATAATGAAGTATAGATATAGATATAAGAAGAGAAATCTAACACAAATTGTGAAGACCTCGTTGACACTTGGCATTATTTTGTTTTACTAAGTGTATTCAGGTGGTAAGTTTTTTGTTTTTTTTTGATTAAATAGGTAAAAAGCATATAGGTGTCCAAACTAAGATATAGACCAGAGAATATGAACGTTTAAGTAATTTTCCTTTTAATTTAAACCCAATTGGCGTTGAATATCAAGTAAAAAGATACGGCATGTTGTAAGACAATGCATTATGTTTGATTTTGAGTCTCAATACCGTTTTTGACGGTGTATAAGGGAAGTTGAGATGTAGACTACTTTATTCCTATCAAGAGAGACTACTTCCAGGTTCTGCCAAAAGTAGAAAAGGACCTACAGCATTGCTAGATATGAGGATCAAACCCTTGACTTCTGTCTCTAGAGGCAAGGGTTGGCTCCAACTACTAATCCAACACAGTTGGTTTTAAGACAATGCATTATTCTAGAAAACTATTATGATTCATGTTTTCATATATCGGCAACTTGTTAGAAAAATGTTTTTATATTTAGTTTGCTGCCTTTGAATAGTTTATCAAATGCATAAACCTACTAAAACAGTAGGATGTGGAAAAAAAACCTTCCGCTCTCACAAGTCACAAGGGATACCAAACGCATGAGATATAGTGTCAAATTTAATTACTTATGTTGCTCGAAGTGGGATCTTGTTTAACTTGTACGGAGTAATGGTTCTTCCGTTTGAAGTTAATGATACGTTTTATTTGCAAGAAAATGAAAAACCACTTCAATTATTTAAAACTTAGAGATCATAGTTATGTATCTTGATCGTGCCCCCAAAGGAACAAAGAATCATTACTCCCTTTTTCTTTTTTTCTTTTAATTTTTGAAAGACCGCAAATAAATAATTAAAAGAAAAAATTTTGGTGCGCTCAAGCCGGGTCGAATCTTTTTTTTTTTTAAGTAGAGCGGATAATAGCTAACACTCCCAACTTTGATTGTTTAGGTTTCCTCACCACATGCATGTGGTAGCATTCGAGCCTTTGACCCTTAAGGAAAGCACCACAAAGTAAAAAAACTCTATAACCACTAGGCCATCACCCCAATGACAATAAATGCCCTTATTATTTGTTCAAGACAATTGTTTATTTTATCGAAAAAATAACATTCAGGTTGTTTGGTTTGATGGTTGGAATAACATTGGATTTGTTAATGATTTGGAGTACCTTATTTAGGTTTGGGATGAGAATTAATATGAAACCCAACCTTTATTTAGGTTTGGAATTTGGATATTTTTCTAAGTTTACTTTAAAATTTAAATTTAGAATTCAAATAATGTGAATGGGAATTAATCCTATTCTTTCATTTCTATTATAAAAAACCAAACTCATAGGGGCGTTTGGTTGTAGAAAACATCCATTGTTTTTCATTTTTGTTTTCCAATAAAACATGAAAAACAGAAAACGCGTTCTAATCATAGTTTTCTAAAAATGTTTTCTAAGAAAACAAAAAACAAGGTTTTCCATTTTTTCATAGAAAACTTGAAAACACTTTTTTTCTTGTTTTCTATTTTCCATTTCCATCTTCCTTTTCATTCCTCTCCTTCGCCTCACATCTCTAACATGTTTTCTAGTTTTCTAATTAAAACGCGTTTTCAAAATTTTAATTTGTTTTCTAGAAAACAAAAACCTTTTTAATTTTCTAGAAAAATAGAAATGAAATTCTAGAAAACATTTTCTACAACCAAACGCACCCATAAAGTCTTACTTTCTACATTTATAGGGTAGAATGATAAGAGGTTTTTCGAGAGTCTTGTATTTCTTAACCTAATTTAAAAGATCTCGATCGAATAATGAACATTATTTATCTCATACCAATATACCATTGCTATTGCTAATTAAATTATAAGATGTGCTTATCAAATCTTTTGCTATTATCACATCTGTATTATTATCATAATCTATCCAAAAATAAAAAAGGGACTATTTTTTTTTGAATATGTTGTTGTGTATTTGGATGGACTAAGAAAGTTTTCCTCCTATTATGTACTTGATGAAAAGGCTTTCTAGGTGAACCTGATTAAGAGAATATAATCAAGACCTTCTGTTGTGATATTCGATAAAAGAAGATTAAGTATATGTGTATAACATAATTTTGATAGGTTAATTATGTCAATGCAAGGAAGTGAAAGGGGGGGTTCTACATAGAGATAAAACCAGGGATGGACGTGATAATCACGGCAAAACCGACTAAAAAATTCATATTCTCTCGTATAAATAGTTAAATACCAATCCCCACGCATTACGATTTGCTCTAAAGCCTAAAACCGACTTAAACGCTCCGATACAAATACATATACATATATACTGTATAGTAGATTACGGCGGTTCTTCTGCGATTGAAGGTAACTAACCACCCGCCCCTCTTTATTATTAATTTTAATTTATATATATATATATATATGAATATATTAGTTTCTAATAATTATAATTATCATTGTTATTGCTGTTTATGATGTGTTTATTATTGTAATAGTTAGATACAAATTGAATTAACAATCGATTTTGGTTTAAACTGTTCAAAGTAGAGCTTCTTTAGTCGATACTTTTGTATACACACACTATTATGATTACTAATGATGATGATTATTGCTAGAAAAGCAATCAGAAGACAGCAACAATGACGTATTACGAAGAAGGCTATTCTGGGTCTTCCTCTAAGCGTAGCAAACACTCCGACTCTTTCAGAGAAGATTCTTATCATAAGTCACAGGTATTACATGACTATTTTTCATTTGTCTTGTTTTCTTTTACATTTTCGTACGTATCATATATGTTTTGGGATTTCATATTAAACAAAATATTAATGGAGTTTTTGAGCAAGTTTGTTTATGATAATCATCATAAGCTTGAATGCTCTATTAAATTAGGAGTATTAATGGATTGTTTCAAAGAATACGTAAATTTCATAGTATGTTTTTATTATATATTGTATATGTGAATAATATTATATTTGATTTTTGGCTTTTGCAGCATGGTTCTCATAGGAGGATCCGTGACCCTGATGGTTACTACAGAGATAGACCGAAGGAACATAGATCTCATTCTCGTTCACACTCCAAAAGGTAAGGTGTAGCCATGTAGATCTCATTGACTTTTGTTAAACTTAACATTAGTTTTTAAAACTGAGATCATGGATTTGTCTATTGGGCATTTATCTTGTTAATTGTTTATTTCTTCACAAATTAAAAGGCACAGAAGACTATAATTTTCATATGATTGGTAATCAAATAATTTTTTTTTTGGAATGTGTATTCTGTACTTATTATGTTACTGACTTTGATGCTTTTCTCATCATTGGTGTTTGTAACAGGAAACGCGTTAGTGGTTTTGACATTGCTCCTCCATCTTCTTCAATCTTGGCTGCTGCTGCTGCTGCAGGTACAATCCCGCCTTGCAATACTAACTCTGCTATTTTATAACTATCATTTTTCTGTTTGATACAACGTGAAAGTCTGTATAAAAGTGTATGGTGTTATTTAGGTAAAAGCATATGCTTAGTTGAATTACTTGTTACCAACAGAGTTCTGAAGTCATCCCTAGTTGTCTCTTTTAAAATATATTCTGTATACCTAGTGATGTTCTGTATTTCTGAACTGAGCTTTTTGTTATGCCTTGTGTTTTGTGTTTTTGTTGTTTTATAAGGTAATGTTGGGTTACTAGCACCGATGTACTGAGAATGATTGTGAGCTGATAAGCTTATTTGAAAAAAGGAAGAATCGAGCAATGGTATGGTAGGTCTTCTTCGTATTTGACAAGGAATAGCTAGTTTCAATAGATTTACCGAATTTCATAACGTGCTTACATATGAACTGTCTTTTTATTCAAAATAAAATTGAAGGTTTTTTCGAATCCAATTAAGTGGTGGTTTTTACCTTTATCTAGAATTTTGATTCGATTCGTGTTTACAGGTCAACCCCCGGCAACCACCGCATCCATTCCAGAAATGTTCCAAAACATGTCATCTGACCAGGTAATTTATTTATCAGCCTATAAATTATGATGGCTTTCATTATTTCTTTGTACATTTTTTAACGTTTTGTTTCTTTGTGACGTTTTGCAGTTTAAAGCTCTTCCTGTTATGCCAGTTCAGGCAACTAGACATGCAAGGCGAGTTTACATTGGGGGCCTTTCTTCAACTGTCAATGAACAGGTATCTTTTATTTGTTTTGCTAAGTTCCATGCATTGCTCAATGATTACATTCGTAAATGTTACTTAACTAAGGGGGGTGCCTGGGATTGCTTATAAAACTGATTATACCTTTTGAATAAGCATACTTAGATAATCAGCTAAAGCAAATTGCAATGCAGGATTTAGAGTTTGGTTTTTTCATGTCTTATGTGTTTTGCAGTTTTGCTTATTGAAGGATATATGAGATTGAATAATCACGGTCCAAATAGCAGTTTGCCTGTTCAAACAAAAGAAAAACGCAGCTTGCTTATATGAGTTATATCCAAGCAGTAAAAAATGTTTTTATGACTTTATCTTGCTTAATAAGTAATCAATCCCAGGCACCCCTTAACTGCTCTTGTCGATAATTTTCCTCCATTGTTAAAAATTCCAAAACCCACTTTTCTAACATTTAGATATGTGTATTTTAGAATTTTGAACCAGGACTCTAGAAATATGTTTTCTCATGGTCAGAGAAACATAAGTATATTCCAGTTTTGTATGTGATTTCCTTTGTAACCGCTTTATTACTACTTGGGTATAATATTTCTTGTAAACGAATGTTTCTGGCTTTCTAATTCATTATCTCTTTCCAGTCTGTGGCAACCTTTTTCAGTCATGTTATGTCTGCAATTGGTGGAAATACTGCTGGTTCCGGTGATGCTGTTGTCAATGTTTACATTAATTATGAGAAGAAGTTTGCTTTTGTGGAGATGAGATCTGTTGAGGAGGCCAGTAATGCAATGGCTTTGGATGGCATAATATTTGAGGTAACTCTTACGACTATCTTGTTCAATGTAGATAATCTGGTAAAATATTAATAAATACTGTAATGATTTGCACATTATTACATTTAAAATAAAATCTGATATTGCCTCTGGTCTGTGTGGACCGTGCATATTTATAATCTTCTTGACCAGTGAGCTTAGATCTGGCCTGTTAATATGTTTAAGAATTAGACATGCAACGTGTTGCATTAATCTCTTTTATTATGTTTAATCTCGATTTTCAGGGAGCACCTGTGAAGGTTCGGAGACCAACTGATTACAATCCATCCCTAGCTGCTACTCTTGGTCCAAGTCAGCCTAGCCCCAATCTGAACCTAGCTGCTGTTGGACTAACCCCTGGTTCAGCTGGTGGGCTAGAGGGTCCTGATCGCATATTTGTGGGTGGGATTCCTAATTATATCACAAAGACGCAAATGCAGGAGCTACTGGAATCTTTTGGGCCTCTTCGGGGATTTGAAATTGTGAAAGACAGAGAAACTGGCTACTCTAAAGGTTATGCGTTCTGTGTATATAAAGATATATCTGTTACAGATATTGCTTGCGCATATCTTAATGGTATCAAGATGGGTAACAAAACCCTTACGGTTAGACGGGCTAACCAAGTTCAAATTCAACTTAAGCCTGAGCAGGAGAGTGTACTATTACATGCGCAACAACAAATTGCATTGCAGGTGAGTTGTTTTGATAAGTTTTAATGAATAATAGGGGATCACTAGTATAGGTTTTTTGTATGTCATGTGTTGCTTGAGTTCACAAAAAGAGTTTAAGAAGTTCTCTCATTCTTTGGTGATCTTACTATCCATCTAGTATATGATTACTGTGATTCCCGTGATAACACAACAGCTATCTTAACTATATTTCATTTGCAGAAATTTATGTTGCTACCTGGAGCAATTGGCACATCTCCCACCAAGGTTTTATCTTTATCCCAAGTTATAGCTGAAGATGAGCTCCTAAATGATGAAAGTTATGAAGAAATAATGGAAGACATGAAAATAGAATGTGGAAAATTCGGTAAGATACTATCTGTGTATTGATTCCTACAATTTGACATATTTATATACCATATGTGTTGTATGCCCTGAATAATACTATATGATCTCAAAATTGTTCAACTAATTTGCAGGTACTTTAGTGAACGTCGTCATTCCACGCCCAAACACCGATGGTGAGCCAGTTTCAGGGGTTGGTAAGGTTAGTTTAATCTCCTCCTTTCAATTTTTTTTTATTACCGTTACACCACAAACTCACAACTAGTATCTTACTTATTGGTTTTCTCTGTTTATGTAGGTTTTCTTGGAGTATGCGGACACAGAAAGTTCAATGAAAGCACGTGTTGGATTGAATGGAAGAAAGTTTGATAGGAACCAAGTGATTGTGAGCTTTTACCCAGAGAATAAGTTCAATATGAGGGAGTATGATGATGAATAATAGTCAATAGACTAGTTCTTTTACGGAATTTTTTTCTGATACTGGCATATTAATTTCCTGGGACAGTGAGATGTGTAATTCTGTGTTATTGTATGTCCATCTTTAATATGAATTGCTGTGATACCAGAAACTTGACTATTCATTGATTTTGGTTACTAATTTTTGTTCCCACATTTGAAAATCCATTGCCTTCTGTTAGCATTCAGCATTGTAACTGGGCAATGGTGGGGGATGCCCTCTTTTAGCCTCGTTCAAGTGGTTATAAAAGACCGGTGCGATGAAATATTTGGAGGTCTTGTTTTTCTAAAATTTTGTTCTTTCATGAATTTGATAAATGCTACCCTTTGAAGTATGTTTTCGAGTGAGATGCTTTTGAGATTGTTGTCAAAGAATATTAGAATTTTTAATACTCCTCTATCTCATTTTAGTTGTCATGTTGACTAACTTTGATCGTAAATAACTTTGTTTGTACTAAATAGTAGTTGATGAAACTTAAATGAACGAGAAGTACACTAAAAACCTAATCCATTCATATATTTTATATCAAGTGTAACATGACGCAAACAAAGTTATTTACGGTCAAAGTTAGTCAACATGACAACTAAAATGGGATAGAGGGAGTAATTATGAGTCCCTGAATTGGTAAACATAACATTGAGTAATTGACTAAAGTAACTTAAATGATTTATGCATAAGACCATCAAAGGTTCTTAGTGTCATAGTAAATTTACATTGGTCATTAAAAGTTTATTAATCGTTGACTCGTTATGAAGAAAAATAAAAGGAAGATATTGTGTGTAAAATAAATGTATGAATGTGTAGTGGCTATGATTTTTGTTTTCTTATTAATAACAAGATGTTTGTTTTTAACAACATTTTCTTTCATATATCGGTATTTCATTTTAGAGGAACCCCTTGAAACACATACTAGCAAAACATACTTTTAAAAGAAATAGAACCAAAATATCAAATGAATCAAGAAGGGATGAAAGTATCTTTTAGAGAAAGCTAAATAAACATGTATCTTCAAGAATCATTCATGGCCTCACAATTCTATTTTTTGTTTAAGATGACCATATGGAGTTATGGACCAAGACAAACGCATGGTTACTTGTCCCGATAGAAGATAAAAAGATGCCATTTTCTTTTCTCCGACCCCTTTTTCTTACTTTACTTAGGTCCACCCGCTATGCAGTCAAGGAGTAAAAGGAACAAGTTACCCTTGGCTAACAAACCGTGCTCACAAATTAGATGGTGCTCCTTTTCTTTCTAGTTCTCCTAATTAATTTGTAATGCTTTCAAACGCTTCAGTCCGTACTCTTTTATATCTTTAGCGTATTGCTAGATCATAAATCAATAAAATCTCAACGTTCAAAAAAAAAAAAAGGTTAATTGAAATTTATGAACAACAAACTATCATTATAGTTAATAAAATTAGTATGATATTGGGTACAATATAACATTAAGAAAGTTTTATATTCATAGTTTCCGGTGATTTTTATAGTAATTTTCCCATGTAGTTTTTTATTGGTATACTTTTTGGAAAGAAACAAAATGTTTGAATGAACTAGAAAATAGTATTAATAGATTAATGTGTTTTAGCAATTCCTTGATAATAAATAACTGATTATTTTACGTGTATTTTAATTACAAAAAAAAAAATCATATATTATAAAACACATTTTTATGTGATTTAGATAATAAAAATTAGAAGCATAAGTTAAAAATTCTAAGTTGGTAATAAATGAAAAAAAAAAATTCCGAACATTCAGTCGGTATGCGACATCATGGAAACCTCACCGTATAAGAGTGAAACCTTGTACGCATCCTAGACAACGAGATGTTCACCATGGGCCGTTACAAGTATTCGGAGAAAAAAATCCAAGACTTATCATTCATAAGGATCAAACTCAACACCTTGGGTAAAACCTGAGATGTCTTTAAACAACTAGACTAGTCATCATTGGCTTAATAAATGAATTAGATATAGAAATAAAAAAGTTTAACTAATTATGTAATGAGAAAATTACATTTTTGGTCCCTCAAGTTGGCAGGATTTTCAATTATCACCCTTAAGTGAATTAATTACAGAAAAACCCTGAAGTAGGTCCATTTTTTCACTTTTCATTCCGTGACTAACAACCGTCTATTAGGTCCGTTAAGTGAGGTGCAAATTCGTTAGTTCACCTTGATCCCTTCTTCTTCTTTCACACTCAAACACAAACCCAAATTTTGAAAATCACGGCGACCAAAAAACTAAATATCAACTGAAAAACACACACCGAGCACACACAAACACACGCTCGACACACACACATCTTAGATCGAAAACAAGGGTTTTTGGATTCGGAATTGCTTGGATCGGGATCGGTTTTGGCTAGATTTGTATGAATTCAAACACACAATTTATATTTGTTTTAATCACTTAAGTTGTTACAATTTTTCGGCGAGCCAAGTTTTTCCGACGTAAGTCTAGATCAGATATTTTGTCTAGGGTTCATGCTCGATTGATTTACGAGTCGATTGCAACATGTTCCATGTTCCGATTCGAATAAACAAGAGATAAATCCATATTTTAATTTTTTCCTACATGAAATTTCCGCCCGTAGTGACTACAGTTGACATTTTGTTTTCTGCAAAACTTGATGAATCTGGTTTTCTTTTTAAGTGTGGAAGAAGAAAAAGAAGGGACCATGATGAAATAACAAATCTGTCTCTCACTTAACGGACCTAATAGACGGTTGTTAGTCATGGGGTGAAAAGTGAAAAATTAACCAACTTGAGGGATTTTTCTGTAATTAATTCACTTAAGAGCAATAACTGAAAATCCTGCTAACTTGAAAGACCAAAAATGTAATTTTCTCTTATGTAATTAACAAGAATAATAAGAGTATATTGACTATGGTTTAAATTGTAGAGGTATGTTAGTTATATTTACCTCTTAAATTATAAAAACTTAAGAAATTTTGTAAATGTTTTATAACTAGTTGAGTACCCGGCGTTGCCCGGGGCTCATAATTTGTGTGCGTTCCTTGTTAGTTTTATATGTACTTTAAAAACGGACGAAAATGCACATGTTACATAAAAATTACGAACATTCATAGCTGTTTATTTTCCAAAATATATATGCACACATATGCAATATATATTTTGTATTTATAAGTGTCGTACTTATCTTAAACCTTTTTAAATTAATACTCATTATCTATTTTTTTTAAAAGAAATGAACTTAATTGTTAAACATTATTAAACTATCAATATTATAAGATTTATAAATTTATTATTATGTGCATGAGTGAACTTCATGAAATTAGAAGCAATAACTCGTGGGTGTTTACAATAAGAGTCATTGTCCTATATATCAACCCAAACTATGTAAAATCTAACAAAATAGTCTTAACATTGCATCAGTTATGCATATATCTGAACTATAGTTTGAAGTATACTTATAAAGGCAACATCGATTTATTTTTTACATGAATCTTGTAAATTACTTTTGTTTCAAAATAAAAAAAGAACTAACACAATAAGCCAAATCTAATAGCTTTTGCCAACTATATTTTATTCAACATTGTAGACAATGACATGTGTTGAGAAAAACAAAAGAAAATGACTTTTTCTCCACCCATAGTTTTGACATCCAATTCAATTACTCAATCCATAACATTATCTCTCTTTTTACCTACCCACCGTTTTATCACCATCTCTAATTTTTCACAATATCATATTACCCTTCAAAAGTTGTTTTACACAGAGTCTTTTGTTGCGTGATGTTTGCTTTGTATTTTTTTCTTTCTTACACCTTTTTTATTCTCTTCCAAATTTCATATCTTATTTCTTTATATCTATAAAAAAAAAACCTAAGATAACAACTTCTGAAATCTTCTTCGTATACGCTTAAACAATGACCAAACCCTTTTTGGGTGTTGCTATTCACTCATTTTTACACACTATCTAGATTTTGTTATCATGTGGTAGTCGTTTACGGAAGATGCATCGTTACGCCGGATCAGTCACCTTCCCTCATAAACCCATCAAAACCAACGGCAAGCCCGTAAGTTTTTTTTCAACGCAAAGAGTTGTGGTTGTTTTTTAATTTTTTTTATCAGGAACTTCTTTAGTCTCTTTGAGTTGCGGCAGCTATTCCGGCGATGATTCATGCTGGTGGTTTGTTTTCAGATTTGTCGGTTTGAGTTGCATCAGTAGCGAGTTGCTATAGTACGAGTAGCATAGATTTGATGTTACTACTGAGTTGCTACAGTTCTGGTTCTTTGATTAAAGAAGACCGGCGCTGATTACCGGCGGATGGCGGTGGTTAATGGAAGATTTGGTGTTTTATGTTTATCGGTAATTCAGTATTGATATGTATATGGGTATGCTTTGTAAGTTGTACCTGCTGCTTAGTAAGTGTAAATAAGCAATGTTAAAAGTGTGTTGTACCTTATGCATATGTGTTTGTACCATTAGCCAACCAAGCCAGTTAGTGTAACTGAGCCGGCACTGTAGCAAACTAAACCGACACTGTAGCAATCCAAATTGGGATTGTTATATATATAATGTACTTTGAATGTGATGTGCCAGTAAATAATTTTATAAATCTTCAACAAGTATAATCGGTTGATGGGATGACATTGTTGACCGAATTAATTTTTTATTTTACTTGGTTACATACTTTTATATATATATATATATATATAATGTAATATTTGTTTATATACGATTAATAAAAAGTTCATTAATTAGTTTTTGTTTACTTGGTTACATGTAATTACATGTAATCTCTCATTTACTTATATGTGATAGTAAGTAAAAACCTTACCATCTTATATAAACAATTAGTATAAAATATGAATAATAAATTTGTTGTAGTTAGAAGTTTAAATTTCAAGATAAAAGGTTAAGTATTTGATGATATGGTATAGATTTTCATTATACGAGTACATATTAGAGAAATCATAATGTTTATGTCCTAAAAGATTTAAATCCATTGACTTATAATTGATGGATCAACTCATATACCGTTACCTTACAAACTCATTGTTTAATGAAAAGCATAACTAATTTAGCAAAATCTGAAATTTAACGGTAATTAATGGAATTTATAGAAAAACAATATACTTTAATAATTAATTTAGACAAATTCAATGGGCCATTTTGTATTATTAGAGTACATGGATAAAATCAATCAAGTTACATATATACAATTTGATAAATTATTAGTGGATGTATAATTGTAATTGTAAATGAGCACGGTATCCGCGCAATGTGGCGGATATGATGTCGAATGATGTAAGTTGATGTATAAATAATAGCGGAAATATTTTATAAAATAAGGATTTAAAATGTAAATTAATTCATTAAGCACAAATTTGATAATCCATAATAACCCTTTCGATAGGAAATGTTTATTAAAGGCAATTTCATACTTTTATATGTAATTATTGTGTAACACTTTCTATTTTTAAGGGAGTAGATAATCTTTTTATAAGAGTATAGATGGAGAATATATTAACAACTACCACTTTCGTACATCTTTTGTAATCCACAAGCATCTCTGTTTTCTTTCAATTTTAGGCCCAGCGTGTTTCTTTCCAAACCTTAATTGCTAAGTTTGTGACGTCATCAACTAATGTAGATACGATTATCGCATACTAGCATTCTTAAGAAAAAGCCTGAAAGATGTACCATTCTAAGAATTTAAACTCATAATTTTTGGGGTAAAACCTCATATATCAATCGGTATTAGCTTAAGAATTAGAACTCATAATTTTACAGGTAAAACCTCATACATAACCAGCTTCATTTAGGTAAAAAACGATAAAATAAATTTGTTTCTCTTAACCTTTCTTCCTTAAATTGTTTCTCTTAACCAATTAAGTTTTAGCAAAGTACCCCATTAGAGCTTTAATTAGTGTTTATAACTGGAAAAATCGCTTAAAGGAATCATGAGAAAGACTAAATCAAGTTACCGTCTTTTACAAAAAGGAGGATCCAAAGTTACAGCTTTAATTAGTATTTAACCCAACTCGCTTGCGATATACATTATATATGGAAACTAGAAAGTTTGGAAAGAAATATTGCAGTAAAAGTATAAACTTTTAAGTACAAGTTATAAGTTCGCGCGATGCGACATTGCGGTGGTGATACCGGCGGCGACAGGTGATGTCGGTGTCGGTAGTGACAGTGGCGGTGGTTATTGATTTAAAACTAATTGTTATAAAAAGACGTATTGTTGTTATTTTAGTGACTGAGTGTAACACCCAACATTTAAAAACAAGGATTTCCAAAAACCTTTGCCTAACGGCGTTAAAAGAAGCGGAATTAACTTTAAAAGTCCAAACCAGTAAAATCTGTTTGGTTTATTCATTAAATGGTGTTACTAGCCATATCATCAAAATAAGTCCAAATGGAAATCCATTGGTTGCCCAACATTAAGCAACCATATACATTATCAATACAAGTCATTAATATTTAAACATAAAGCAAATATCTAAAGCGAGCAGCCACTATGGGTAAACTATAGCTAGTTTCAAGATCATCTACCCATGCCTCACATCTTCTCACATCTACCTGCTCACTATTGTTGGACCTGAGGGCACAACACATTTAAAAGAGCAAGTGTTAGCTAACGAATTAGCTAAGTAAGATAACACATAATTTATGAAACGTTTGTCCATTTAAGACATTATATAAAAGTCATATTAAATCGTAAGGCACCTATCATCAAACATATCGTCTCACATACATATCATAGCATCAACATCTTTCATATTAGGATGGGTCCTCCTAAATGTGCCTAGTCATCTTTTACTTCACATATATCATATAAGCATCATCGAATAGTGTGACATAAGTCACTTACATTAGGTGTGACATAAGTCACTCATCACATATAAGGTGTAAGTTTGTGTGTAGGCGGTCATAGGACCTAACAGGAAACCTCACACCCGACTGGATGGATAAGCTTTTCAGTTGTCCATCAATGTCGTTAAGGAATGGCAAGCCAATCCAGGAGTAGTCCGTATGTTCAAAGACATTGGTGGTTAATCACGCCACCCGGAGATACTCAAACCACGTAATTATGTTGCAAGGAGCCACCCAAACAACCATATACGCACCCGCCGGGCAAGGGCAAGTACGGGTTAAGCTTAACACTTTCATATCATATACGAGCTCGGTTTACATCACATATAGTTTAGATGTCCACGTTACCTAAACATCATCACATATCATCTTTTTACGTTTGGGCCCTTAAACGTGCACGTGTCATGGCAACTTAACAAGTCTAGTGAACTAGATGAATAAGCCATGTAGTCATGCACACTTTACATATCATCAACATATAACACATTTCACTTCATCTCAAGACATTACATAGCATTTCATAGCATATCATTACATCGCATGCATTGTTACATAATGTACATCATCATATATCATTGCATATCGTATATCATTACAACATTGCATATTATTTATCATCATAGATCGTACATCATTTCATATCATCTATCATCTCATGTCATATATCGTTGCAAAACACCTATTATCTCATATCATATTTCATGTCATCTATTAAGCCTACATAGCATCTCATATCAGTACATATCATTGGGGTAGCATTTCAGGCTTCAATATGCATCTACATAGCCCATATCACCTCCCGTATAATCCCGAATACACATAAGCAAACAAGATACCATTTGGGGAAGTTATTATACGAAAACTATGTTTTTGTTGAACCCTCAGCGTGTCAAAGTAGTGTATCTTACCTCGTAGAAGCACACAACAAATGATAACGTAAGTTACCGAGCTTTGCAAGTATTCCCGACTACCTATAATCATTAAACGACATAATGAGCTAATAAATACCCACTCACTTATGGTCATGAATCACGTCTAAATACCTATAAACATGACTCATGACAATGCTTGATGCATCGGACATTCGATTAATACTTTAAAGCTTACATAACTTGACGAAACTCGACATTCACTCACTATATTAACCTTTCTGGAAACTTGACATCACAATCATCTTTTGAAAACATAACCATTAGAAAGTAGACTCTCTTACGATTCCGTGGATAGCTTATTTGTTAAAAACGGAGTTACGGTTTAAAAGTTATGGCCATTTGAAAATTCCGTCGCTATTGCGTCGCAACTACTAAGTTGCGTCGCAGCTATGTGTCACTGGTTTCCAGTTGCGCCGCAGCTTAGTAGCTGCGCCGCAGCTAGCCCCTTTTCAGCACAAACCTCATTGTTTAACCTCCAAAACTTAACCAAACACACCCCAAACGACCCCAAACCTTATGAACGACTTTTAACCCTCAAAATTCATCATTTTAAGACTCTAATGATGTCATGAAAACAACCCTCAACATCCAATTGATTTGCAACACAACAACAATCATTTTAGGTTACCGAATCGATTAAAACTCATGTTTTTGACTCCAATCAACCCTCTAAAGACCTAGATCAGTTATGAATCGAATCAAGGGATTGAAAGGACATGAAATCAATGTTATTATACCTGGGATACCTGGAGATTACAAAGAGAGTGTAGAAACTTGATCAAAACACTCTCGAATCAACCAAACGAAGATGAAATCGAATAAGGAATTGATTATGGCAATGGGGAATGGTTAGGGCTCAAAGAGGAAAGGATAATATGAGTAATTAGAAGCTAATGACCTGCTCCAAGACCCTAATCCCGTTTTTTAGTTTCCACCTATGTTAAAACTAGTCCTTAGGCTTCCTTACGGCTCATATTTAGTTCAAAACACCCATTGGGAATACTTACAACACATTAAACACTTTAAGCACCTCCAAAGACATTAAAATATACCTTTAGACACATTAACACATGAATCATTAAGGCTTTAAAACCTTACACACATAGCACATTAATCATACGTGAGCATCACATCGTCTGGAGACATAACGGACTCATGGTGTTGACTTAACGACTTAAGTCAACCGTTAATTAAAAGTTCGGGATGTTACAATTACCTCCCCCTTAAGAGGATTCCGTCCTCGGAATCATTTCGCCACTCGTATATAAATAACTTGTCCGTGTCCTTAACTTTATCATATCATTTCAGAATTCCCTTGGGTCGTTCTTTAATTTAGCATGACCAAACTCATTTAGCTCTTTACATAGTCTTTTCTACTTTCACTTTTCATTTTAACCATTTCGTCATTTATTTGGTTCAATCTTTAAGTCAACTAGGTAGTCAACCCAATTATCCAACCTTCATAAGTAGTATACAATTTACATTCTATTGAAAACTATTCATTTGGTGAAGGAGCCCTTTCGACACCTATTCTCATTAACTTGTAATATAACTCACACGATTCATTGAACAACGGTTTGCTCACCATGACTTTCGATGCATAATATATCCCTCCATAGGGTCTTATGGTTAAACCATTATACTCACTTGTTCAACATAAGCTTTCTTTGCTCACCACAAAATCTTCGATCGATTTTGAGCTAATTAAACAGTCGTTCAACAATATTAACTTTAGGAGCGGCTATTTCATGTCATATGGCTCTACAACTTTCCTTTCAATAATAGGTCATATTATGAACTGACATCCACACCTACATCGTAGTTGCCATTATATGTGAACTCAACAATGGTATATGAAAATCTCAACGCACTAACACATGATCATATGATTTTCCCAAGTTTCTAGATCATCCTTTCTCGTTCCCATCCATCTAAGGGTTATAGACACCATTTGAATTCACCATTCCTTACATACTTTTCCAAAACATATCTAAAAATTTTGTTTACATAACAGTCGTCTCAATTCGAAGCATTCAACAATTAGCTTTCACACTTTAAGAGGACTTCTTAACGAACTTCCTTTTCTTTCATGTCCAATGAAATGGTACAATAGTTCATCGGGGAATAAACATTCTTGGTTAACCAATTTAATAATGGTTGATATCATTACCTTCAACCTTCCCGCAAAATTTCGTCTCTTAATCCATAAATGACGCGTTTCCTCACTTTCGTTAAGGGATCATTAAATAATTACTTTTGTAGCGGAACTTTCGGCGTCCTGTGTAGGCTTCTAGCCCCATCACACGTTCACATAAAAGATTTACAACACGTCGTATCACAAAAGGTCGTATCACGTTTCAGATGGCATCCAAGTAAGCACGTCACCATGGTTCATAAACCTCCTTAAGTACAACTTTTGGGTCATAAGATGACCAAACGAGACAAAACTCAGTTCTTAACAAATGAATAAAACTAAAAGACCTTTTCAAAAATGCAAGGGTTGACTCTCGAAGAGCTCTAATGCATAAGTTGTGACATTTGCAAGGCAAGTCTGCAGAATTCGTCAGAAACCTGACCACTTCTGGAAATCGACGTTTTTCGCATATCTCTAGGCAAAATCACTAGAAACTTTGTTCATATCAAATTTAGGGGACACATAGAGGTTTCCAGAAAGGTAAGATTAAACTTCTAAATCGTTCATATAAGGAAGATATCTTTCTTGCAATATGACTCAATTTTCAGACCAATAATCTCTTCGTTTTGCAAACCATTTCCGCCATCAACCTTTCAAGTCATGCCACAACGACCTTTACAGCTCACACACATCAAATTATGACCTGGTTATCATTATGAAATCATCAATTGAGCTACAGATTCATTATACTCCTTTTACATCCGATTTGACGCCCGATTGACCTAAATCGACTCACAAATGTAATCGAATCCATACAAGCCTTAAGACCAGATGTGAACCATATATTGGTTCCATTTGAACATTTAAATGACTTTGGAAGCAACTTCATACCTGTAGGGATCTCAAGATACATATTGATTGCAATAACAATCACCGAATGACCCGAAATCGTCAAATCTAACAACACCAACGTTCCCTATCAATCAAAACTCAACAAGTCCAGGTATGGACGAAATATATGGATGGAATTGACTGATTTTCAGCAAAGACTTTGATATATATACCTGGGAGGATGATTAATGGATCGAATACGTGCATCGATTGATCTAAAGAAAACTTTAAATTTTATCCCTCAAGTTCATGACATGGCAAAGACCAGTCGTTAACATGGAGGTACTTTGAGAAACTCAATAGGGTCATGATGAGGTTAGACATAGCATTAGTGGAACTTTCACCTTTATCAGTTGATAGCAAAACTATAAATCCATTTTATAGAAAGAAATACATCTCACAATCGAAAACTTTAACTTCTTCCTATAAGGGAGGGCAAAAACAGAAGGTGCACTTGCATGGAAGTAGTACTAGTCACACATCGATTGAGGGTTTGACCTCACGATCAAAACAAAACGGAGAACTTTATTAGAACGTCTCAAAACTACGTGTAACCTCGACTTTAGAAGTATAATGTTCGCCTTAAATGGTTAATCACACAGGTTAGAGACATGATCACTTTGGAACCAAATACTCTTGAGTACTTCTACTTCATATACTTTAACAATAACTATTATAAGATCTCAACATTGCCCTTACATCCGTGCAATATACGGAAGAATCTCCACCTGTAGATACTCGTCCCAATCGTCATATATCGTCCCGTAGAGAAATCAAGTTTAACGAGTCGCGAATCCAAAACAGGCCAAAACATGTGCCGCATTCTATCGATAACCCAGAAAGCTAGTTCCAAACGAAAGCTAAACGTTTTTCCTTACACTCTAGCATGACTTCAACCCTTCACATCTCGAAGGTGACTTCACATCATATTATAGTGTCCATAGAATTGAAGAGCTTCATGGTTAAAAGTCCAATCAACCGTAGTGTTAACTTCATCATTCTTCATTCCATTCATACGTGTCTACACCTCCCGCGGTTAAACATGATGCCTTTCTGTGATTCCAACATTCTCATCTTTACCTCATTCGGATCAACATAGACAGTCTCACCAACACACATTTCGGGATACATTTACAATTACGTTCGCGACCGGAATTATAACTATATCCTTTCATACGTGTGCCCGGTAACCCTTCTATGCATCACCTACTTATAATCCTTCAAGTAACCAGCATCAATTTTATTTTCAAACTTCAAATCCATGTCCTTTAACTAGTAGACTCGACTACATTGACTACCAATCACTTCGTTCAACTTCATGTACATCATTATTCATCATAAACATTTCATTCGGCTATCACTTTCCATCTATCTTCATCCATTTCCATACACTTGAAGCATCAACACCACTAAAGTTGTAACACGATATTTACTCTTGACAAATAGGGGTATAATCCATAAAAATCTCTCCCACTTCATTACTTTGTACACCAGTCTACACAAGCATGGTCATACAAACACACTCGCGTCATGATACGCTTGCAACTATGTTCCGGACCATAATTGTAATTGTATCCTTTCACACGCGCGTTCGTTCCCACATTTGTGTATCATCTTATTTTCACAAAATCCTTCAAGTTTTGTGCATCTCAGCAAAAGTCCGTGTAATATGAAGCACAAGTCATCAATTTCAAATAGAGTATTAGCACCTTACCTTTCACAGGACGTCTTTCATAGCAATAGAATAGTTGGCGACGGGGAGCGCGAGAAACAGAGGAATAAGGGCTACACAAACAGGAGTATACACATAAAAACACATCAAGGAACATAAAGCCTTAATCCTATGTTCTCACTCATCCCAGCCCGTCCTAAAAGCATTTCATCTCAATGGCTAAGTATACATACTTGAGCCTACTTTGTTCCTTATCGGTTTAAGTCCAATTCCTATGGCATACCTATAGTCCTTGGTTCACTTAAACCATTTCTCTGATACCAACTTGTAACACCCAACATTTAAAAACAAGGATTTCCAAAACCTTTGCCTAACGGCGTTAAAAGAAGCGGAATTAACTTTAAAAGTCCAAACCAGTAAAATCTGTTTGGTTTATTCATTAAATGGTGTTACTAGCCATATCATCAAAATAAGTCCAAATGGAAATCCATTGGTTGCCCAACATTAAGCAACCATATACATTATCAATACAAGTCATTAATATTTAAACATAAAGCAAATATCTAAAGCGAGCAGCCACTATGGGTAAACTATAGCTAGTTTCAAGATCATCTACCCATGCCTCACATCTTCTCACATCTACCTGCTCACTATTGTTGGACCTGAGGGCACAACACATTTAAAAGAGCAAGTGTTAGCTAACGAATTAGCTAAGTAAGATAACACATAATTTATGAAACGTTTGTCCATTTAAGACATTATATAAAAGTCATATTAAATCGTAAGGCACCTATCATCAAACATATCGTCTCACATACATATCATAGCATCAACATCTTTCATATTAGGATGGGTCCTCCTAAATGTGCCTAGTCATCTTTTACTTCACATATATCATATAAGCATCATCGAATAGTGTGACATAAGTCACTTACATTAGGTGTGACATAAGTCACTCATCACATATAAGGTGTAAGTTTGTGTGTAGGCGGTCATAGGACCTAACAGGAAACCTCACACCCGACTGGATGGATAAGCTTTTCAGTTGTCCATCAATGTCGTTAAGGAATGGCAAGCCAATCCAGGAGTAGTCCGTATGTTCAAAGACATTGGTGGTTAATCACGCCACCCGGAGATACTCAAACCACGTAATTATGTTGCAAGGAGCCACCCAAACAACCATATACGCACCCGCCGGGCAAGGGCAAGTACGGGTTAAGCTTAACACTTTCATATCATATACGAGCTCGGTTTACATCACATATAGTTTAGATGTCCACGTTACCTAAACATCATCACATATCATCTTTTTACGTTTGGGCCCTTAAACGTGCACGTGTCATGGCAACTTAACAAGTCTAGTGAACTAGATGAATAAGCCATGTAGTCATGCACACTTTACATATCATCAACATATAACACATTTCACTTCATCTCAAGACATTACATAGCATTTCATAGCATATCATTACATCGCATGCATTGTTACATAATGTACATCATCATATATCATTGCATATCGTATATCATTACAACATTGCATATTATTTATCATCATAGATCGTACATCATTTCATATCATCTATCATCTCATGTCATATATCGTTGCAAAACACCTATTATCTCATATCATATTTCATGTCATCTATTAAGCCTACATAGCATCTCATATCAGTACATATCATTGGGGTAGCATTTCAGGCTTCAATATGCATCTACATAGCCCATATCACCTCCCGTATAATCCCGAATACACATAAGCAAACAAGATACCATTTGGGGAAGTTATTATACGAAAACTATGTTTTTGTTGAACCCTCAGCGTGTCAAAGTAGTGTATCTTACCTCGTAGAAGCACACAACAAATGATAACGTAAGTTACCGAGCTTTGCAAGTATTCCCGACTACCTATAATCATTAAACGACATAATGAGCTAATAAATACCCACTCACTTATGGTCATGAATCACGTCTAAATACCTATAAACATGACTCATGACAATGCTTGATGCATCGGACATTCGATTAATACTTTAAAGCTTACATAACTTGACGAAACTCGACATTCACTCACTATATTAACCTTTCTGGAAACTTGACATCACAATCATCTTTTGAAAACATAACCATTAGAAAGTAGACTCTCTTACGATTCCGTGGATAGCTTATTTGTTAAAAACGGAGTTACGGTTTAAAAGTTATGGCCATTTGAAAATTCCGTCGCTATTGCGTCGCAACTACTAAGTTGCGTCGCAGCTATGTGTCACTGGTTTCCAGTTGCGCCGCAGCTTAGTAGCTGCGCCGCAGCTAGCCCCTTTTCAGCACAAACCTCATTGTTTAACCTCCAAAACTTAACCAAACACACCCCAAACGACCCCAAACCTTATGAACGACTTTTAACCCTCAAAATTCATCATTTTAAGACTCTAATGATGTCATGAAAACAACCCTCAACATCCAATTGATTTGCAACACAACAACAATCATTTTAGGTTACCGAATCGATTAAAACTCATGTTTTTGACTCCAATCAACCCTCTAAAGACCTAGATCAGTTATGAATCGAATCAAGGGATTGAAAGGACATGAAATCAATGTTATTATACCTGGGATACCTGGAGATTACAAAGAGAGTGTAGAAACTTGATCAAAACACTCTCGAATCAACCAAACGAAGATGAAATCGAATAAGGAATTGATTATGGCAATGGGGAATGGTTAGGGCTCAAAGAGGAAAGGATAATATGAGTAATTAGAAGCTAATGACCTGCTCCAAGACCCTAATCCCGTTTTTTAGTTTCCACCTATGTTAAAACTAGTCCTTAGGCTTCCTTACGGCTCATATTTAGTTCAAAACACCCATTGGGAATACTTACAACACATTAAACACTTTAAGCACCTCCAAAGACATTAAAATATACCTTTAGACACATTAACACATGAATCATTAAGGCTTTAAAACCTTACACACATAGCACATTAATCATACGTGAGCATCACATCGTCTGGAGACATAACGGACTCATGGTGTTGACTTAACGACTTAAGTCAACCGTTAATTAAAAGTTCGGGATGTTACACTGAGAGATGTATGTTGTAAATAATAGTTATATTAAGAGTATTATAGGTATATTATGTGTAGATATTTAAATTAGTGAACAAAGGATATGGGAGTTTGAAATTTTGATAGATCAAGTTTTTTCTTAGAAAATACAACTAAATGTTTTTTAAAGGTAGTTATGATTCATACTTAGATTAATATGTATAACCAGTATATAAGTATGCGGCGGTGTGGCGGCGGTCACAACAGGTGGTAGAAGCGGCGGACTGGGGTGGCGACGGTGATGGTGGGGCGACATTAGTGGTATAGTTATTAATGTAAAAGTAATTGATATAAAAGAAGGTTGTATATTGATTTTAAGGTTGATGGACGTATATTTTAGAAAAATTTATTAAAGTTGTTGTAACAATGTTAAGTGAACATTTTTTAAATTAGTGAATAAAATAGATGAACATTTTCTGATTATCAAATACATAGTTGAAAAAAATGATCCAATAAATGTTTATAATGTAATATAAATAATACTCGTAATAATGATTGCATCATTTGTTGTTGAAAGTCACACTTACATATGATTTCACCAAATGACTTAATGATTTAAACCAACCGTTTTTAATTGTTTAAAATATTTTAAAAACTTA
Organism: Erigeron canadensis; assembly: GCF_010389155.1. Taxonomy (NCBI): domain Eukaryota; kingdom Viridiplantae; phylum Streptophyta; class Magnoliopsida; order Asterales; family Asteraceae; genus Erigeron; species Erigeron canadensis. The sequence goes on along the minus strand of NC_057762.1, from coordinate 36,646,861 downwards.
TTTTACATCAATTACTTACATTACTTGATAATGTCATTACCATCATTGTCACCAGTGGTGTCGCCATCATCACCAGCATTACACCGTCGTCATCACTACTACTACATTGCAGGGCTATTCCTCGAGTTACTATATATATGTTATATCTACATCTATTTGTTTTTTTTTTAAATATTCAAATCCAATATTAATCAAACAATCTGTGAATATGTGATGTCTTCTAACATTCAGTATAGAGGAAAAATTGTAGAAATCATATTCATGTCATCTCTATTTCCTAATAAAGCAAACTCCTATGCCCCTATTAAATATTTTTGTCTTTAAAATACCTTATTTGCTATTGGACTTTTTTGTTCTTTTTTTCTTTACGTAACTACCCAAAATCCCTAATAAAGTTTACCACCTTCCCCACTACTGTCGTCGCATTGCGCGGGTACCATGCTCGTTTTCTAACATCGTTATGTATATTTGTGTAAGTAAAATAGTAGCACAGTTCCGCAGAATGCGAGCGGTCATGACGATGATACTGTGATGGTGAGAACAATTATTGTTGGTGCAAATGGCGTCGAGTGGTGTAGATTGTTGATGTAAAAGTAATTGATGTAAAAAGTTAATGGAGAATATTTTAAAAGATAAAGAATTGATAGTGTAATTTAATCATTAATGTTAGGGAACTGTAAGTGAAAATATGTTAAAGGTGCTAGGTGAAATATTATACAACTTTTTATCACCTTTAAAAATAAAGATTTTTTTTTTATTAGATAGCATGGATTACCAAAACTAAACATTTCAATAAATTTATATGTAAATTCGCGTATTAATATGAAAAATATATGGCAAAATTGTGTTGTGTAGATATCACCTCCTCAATAATAATTTATTATTATTTTTTTTTTCATTCCCTTTCTCTTTATCTTGTTTTACATTTTAGTGGAAATATTTATTTTTGTAGCCTCATACTTGAATTTGTTGCTTTAATAATTTTCGCTGTGACTATTTAAATGGTTAAATAACCATCAAGGTAATTTAGTGATTAAACATCCCATACAAATTCTTTAATAAATCTGATATTCAAACTTGTCCAACTAAACATATCAATAATTCTATACTCCTAAATAAAAAAGAAACTCCCACACAAATCTTAAATTACAACTCCAAACTATCAAAACTACTTACATTGTTCTCACGTGCAATGCACATGACATGGTTAACAGAGTCAGACTAACGTCTGTTATGTTCAGGGGTATGTAATGATACCAAAAGTCATCACAGATGATGTAATAATAATAAAAAAGTACATGGGTAAAACTTGATAAAATGACATACCCTAGGGGCGTGTAATGAAATTAACTCTTAATTTAAACATCATTACCTAATATACTCATAATACATTTAATGAAATAATTTACAACATAAACCCTCAATCCTTAATTAATTAAATTACCTTATTTAACATCAATTACTTTTACATCTACCACCATTGCTGCCTCCACCACCCGTTACTGCCATAGTGCCATCACATGTCGCCAACACCGCGACCGCGACCATCCCGCGCCGTTACCACTATTATCGCTGTATTGTGCGGACATATTCGTATATTAAAAATGACCAGGGAAATGATCGAGATATCAGTACTGTTGGTATATTTATGAACAATCGATTTCAGGGTTTTAAAATTCGAGATTTAGCCCTACATCTTCTTTTGTCTAGCATAATCCGAATCCTTAAATCCTGCTTTATTGTATATGCTTTTGTAACTATAATCATGTGGTGATTTTACAAAAGGTTAATTTGCAGTGTAAATATCATAACACTATATTAATGATTTAGATTTAGATTTCAAGGTATATATCAAATCCTTGAATAAGAATATATTATTAGCTTAATTGTGTTTTATTACTCACAAGTAGTTGACAAAGCTAAACATCGAACTAGAACAAGATCTTATACAAATTGTATGCTTTCTATACTGAATAGACATAAAAATCATAATCATTAGTGGAGAATTTCTGAATAAATATCTTGAATATTCTAATTAACTTCGAATTTGGTATCTACATCGTTAAAAGAACACAAGGAAATTTAACTTCCCGAATGAATTGAAGTATTGTACTTGAAAAATGAATCTAATAATAATGAATCAGTTCACAATGTTAACATAAAGTTCTTTTTTTTTTTCTTTTTTCTTTTTAACACAATAACGACAGTCAGATTCATAGAAATGCAAAAGCAACCGAAGTCACTTTTATTTTTACTTTTAGATTGCAATAAAAGTCGTGAAAAACATCTTTAGAAAGTGGGATCACTTTACTTTATAGCCTATATATTATATTATAATAATTATTATTGTAAAGTTGAGAAAGATTTAAAACAAGACCAAAAGCAAAAAAGTTACACCAAAGTCATATCCACCATTATTAATACATAAAAATGTACGTATATAATCAATTAATTACTATTTATTTAATACGAGTATTTAATTACCATCGTAAAGGTGGGAGTAAATACATTGCATTCTTTAGATCAGTAAAAAACATGGAGTATGGACGTATGGACACGTATCTCTATTTCAATCTTAAAAATAGTTACTCACTAACTTGTGAATAGTAGATACTAGTCAATACGAGTACTACATACTCTGGTTCTGGTTTATACATGTATGTGTATATTCATGGTTTATTACCAATTTAAAACTACTAGTCTAGGTGCTTTAATTTCATTAGAAGAACAAAAACCTATCCAGGTGTATCTGTGGTTTCTACATCACCATTTCAATGAATACAGTCTCATGAATTATATATTTTCTACACTTCAATTCTTTTATAAAAAAAATTTAAAAATATTTACATCATATAAATTTAAAATGAACAAAATACAAAATATACAATATACTTCTACCGACTACAACTAACTGAACTTAAAATTTTGAGTTATCCAAAACTTGTTTAATAAAACTATTATACATCATGTATTGAAAATTTATAATTAAAATTTTATTTTGAATTTAGTAGATTTTCTATTTATATAACTAACTCATTTAGTTTATTATTACATATATATTTTAAAATTTAATTATAAATATCCCAATCATTTGTTACAATTTTTTTTTATTAGGATCAAAATATAATATATAATAGTGAAGTATTGCACGTACTATAAACAACGAGATATTGATCATGTGTCATTGTTAGTATTTTAAAGAAAAAACTCCAATAATTGACATTCTTAAAGATCAAACTCAAGATCCTGATGAAACTGAGAATGCCTCTTGTTAAAGAATGGGCGGGTACATAATCTGAGAGAAAAGTTGAGAGTTAACTTGGCGGCGTATATAAGGCTTGGACTTTCTAATACCTGGTTGTCTTGTTGATATACTTTTCAATTAATTTGAAAGTTGACAAATTATAATAACAGTCAATCTCACAAATCTTTTTTTGTTGCTCTTACTCTAATTTTTAAACTTTAATTAGACTTTTGCATTATGTATGTCAGTATGTGCTTGTGGGAAAAAAAAAACAAACCAAATGTGCACTAAGGCCTCTGCCAACGTCTCGGCGTGTAGCTCGGCGTGGCATGCCTCTTCTCTTCCTGGGTTGGCATGGAGCTCTTTCTAGCTCTTTCTTGATTTACTCTTCCCCCATCTTCGAGTGAGGAAAAAAGTTTGTGTGTGTGTGTTTGACTTTTCCTTTTTTTCTTTCTTAATAGCGGCTATTTGTATATAAAAATAAATCCACCTTATTTAAACTACCATTATCAAATTAAACAAACACATTTTATTATTACACAGACACATTACATTACCTAAAAGACAACACATAATTAAAAATACCAAAACACACTTCATAAAGCAACTCGATTAAAAAGTAATCATGATAAGCTCCCTGAAACAATGCTAGTATTTGAAGTCCCTTCCATACTTCTCCTATTACTCCTGTTGCACCGTTGCATAAAGCAACTCATCGGAGACGGTCCTCCCCTGTGCATTCAACCTCGCACAGATTGCCTCAAACTGCTTACATTCCTTCCGAATTTTGGTGAAGTGACCTATCAGTTGATGTTTGCTCCGTGGACCTTCAGTCGTGTTGCTGTTGAACATTTCAGTAATGTTGTTCCAAGTGTTTTCGCTTGGATTATTCATTTCACATCTAGGGTGCCTCAACATCCAAGACCTCGATAAACAAAGATTTTATGATTTAGTCCACCTTTTGTGTCGACATTTTTAAATGTAATGGTTTGAGGAAGATAAAAATGAACTAAAAGAAGTTGTTGTGATTTTAAATGGTTGTGTTAAGTTGAAAATAAATAGGGGTATGAAAAAAAATTACAAAAAAAACCCCTAGTTGCCGTTAATTTCAAAAATCAGAATAAATGTTTTTTTTAATTAAGCAACGGTCACCAAGAGAACGGGCCCACAAACCTAATATAATAATAAAAGTTTAGGATTTTTATGGTAATTATATTTTTGGGTAAATATAATATAAAATATAAATAAATAAAAGTTAAGAAAGAGATGGGGAAGTAGTAAGGTTGGTAGTGAGTGAAGAAGAGATAATTTAGAAGAGAGAAAAACTAATGTGACAGTGAAAAAGATGAAGAAAAAGTTTTACAGTAGAGGACTAAGTATTTATATGTACATTTATATCTTTTAACAAATACTCCATAATAGAGTGTTTTGTATTTTACTTGGCAGTGACGGAAGAATATATTCGTCATCTAACTTTTATAAACTTGTGGACTACTTTTGTTTCCTCTTTTTTCTTCTTTTCTTTAGGGGACTACTGCTTTCCTCATGCATTGCATACAAAGGCGACTTATGGGTCCCCATATGTTGGTTAACAGTCGACGTGTCATACTTAACTTATTTAATCTGTTTAATCACTGTTAACCTGTTAATTACCAACCAATGATCAATAGATAGATTGATATATGATGGAGCTAAGAGGATTTTGGTTCAAATTTTGGTGTGAGCGAATAGTTTTCCCAATTTTCTCTGGAATTGGAGTTAGGTATATATGAAGAGACATGTCACTAAGGTCAAATTATTGTTAAAAAAAAAAACCTGTTAATTAGCAAAGGTAGACTTTTGTTTCATGTTATTGAAATCAAGCGAAATAGCGCAAAATTGAATTCTAATAAACTGTAGTATTTTTTATTTTTATTTTTTTGGATAGCGAAAATTGAATTCTTAAACAAAGGCTTAAATTGTACTCATCCCTACAAAATAGATGTGTCTTCGACATACTTTTAGGAATAAGGAAATTTTGTATTCAGGAGAGTTTCCTGAATTTATTTTTTATTTCGTCATTTGATCAGCAACACATGGGTATTCTCATAATTGATTTCTTATAAGATTGGAATTGGGTATATGAATAGACATGAATTCAAACCTAAATTCAAAAAAAGTAACTATCAATTTGTAATAGAAATAGTTTGTTTAATATCTATGTTCCCTTATAAAGAGAATTAGCTTTAAGTAATTAAGAACCTAATAGGTCTAAAATGTCCCTCAATTTAATATATTTTTCTTTACCCAATCAACAGTTGGACTAAACTACCCTTACGAAAACTTTACACCCTCAATTCTATCTCCCAAATCTATATCTATCACACATAAAAATAAAAAAAAACTACCTTCTATCGTTTTTTCCCCTAAGCCGCAACAAAACGCGGACACAAAGCTAGTATACAATAAAGCAGTTTTTTACGTGCTAAGGATAGATGGGGAAAGTACGTGACAATCTTTGAAAGTGTTAATTCTAATAATAGAAAGAAGAATAGTGACCAAACTTGCAAAATTTACCTTATCCCTAAAATCTTTACCTATTTATCACCTTAATTATTACATAGGATGCTACCTTGCCTTTTCAAGGTACGTATTGCGAGAAAATTTGTAGGGCATCAACCCTAGGTCTGGGTTACGGAATGATTTTGAATTGGTGATAGACAAGAGAAATATACGTGATTCATCAATTCACAATAGAGTTTGTTATGTATTTATTTATTTTCTTGTCAACATTAGACTTATCATTTTTATACAATTACTAACATGAAAGATTTAAATTTCAAATTCACAAACAAGAAATACATCATACCTGTCTATGTACTCGTATAAAACTTTTATATGTATCTACCGATCATATTCAATTCCTTTTATATATGATTTACATGATAGAGTTTTTTTTGTCTCTTGGAATCGAAAGAAAGTAGCATATAATTTAAAGGTTAGTTTAATACACTAGCTAGAGAATGTTAATAATGGATTATCTTATCTATGTAATTACATTATAAAATATACTGTATCTTTTAACAAATAAGTTGATAAGCCCAAATTTTTTTTCTAGATTGTTAATTTAAATATCTTTACTTATAAAGTCATTAATAAAATGATTTTCCGTCAATACAACGGCCATATCAGTATCAAAGGGGGACGCAAAACTCGTATTTCACTATCAATTTTGACAATAATGCCTTGGACCAGAATTTCTCCTCCATGCAAGTCAATTACTCGTGTCCTCAGCTGTCTTGTCCACTATCAACTCTCAAGCTTATCTCTGCTCGTCCTTCCACCATTGGAAGCCATTACATCTCGATCTGTCCCCACCACCACCACTTTTTCCACATTTCAAACCTTTATAATGTTCACAATATATCAATCACCCCCTAAAAAATCAATTCCAAAAGAAAAAAAAGCAACCCACCCTACAATACAACATATATACTTACAAAATTAAGTAATGAAACTTCCTTTCATTCCCTCCCAAGAAAATAGCAATATAATCAACACTACTACTAGCACTCGTAATTACGAACCAAAATCTGTTCTCGATATTCGTTGCAGTCCTTCCAGTTCTGTCACTGCCGATTCATCTACCGAATTCAACTCAGCATTATTATTGCATCATCAGAATACGAGTACGACTGATATTATTAATATTAGTAGTTATCAAAATGGAATGAATAACGAAGCAGAAGAATGTTGGGATTCTGATTCTCTAATGAAAGAATTAGGCCTTATTGATCATGATTCTTCTAATTGTGATTACAAATCCAATAATAATAATGATGATTTACCTGACCTCCCTCCCTTTTTTTACCCCGAATTCGATCCAAATATTTATCAATACCCCCCTCCTTTCGATAATTTATTAATTGCCGATGATGATACAATTAACGAGTTTGATTATAGAGACGAGCTGACTCGTCTCGCTGAGTGCTGTGAAACGCAGTCGTTTCAATTAGCGCATGTGATACTCGCACGCCTGAATCAAATACTCGGCTCTTCGCCAAACGGCAAACCGTTACAGCGAGCGGCTTTTTATTTCAAAGAAGCCTTTCAGTCTCTACTTACTGACTCCGATTCTTTGATGACTAATCGTAGGTTAAAGAGTTGTACGTCTTATGAAGTTGTACAAGTTATTAAAGCGTATAAGATGTTTTCTAGTGTATCTCCTATTCCTTTGTTTGCTAGCTTTACTGCTAATCAAGCTATACTTGATGCCGTGGACGGTGCGATGATCATCCACGTCATCGATTTCGATATCGGGTTTGGAGGCCAGTGGGCGTCTTTTTTAAAAGCGGTTTCGGAAAAAGCGGAGGCTAGGAAAGTCGGTTCGCCGGCAGTGAGGATCACCGCGGTAGTGAAGGAAGAGTATGAATTGGAATCGAGATTGATTAGAGAGAATTTGATTCAGTTTTGTGTTGATTTGAAGTTACGGTTTGAGATCGAGTTTGTTTCGATTCGAGCGTTTGAGTTGGTGTCGTTTAAAGCGGTTAAATTCGTGAACGGAGAGAAGACGGCAGTTGTTGTTACGCCGACGATTTTTAGGCGGATCGGATCGGGTTTTGTTAACAATATCCGACGAGTTTCACCAGATGTTGTGGTGTATGTGGATGGGGAAGTGAATGTATCCGGATCTTCGTTTTTAAGGCAAACAGTGTGCGACGGTTTGGAATTGTATGCGACGGTAATTGAGTCGTTGGAGGCGGCAAACGGCAACGGGGATTGGGTGAGTAGTATAGAAATGTTTGTGTTGTTGCCGAAGATAATTGCGGTGGTGGAGGATGTGGCGGGTCGCAATGTGCCGGCCTGGAGGGAGGTGTTTGGTAGGGGTGGGATGCGGCCCGTAGGGTTCAGTCAGTTTGCGGATTTTCAAGCCGAGTGTCTGTTACGAAGGGTACAAGTTAGGGGATTCCACGTGGTAAAACGACAGGCGGAGATGGTACTTTGCTGGCATAATACACCGCTCGTTGCCACGTCAGCATGGACTTGTTAACAGGTCCACCAAAACGTATGAAATGCTACAAATGTATGTTCAATAACAGTATTTGCTACTATATGTATTCGAAAGAATTAATAATACATGCCATCGGAAATGTATAGGGATATAAGGAAAGATGTTTTAGGTCTAATGTTAGTTGAATAGCATGACCAACAATGATTGTTTGGAATTTTACTTGACATTTCTCGTAAAAGGTGGTGGAAAACAGTCAAAACACTACTGTTAGATCATTATATATATGTGAACATGTAAAACATCCTTGATCAATATCGTATTTTTGAAACCATGATGAGGAGCTAGATTAACTCTACAAATCGGGTGTCTGACTTCTATGATCCATACTCGAGTTTGATAACTTAATGTAACTTTGAGCTTGCAAAGCCATTAGCCATGTATATGAGTTTGTTGTCTTGAATGAGTTTGCGCAAACGAAATGTATTTCCCAGATTGTATAACTATAGAAAACAGGGATTCGAAGTGAAATAGTAACTTATGAAAGTATATATATATATATATATATGTTCAGGAAACCAGTGTAGGTTGTTTCAAAAATCATGAGTCTGTTGTGGGTGTGGCAATTCTTGAAAACATGCAACTAGCAGGAGATAGGTAACGCTACTCAAATAGTCAAATTGATTCACGCTATAAGTTTGGCTATAGATGTTTCAGCTATTCATTGAATTAAATTGATTTAGATTAAACTGGATGTACAAAAATTGCAGTTTCTACAGCCTATTAAGTGATTCAATAACAGTTACAGAGAATGCATTCTTGCCTTCTTATTTTTTACATCGATTTCTGTAGAGATTTACTCATGTGACGTGATATAACCAACATATCTTGTGTATATCTGGACATGTCCAATAAAACTAAAGATCTGGGAAACTACGCTCCAATAAAGCCCAATAGACCCACTGCTCCAAGGCTCCAAGCCTCCAATAAAGGATATTAGTATTGTGAGTAACCTAACTACATGAAGCTTTTTAACACTCTATACAGTAGATTGGCATATGATAATGTCATTCCCTTTCTGATTTTAGCTAGAAGATGGGCCCGAGCAACTGATAGGAGCAATGAGCATACAAGAACCAACTTGATGCAGCCATATGGAAACAGGTCTTCATATATCTTCTATTGAATTCCCAAATCCAGACCACCTTATGTTTTTTATAATTACAAAAATAAAACTGCCATGATATGGGAGTTCACATGCAAGTATGCAACGGATGGACATAAATAGGTCAATACAACAATTTAGTGAAATATTTATTAGACCAAAATGACCACAAACAAACACGCATTGAAATGAGGGCCAATAATTCTCACCTAATTTCTATCCTTCTACAATAACAAGCATCAAGACCATAGATTATATATATATAAACTTTGACATACTACAATTACCCGGGTTAACAAAAAGTATGTGTGTATGAGAGCATGTTGCACTTCCTCGATCAATGGTAAAGTCAATTTCTTTTGAAGGCTCGAAAATGATTGTCGATCTAATCGTATAAGTGTAAAAGTTACTTTGATGTGATGTTGTCAACTATCACCTTCGTTCGTCTGAGATTGAAGATGTGCATCGAGATTCGACACAGCCTCAGGTCCAAATAACCTAACTAATTCATCCTGTCCAACAAACATATATCATAAGGTCAGAATAATTGTAGGCATCTCATAGCATTTCTAATTTACCACGTGGCAATTGGCGTGGTGAATATGGAAACGTGGCAATTGGCGTGGTGAATATGGAAAAGAAAGTGACATTAAGCTTTATTAAATACGGTGATTACGGTGTGTATTAGTGGCATAAACCTTTATTGAATTATTTTCAGAAGTAAGCTTTCCACATTCACTGGAGAGCTTCTGCAACTCATCCCTGAGTGAGTGATTCTCATTATTTAATGTCTCCACTCTTGCCTGTAGCTCTTCACACTCAGCCTGGAGAAAACATCGTGTAGACATGTACATTACTTATGATACTGCCAGTACACAATTATTTAAATTTGTTCCATTTTGCATCACTTCTATCGCCATCACTTTAACAAAAAGGATTTAAATTATATAGAGTAAATGATCTCTAGATTGTATGGATTGCTTTGACTGATCCTTGACCTGATAAAAATAAAATATTACCTGCTTGCGCAGCCTTGATCTTCTAGCCGACTCTCTATTAGATTGCTTCCTCTTCTGTCTCTTCAGTTCCCGTTCATCCTGTTGACAGTAGAGTTTAATCAATAAACGTAGCAAATAACTAAGTTTTTGGTAAGTTAACCACCTGCACTGGAAAACTAATCTCTGGAACATCTAAAAATGGAATGCTTACACATAGGTGATAAACTGTAAGTAATCTCTTGTATACCTGAACCCACTGGTCGGCCATCATTGGTGGTGGACCCGCTGATTGTGGGACACCAGAATGATTTGGTTGCATTTTCATAGATCCAGTTCCAGCAGATGGGTTCCACAGGTCCATCCCCATATTAAGATTGGTAGCAGGCATAGAAACGACAGTATTCCCAGGGACATTTGGCTCGGTATCGTTATTCCGTGCACTTGCTGCATAAAATCAAAAAAAAAAAAAAACTTTAGCTTAAAGTAAATTCTCAATCATGTATGCAAAACTAAGGTAAAAGTGTGTAGAATCACCATCTGCAAGCATTTGATGGAAGCTTCCTTTCTTGCCTCCAGAATATCCCTGTTGGTCATCCTCATCGCTTGCATCTGATGAACCATCGTTTCCACTTTCAGCACTGTTTGTGTTCAAAATTTAAATTCAGCATGTCATAATAAACAATATATCTTATAATATACCATAATCACTGAAAGACAGCTCATTTTACAAATCAATTTAGCAAAAACCTTTGGGTGGCACCATCATTCCCTGAACTTGATGCTGCCTTTCCATTCTCTCTGGTCCTAGCACCAGTGGGATTGGCATTTACCGAATTGCCCTTGGATTTTTTGTTGATCTTGTGTTTCCCATTAGGGGCCTTACCTTCCATTTCAGCATTTGGCGGCATAGTGCCGGGGGTCTGCAAGGATAGGATTTAAGTATGAGAATCAGATATAAGATGCACTTTACATGATGTCAATTTAAAAGCATAAACACTAGGGGAATCCTGTTTACCATAGGCATACTTGGATGACCATAAACTCCTGCCGGTGGATATAAAGCAGGGTATGGAACCGGTGTCCCATAAGGTGGCATCATAGGATGCTGAAATATTTTACATAAAATCAATTATCACAACATAAAACATCTTGATATTTTACATGCGTGTATAGATCATTACCTGGCCTCCCCACATATAAGGGTGAGGAGTTGGGGAGGCAACAGCCGAGGGAAAGAAAGGTGGAGCAGCCCCAGAGCCATAATAAGCCTAAACACAAACGTCGTAACTATTATAAGGATGTATCTCAGCATGTAACACCTTTTATGTCACATCTGCAAACAATAAATTCAAAACTCACTAACTCATACCTGCATAGAGCTTTGCCAATCATGGTACGAAGGAGGTGGTGTTTCCTATAGATAAGACAGTGAGATTACTTGTATAATATACACAGAAGACTTCATATTCTGCACAGACGAAAAAGTGGGAAAACCTGAGTTGAGGTAGGTTTGGAATGCTTGGCAGGTGAGCTTTGTTCCCCAGAGCCCATGAAACTACTGGTTAAGATATTACTGTGCAGCCAACAATTACCAGACTTTATAATTCCTAGTAAGATAAGCCAACACACCTGGAGATATAAAACATATTGGAAGTGGATTACTGGCAAATCTTACAGTCATTAACCATTGCTAGGAGCTCATATAAATATAAAAAAGTGCGTCAAAGAATAAGAGTAAAGTCCTGCAAATCCACCAAATGGTTGAATTTTCAGCCATAGCAGTAAGACATGTCAGCTCTAAGTTTTCAGACATATGTATAATCAACCATTAAAAAATTAGTACAGTCCAATACATCACCAAACTGTTAAAGTTATTAAGTTCATAAACCTTGTATAAAACAAAGTCATAGCTGATACATATTTTGATATATTCATTTACTGCCCATGTTTTAAATTGTGCATCTTTATGTTCAAAAGTAGTAAGACTAGTAAATTACATTCTGAAATGTAGCCTTATATTTTTATATTTAAAAATCAAATAAAACTTGATGTTGCAAAACTAACACAAATTCAAAGTTTGGATAAGTTCTACTAGTAATTAGAAAGTCATAGCTGATACATACATACATTGAAACATATATATATACTATACATATAGTGTATAACTAATTATTATTCCTGAACAGAAAATTAGACAGAGTATGTATTTTTTTTTTAATCATTCTTTTCTCTCTTTTTGTTTATAACAAATACTCGCCAATATATCGTCCATAACAACACAGAGGTAACAATAACAAGGGTCATAAGTCTAAAACAATAACTTACTTTTTCAATTGTCCCAATTGGAAGATGTACTATTTTTTGGGCTCACAAGCCATTAAAAGTTAACTCCGGTGACAAACTTAGAGAACTTTTTTTTTTTTCTTCAAATGACTGTATCTAAAGCTTATATCGTATCATGTACTGTCATGGTCATCACATGCTGAAAAAAATACAAATATATATGGAAGAAAATGTAAACTGCAATTTTAAGCCGTCCTTTGATTAATTTTGGCAATAAATGTCATACATCTCAACAAAGCATTTGCCACGTTAGCAAAACATGGGCACATCGTCACACGGTAAGTATCATTACACGATATAAACTTTAATCATACTCATTTGAAAGGAAAAGAAGTTGCCCACATGTGTAACCGGAACCAGCTTTTACTGTCTCCTTGGTCAAACACCACAATTCTAACATTTGAAAAGTAGGTCGTTGTTTTTAGGAAAATAACCCTGATAACGAATAGAGTCTAATACTCTAAGAATCAAATTCTTCCAAAATCAGCCCCACTGCTACACAACTCTCATAGTGTACGCCCCACATTTTCTCAAGGACTACAATCTTAAATTTTGGACCACATCAAAGCCATTTTGTGCCATCTATTTCCATCAATGGTACAATGCCACATAAATGAATATCACAAGAATAAGTTACCAAATAGCCATGTATTAATCATCCTAACCAAATAGCCTAAAAATCCTCCTAACTATGAGATGATGATATGTGGAAAAATCAGGGAACAAGATTAGAAAAGAGAATTAGTGGATACCATATGTCACCTTCTTAATGTTTTAGGAGGATTATTAGGCTATTTGGTTAAGAGGGTTTATCATTTTCCATATATATATCATAAAAATATCTCATGAAAAACAATATAAAATCATCTTTGTTGTCTTATAATTTATGAAAATCTGTTATTAAACTATGCTATGCTCAGCTAAAAAAGTATCTTAATATCCTAATACACTGCCTTATATAATAAATAGATACTGCAGTTTATAAAATATAATTAAAAATGTTCCACAACCCAGTCTTTTGGCTCTATATATCCTTTGGTAAGGAAATTCCAATAAAATATGAAAAAGGAAAAAAACAAAAAAATAAAAATCGAAACCCATTCCTACTCCAGTCTACTCACGTATTCTGCCTTAATCTTAATGTACAACTTGGCTTTTAGTCAGCTTTAATATCTCCTTTTTAGCATATCAAGTACATCTCCAAATTGTATTAATAGCTGCTTTAAAAATGTTAACTTAAGCTAAATAACTTCGTCTAACCATATTTATAAATAGACTAAAACTGTTAAAAATGTCATTTCTGGACCATTTTTTTTAATCCTACTTATGTTCCCTACATATCTGAATCAAAATTCAAAAGCTATTTAAGAAATTAACTCAGAACTATTAGATAAAATAATTAACAAATATATCAATTAGATCTATGTCTAATACCATCAGTAATTAACTAGAATAGGTTCACACTATCTTATAGCTTCAGCTAGATTAACTGCATAATTCTAGCACTGTAAATATAGAATCTACATCTGTATATTTGATAGAGTATATAGCTATAGATACAGATGTGTGTGTATATATAGAGAAAGAAAGTCTAACCTGTTGTAGCGAAAAATTAGGAGATTGGAGGTTTTACAGACAGAAGTCCTACATGTACGGATGAAATCCAGTTAATTTGGGCAATTCCGTACAGAAAAAAAATTATACTCAATAGTAGTATGTCTACATGTGAATATAAATACAAATAATAAATATATGGATACATATATATATAGAGAGAAAGAGAGAAAAAAAGACCTGCCGGAGAATTAAACTAAAATTGCAGGTACGGCTGATATCCGCTAAATTCGGGCTGTTTTGTACAGAAAATAGGAAATTATGATGGATATTAAGGAGATCAGGCAGATGAAGTTGTGAATGAGTTAACTTAATGAGTTGTTGAGTTTAACTAAGTATAGAAATTCAGGTAATTGGACCGCCGGGAGAGAGAGGGAGAAAAGTGGTGGGAGAAAATGGCGGTACGGTGGTTGGGGAGGATGGGGGTAGGGTTAGAGAGAGAAAAAGATGGACACGTGAGACACCCATACCTATCACATGATGACTCATTTATTTTACACATCTCAACACCTTATAAATTAAATTTATATTATATTGTATTTTATTTTCTTAATATTAATTAATTAATAATACTTATCACTACAGTACTCAAACAATGTTGCGGTGATAGTGGTGACGACGCTCTCAGATCTTCCCAATTTCCATGAATTAGTCACTTCAACGGCCTTCGAAAGGAAGTTGAAGATTAGCGAAAGGAAAACAAGAAGAGTCGAAGACAAATCGAAGAAAATGTCAACTGCTCGACTCAGAAAGCAAGCTATGGAGGCAATTAAGTTTTCTCAACAACCATTTCGTCTGGTTTGCTAAATAAAGATCTTAGAGACATTATGAAAAGAACTTAAAATCGTTATGAGCTATCATAAACCTTTGATGAACTGGTTTCACTTCAACAAAACCAATAATGATATCATGACAACTAAGACAATGATGACGACGAATAGTCTTTAATGTTTTAGACGTATTTTATTTTTATTGATTAATGTAATGTAAGATTTTTTAAATATGAATAAAAGTGTTTATTAATATATGTGTTTTGTTAAATATGAAATACATAGTAATATAATAAGGGAAAAAGTGGGTAAGAAATGAGTTTATAGGCAGAAGAGGTTCTTACGCTAAGAGGAGTAAAGTTGTCGGGGGTTGGACTACTTGCACCAGAGAACGACATGTGACAACCGAGGGTTGTCATCGGTTGCCTGAAAAAAAAAAGTGAGAATGGAGTTGCCTAAATGGTGGGGTGGACTAATGGTTTAATTTAAAGTTTTTTTTTTAAGTTTATTATTGAAAATACATTTTATATTAAAGTTGAAAATACATTTTACTTTAAATATTAATAATAATTATAATAAATAATAATAAGATTTTATATATTTGTATATAGAATATACTTGGTATGGAGGGTAGATTTTAAAGATTTTAAAAGTGCAGGTTTAAAAAGAAAAAACAAAAACAACCAATTAATTATACCTAGAAATTGATCTGAAATACAATATATTCAACCGTTGTACACATCCGGTCATACTCCATTTTTTCCGGCGGTTAGTTTTTGTATTTCATTTTTTTGTGTCCACACACAATATCTATATATATATATATATATATATATATATCTTATATATATACATTATTAAAATGGATATATTGTTATAAAAGAGTAAAAATCAACGGGTGTTTGTATGGAACCTCGTGTCGGTCAAACGCAATTGAAGCAACCCGTAGAAGTCGCTTAAAACGCGGATCGCCTAGCGGGGGTGGTGTTCCCGGCGACATGGCGGCGATCCAAGCATGGTTAGTGTTTCGGACAAAAATTACCTAAGATAACTTTGTAAAAGGATTTAAGATAATTTTCTGACCTAATATTTGTAAGTGAGGTCAGATGTTTAAGATCTTCGAACAAAAAATTTTTTTTTATTAAATATAGTAATGCAAAATATGAGTTTTGGGAAAAAAGAGTTTAAGAAAGTCTTTGAGATAGAAATACAGTAATAAAGCAAGAAATTAGTTGAAGATAAAGATAAAATACTAAAGATCAATGTTATGATCCCGAAAATAAGAGCAAAGATAATAACACCAGAATTTTGTTGACGAGGAAAAACCATTGATTCAATTAACAAATCTTAGGTAAAAAACCCCGGGAGGATTCAATCGATCCTACCTATGTTCTTTTAGTATTTATTGTTTAGGATTATAATACAATGATCAAAAGAAAAAAAAAAGATTAACAAGTAGTGACGTTGCTTTGTATTGATTAATTAGTCATTTCAGTTGTGTGTTTGTCTCCCCTTTCTGCTGAAGATGTACTCATCTATATAGAGCTAGACGTTGAACTAAATATCCGAAATATTTGGAATCTTCTTGGACTTGCTCTCCACACTGAAGAATTGGTGTAGATGACCGTTGAGAGCTTTTCCTCACATGATAAAACATATATCAGTCCCGATTCTTGTGGTTGAAGTGGTAAAATATCCGTTGAAGCTTGTTTCTTCATATCGTAAATATTATTTAATTCTTATATTTCAGTCCTGCACACAATATATTTCGTACTAGATATATGTTCGTTTGTAATGACATTAATCTTAATGATCTCAAGATCCTGTTGTATTGAAATAATAAGATAATATAGTTAAGATTCTTAATTAAGATAATACTAAGGATCCTTTAAACAATATCGGACTATTAAACAATATTTCTACAAGCCCAAGGTGTAAATATTATCAGGATCCTAGTAGTAAAAATTCTACCCAAAACAGTTCGCCCTTATTTCCACCTCACTACTTTCAGTCTAAGATATTCTTAGAGAAAAAAAAAATGATGTGACACGCTAAAAATCTAAGAAGTCCCCTAATAATTCATGAAGTGATTACCCGGCCCAAAGGTGCTTTTTTTATATATATAAAAAAAGATATCTATTATTCACACAAAACCGACTCTCCAAACGAGTAGTCAAATACACGAGTTACACAAAATTGAAATCGAACCAAGCACTCAAATTAATCGCATGATTTTGAGATCTACTTTTACATCAAAGATAGTCCAACGTCTTAACCTCTTGAAAAACGGTGTCTTTGGTCTTTTCGAACATGTTTACATTCTTAGCTTTCCGAAGACACCGACGAACATTATTCCTTTCAATATCTTCTGAACCTTCCTTCCCAATTCCCATGCCAGTTCCCAACTTCCCATAGCTATATGCCTACATTCTTGTGTCATTCAATCACATCCTTTAAAAAGAAGGAAAAACATGGGCTCAAATTTGATATGCAAATTCCTTTTTAGTTTCTTTGATAGAAATTAATAATTCATGAAGTGATTCAGATTTCAATCTCAACTTGATTCAATTACTATAACAACTTAGTGGTATTCGAGATGATTCAGTAATGAAGAGGCTATAAGAACATTCACAATTCACTTTTAGTCTTTTACAAACTTATTTCTTGTACTCTATAATACCATTAGGGAAATGATCAATCATTCTAACCAAATAGCCTAATAATCCTTCTAATTATGAGATGATGGGTATGTTTGGTACAAAAGCTTGGAGTTGTAGTTAAGGGCTTGAGGCTGGGACTAGGGGTTGAGGTTTTTTTTTTCAACTCTCTTCCTACGAGCTTTTATTTTAAAGACCTTTTGGGGCTTTTAGGAGTTTTTCGGGGTTAGGGCTTTTGATTTCTTATGTATTACCAAACAAGGCTATATTTTTCAAAGGAGCTTATTTTTTAAAAGCTAAGGGCTTTTAAGCCTTTAAAGGCCCCTAAAATCCCCTTGCCAAACAGACCCGATGACATGTGGTGTATGCATTTTCCTAAAGATGGTCTCAGATAATATAGAGAGGAAGTGTTGGTGTATGCATTTTCCCAGCTAGCTAGACGAAATTAATTATAATGATTGGAACTTGCTCTTTTGGATAGCCCGTCCAGGTGGTCGAGCTATACTCGACCACGTGGAGTTACAACTTAAACTTAGCAAGGTTAAGTTCAGGGCGTCCAGACACGTGCTAAGTGAATATGAAAACTTGACAGTGCTTGTGTGTTGTTCGTCATTGATGAGATAAGGAAGACATCAATGAAACAAGGAAAGAGAACCACTGGTGAAAGTTTAGATTGGGGTATATTGTTTGGAATTAGCGCTGGATTAACTATGAACATGATTGTTCTTCATAGTCTTCCAGATACTAGTACTTCAGCTTCTATCAATAAAATGTTAATGGTGCAAAATAAATATTACCGATACCCAAAGATATATGACATCTATATATTTATACTCTTTCAAGTTTTAATTATATAATAACTATTGATCTAAGGATATATAATGCTTTTATATTGAACCATATATATCTTTCATAAAAGAAATATAAATAGTAATCTCAATCTGGCTATATATGGAACTTCAATACTACTCGTAATAAGTAACTATGTATTCATCTTTGCTTATGGTTATATATGAGAAATTAAGAAAGTCAAACAAAGAGGTGGACGTGCCGGAGTGGTTATCGGGCATGACTAGAAATCATGTGGGCTCTGCCCGCGCAGGTTCGAATCCTGCCGTCCACGACAGATATTCATATATTTCATAAATCACGTGGTTATTATTTTTTGTCTTAGTTAATTTGCTCTTTTGAACTAATATATAAAGTTATACATCGGTTCAACACCTCACCCTTGGTTTGCAATGTTTACCTACGATCCAATGGATCCAAGGAAAATAATTGATACTAAATCAGCTCATTGATAATATTTCTATGCTAAAGATCAAAGATACAATTGATTCGAGACGCAGGGAAATTTATATGTTGCGGGGATGTGTAACATTCTTACGTACATTTGGTTCTTGGATGGGACGGTGCAGCTTATGGTACGAGATGCATTTCATATAGTTGCTTTAAAATCAAATACGTCAACTTTTATTCTTTGCAGAAACAGGGAAATAAATAGATGCAAAGATGCATAAAATATGCCAATCACTTTGTGTTTCTTAGTCATGACATTCTTGATCTAGAACATTCGAAACAGGTTAATTAGTTGCCAGAGGTATAGTTTTTTAGGTTCTTTTTTTTTTCTAATGTAAGTGTTCTTCACACAAAGTGCATTGACATAGAATGCAATATATGTACTTCTAAGGGCCAGTTTAGTTATTAGTTATAGTATATTTTTTTAATTTTGTAGTAATTATCTTTGGATATGGATTAGTGAATGCTGATAACCTTTAGTATATGGTGGCCACTGGAATTCCTATTTACTGAAGACCCAGACACCCAGCTTATCAAGCTTCATCTCGTATGCTTTTAGATTTTAAGGTACGATAGTCTGATACCTCAAATGAAGTTGTAACTTGAAAGTAATGGGTATGTTTACTTGAATGTTTTTAATGAAAATAGCATGACTTGTTTCTTACTTACAAACTTCATGCTAATTTGTTTTATATTTGATATAAATTTGCAATTATGATTTCTTAGCTTGTTCACTAATAAATATTACTAGTAAATAATCATCTATGATCAAGTGGGCTTAGATATTGTGATCTTATATATTGTTCAGTTTCGGTTCTTTTTGTTTGAACAACATGATATTCTAAAGTGATACTGGATATGCCTTCTATAATGAGGACTTAAGAAGTCAAACAAAAATGTGGACGTGCCGGAGTGGTTATCGGGCATGACTAGAAATCATGTGGGCTTTGCCCGCGCAGGTTCGAATCCTGCCGTCCACGACGCAAATTTACTTTTATGTATAATCCTAGGCTCCTACCTGGTACCACCTGTTTTATCTTGTGAATCACGTGGTTATTTTTTTTAGTCTTAGCTAATTTGCTCCTTTGAAGTTGAACTAATATAAACTTAATACTTTATATATTGGTTCAACACTTCACCCTTGGTTTGTAATGTTTACATACAATACAATTTATACAAAGAAAATAATTGATACTAAATCTGCTCATTGAAAATAACTTTAGTCTAAAGAGGTACAATTGATCTATGTTGAGTCCTAAAATAATCATTTGTAGTATGAAAACCAAAATAAACTTTAGTAGAAATATCATCTCTCAATCTTTTTTAACTTATATTAAGTTATGAACTTGACGAAAAAGCTAACTTTTGATATATAGGAAACATGGGCTATAGATAAAACAAAAGACTTGAGAGTCGACTGAAAGTCTCGTCGGTGTCCGCAAAGTCGAAGGCATCTCCATTATATTGGTTCAAAGTTTTTAAAGTTATTCAAAAGTGTATAACACTCCCTTCATCTGCACATTCACATATTTACTAAAAGGTTATCAAGTTTACATATTTAAAAAAGTTTTTTTTTTGGTAGATGTCACTAAACACTTCTATAACATTATCAAACGGGAGCAGTTTCTACACGGGAAGGATCCATTCCTGACATTTGTTTCGGTTTTTAGATACATAAATCTTGGGCGTCTTAACAACAAAATTGCTAAACTATATTAACAACCGGTTCTTCCATGAAATATTAAGGACCGTTGCACTATGTGAATACCCAACTAGTAAATAATACTCATATATAGTTACAACTATTATTCTACTTTAATGTAAACATATGGATAAATGTAACAACAAAAAACTTGAATTAAAAAAATCAACTTTATAACATAATACCTGGTAACTCCATTTATTACACAACTATCATGGACGTCATACGCTACCACCTTCAACTTTTAGACGTAGTACGTGTTCTCGCTAAACAACTTAAAACAAATTCGGCTACTTAGGGCGAATTTAGAAGTTGTATGTTATACTTAGGGAGAATTTAGATTTTTGATGACTAAAATGGGTAGCTCGAAGATATCTCTACTAAAATTGTATAGAGATACCAAATTATTCTTTGTATGTTTGGGACATACTCAAGCTAGAAGTTGATTTTCATGTCCATTTTTGTATTTTTAAGAAAAACTATTAAAATTAAAAAATTAGCGTTCGATATCAAGTAACAAGATTTTGAAAATAGTGGCTTTAAAAAAGAAAGAAAGGGTAAGGTGTTGAATTATTGTTATTACTTTAATATTTTCTCTTAAAACAAAAACCATACATAAAACATTTAAGGGTCGGTCGGAAAAGTCACGAGGTCAATATCACTACTTCATTCAACTATTTAAGGGATGTTTGGTTGGAAGGAATCATTGGAATTCACTGGAATTGAATTTGAATTTAATTCTTTTAATATGTTTGGTTGGATATTTGATGGAATTGAATTTAAAACATTCCACCAAATTCCTTAAATCATGGAATTTGAAATTCCTCATATATGCAAAGGAAAGTTTTGAATTACATTGGAATTCATATGCTTGACTAAAATATCATTATTATTATTATTATTATTATTATTATTATTATTATTATTATTATTATTAAGTAATTTTATTATTATTAATTTTATTAATTAGTTTTTTTAATTATTTTTAATATTGTTTTTATTTAAATATTATTATATAATATTAATTATCATTTTATTATAAAGATTAAAACTTTTATTTTTTTACTATTATTTTTATTACTTTTTTTAATACTTTTATTAATGTTATCATTTTTATTATTAGTTAGTAAGTATATTATTATTATTGTTGTAATTATTATTGTTAATACTTATTATTTTTAATTATTTATCATTAACATTATTATATTATTATTATTAACATTTTTATTTATTTTATTTATATTTATATTAATTTTTTATCATGATATTATTTATTTAATTATATTTAGTAATATAAATATAAATATTTTATTGTTATTAAAATTTATTAATTATATTTTATCATTATTAATATTTTTTATAGTTATTTATCATCATTATTATTTTATTTATTTTTATTAACATTTTTATTTATTAATTTGTATTTGTATTTTTATTTTAGTTAATATAATAACAATTATTATAATTATTAAATTATTATGATTTTTTTATTTTAATATAAATTTTATTATTTTAATTTGTATTTAACTATTATATTATTATTATAATTAAAGTTTTATTGTTATCATAATTGTTATTATTTATATTTTATTAAGATATCATAAAAATGTAATAAAGGGTAATTTTGTCATTTTCTATAATTTCAATTCAGATTACTTAGTTAAATTCCGTTGAATTCTGTCAATCAAACACATGACAAGTTTTAAAACTTTTTCAAAATCTAATTCCTTCAAATTCTAATTCCTTTAATATATTCCAATTACTTCAAAAATATTTTACAAACCAAACACCCCGTTAAAAGTTTAAAAGAAACAAATGCTAAAATGTAAGATATGTTTTGAAAATATGTCATCTCTCTCCCTTATCCCTGTAATCTTATCTCTGTAACACAAACACCATAGAAACCCGTTATGCCTTTAACAATAAATATTTAACTATATAAAATATGCTTCCATGCATTATAGTGATAAATATCCAATTATATTTCTAAAAAAAATTTTTAAAATTATATATTACCAAAATCGAAGTGAGGGCAGTTATCCACACTGCCTCTAAGCTAAATCCGCCCCTGGGCTAATGTACATCAATGGCACATTTTCTAGTAACAATATGTAGAGATTTTGTTAAATTGGAAATTTAATATTATATAAGTCTCAATTCAAATTGCAAAAATTATATAGTAGATGTTTTGAAAATTAATAAATTCAAACCTAATAATATTTACATTTGGTGAAAAAAACCGACTCTAAGATAACATCTGGTTGTTTTAAATCAATCTTTTGATTTGGGGTAAAAGTAAAAACATCTCATGTTTATGTTAAAGTTAGATACTATTATTAACTTCAAAATTATAACATGTGACAAAATATAAGATAAAATAAGAAAAGATAATGAAATTTGCATATCATATTTTGATGATTTAGAAAAATATTTAGTAAATTATTAAGAAGATTAATTATTTTTTCATACTCTCTTCATGTATATAATAAGATTGATTACCAACTCTTAGATGAGTTGACCACCATGAGGTCGTGGGGGTTTGTGTCTTGAGAGAATGTGATTCTTACGAAAGAGATTTAAAAATAGAAGTTAACCATTGATTTTTCACAAGTATCAATGCAGTATATCAACCAATTCCTTTTAAATAGGGATTAATATTTTAAAATTTAAATAACTTTACATGAATTGTCATAATTTATATTGAATTTTAATTTTATGTATTGTATGTAATGAACTTTTATATGTTGTATACTATATATAGTTGACCAATTAAAAACTTATAAGTAACAATTAATATAACTGCTACATATATACTCAGATACATACAACACATTGAATTTGAAAATCAATGCACAAAATTAAAGTTTGATATATAAAGTGATAATTCATGTAAATTACGTACTAGTGTAATTCATTTTAAATCAAATTAGTCACGTGGAGTGCTTCGATATAAGGATTTTATAATAATAATAATAAGATACTCCGTATATAGATAGATTCCTCTCTAAGTTTTGTATGGCACTTGCAAGTTGAGTAGTCAAAACATGAACTGAGAAATTAATTGTCAATGAATACCCAATCAAATTGTCCAACGCAAATTTAGTAACCAGTTGTCGCCGTTTTTCCATCTCACGTTTCCAAACTATAACAACAAGTGTGCGTGTGTGTGTGCTTTTTTCAATTATAATAATATTGGGACGGAGAGTGAGATACGAAATGTTTAGATCATCAATCATTATCTAAACAATCTTTTCTTGAATCAATCTGCCTGCCTGCGTGACATGATGAAGTGAGTATCATATATATAAATATATATATATATATATTAATTGTTCTTTTAATTCTGTTGCTGCTTTCTTTACATTTTCAAGTCAACTATCTTTGAAATGAATTCCATATGCTATATGTTAAGGTTGTTTATCTTTTTATTTGCATCTTTTATTGGATACGAAACAAATTATGTGTTGAATGCTTATATGTTTCCTGTAGTTGTTAAGTTTAACAAAATGATACTGTATATATAGATATTTTTACACACACAGACACAACATATTCCTTTCCAAGTTAGGACTAAATGTATATTCCCAGTTACATGTTACTTTAGGCCCCTGGTAAGGCCAGAACCTCTATAAAGTCGAAAACTTTAAGAGGTTCTCACACGCCTAATTAATTAGGACAGGTTTAACTCCCTAGTGTCATGTCGGGTCAATATTTGTATGGGTCACCTACTATACGAAGTCACAATTAACACAACAAGTTGAGCTGCTTCAGGAAAAAAAAAAAAGCAGATAAGTTGAATGCAAAAGATAAAGTTAGAGGTGGCAAATAGGACGGATCGCTTATTAGATTGTGTAACAGGTAAATCGGGTTTGAGTAATAATGCTGTTTTAAAGTACTTTTCTGTTACGGGCCAATATGGGTCAGCTCAACTGACCAGTAGAGTAATCAATCTTGATTAAACATTCTGAATTTAAAGAAAGTAACCTTTAATACACATTAAGGAAATCTTATTCTTATCATATTAAGAGGATTGATTTCGTATCTAATTGAATCGTTACGTCATTGAATGTGCTTTAACGAATACCTTTGGGACATATGTTAGAAAAATAGTTCTCAAGATACCGAAGACTTTTTTACTGGAGTTGGCTAAGGGCAGGCAGTTTTATTTGTTAAAAAAAAGTGGTTATGCGGGTAGGATTGATATCTGTTATACATGCTTTACGTGCTAGGCTCATGTCTGTTAAACCAAATGCTGAATATGATTCAAGTTTTCACTTATGATAAGCTTTAAGTGAATGATTCGTATTGTTTTTATTATTAACATGGATTTCTTGTTTGAAATCTGATGATGACAGGTCACAAACTTTTTTTGGGATTTCTCTTTCTCTTATTATCATTAACTTGGCTGCTATAGTGGAGCGAGCCGATGAAAATCTTCTTCCATCTGTGTATAAAGAATTGAGTGAAGCATTCAATGCTGGACCATCTGATTTAGGCTACCTAATGTTTATGAGAAACTTCGTTCGAGGGTTGGCATCTCCATTGGCTGGAATATTGGTTTTAACTTATGATCGTCCTACTGTGCTTGCGATGGGCACGCTTTGTTGGGCGTTATCAACAGGTATTATGGGTGGCAGTCAATATTTCAGTCAGGTTGCTTTTTGGCAGGGTGTAAATGGATTTGGTTTGGCGATTGTGATACCTTCACTCCAGTCATTTATAGCTGATAGCTACAGCGATAGTGTGAGGGGGACGGGGTTTGGGCTATTGAGTCTTGTTGGAAAGGTGGGCGGTATAGGTGGTGGTGCGCTTGCTACAGTTATGGCTGGTCATGAGTTTTGGGGGGTACCTGGATGGCGTTGTGCATTCATTTTGATTTCTGCATCAAGTTGCCTAATTGGGTGTCTTGTATTCATGTTCGTCATTGATCCTAAAAGGTACCAAGTTTTTTAGTAGATTTTCTGTCTTTTATCATTCAGATGTTTTAACTTCCTTTTTTATTTAGAAATGAACTCTTGGACCGGACTTCTGAAGCTGGTTCAATATGGGCCGAGTCGTGGATAGCCATGAAAGGTGTGATGAAAGTCAAGACGTTTCAGATCATCGTATTGCAGGGTCTTGTTGGTTCACTCCCATGGACTGCCATGGTATTTTTCACTCTGTGGTTCCAACTAATTGGTGAGCATGTACGTGTTTTTCAGTATTATTTTATGCCTCTTAATGTGCATAAATGCTTGTCGAAATCATCTACCTGTGGTCAGGTTCAAAGTAGAGGTTATAATATGGGTAGGTCAGACGGTTTGGTTAACAGGCAGGAGTCAGGTCAAAATAAGTCATTTTTTAAGCGTGTGTAACTGATCTATGACAAACAATTTTACATCCATTTTTATATTTCAAAAGCATTGATGTGTTAAATATGTTTGATAAACTGATAATATGAAAAAATTGTACATACTGATCCGCCGTATTTCAATGTGTACACAGTTGTCTACCATTAATAAAAAAAAATTAGGGAATTATGGTGGATTGATTGTGAGGGAAAAGCAGGGAGTTCTCTGCTTGTGGTAGCAGGCATCATTTCCCATAAATGATAAACAGTTGTTTAATTGAAAATTTCCTTCTAATCTTCAGGACCTATATCTCTGTTTTTTTCTTTTTCTTTTCTAGGCTTTGATCACCAAAAGGTTGCAATACTTTTCGGCCTTTTTGGGATGGGCTGTTCTTTTGGATCCCTGGTGGGGGGGATCATAGCAGATCGGATGTCTCAAAAATACCCTCATTCTGGTCGAATAATGTGCGCACAATTTAGTGCAATCATGGGGATCCCATACACATGGCTTCTACTACGGATAATCCCACAATCAGTAGACAACTACCACATTTTTGCGGTCACACTTTTCCTAATGGGCCTGACAATAAGCTGGAACGGGACGGCATGTAACGCGCCAATGTTCGCAGAAGTAGTTCCTGCCAAACACCGGACCATGATCTATGCATTTGATCGTGCAATGGAAGGCTCCTTTTCGTCCTTTGCTGCACCAATTGTTGGGATCCTAGCGGAGAAAGTTTATGGGTATGACACCAAATCAGTGAACCCAACAGCAGGGTCCACAAGAGAAGCATTAGCATTGTCCAAAGCACTTTTCTCAATGATGGCGATTCCATTTGGAATGTGTTGCTTGTTCTATACTCCACTGTATCGGGTTTTTAAGCATGATCGAGACAGTGTGCGACTGGCTACTCAAAAAGAAGAAGAAATGATTTGATTAACCATTCTAGTTAAACTGTATGTTACACTAGTGAGTCTACTAAAACTGTAACGATGTAACATGAACATTGAAAATGGCCAATTACATTTAGATGAGAACAATTTGTAATACCTCATGATCAAGTTTCATAGTAAGGCTCTCAGAAGTTAAATTATGTTTCTATGCATTTTGTTTCTTTTGTTTTTCCATCTTTGTAATTTTCACTCATACACAAGTTCTAATTTTTGATCTTAAATTGCCCAGCATCTAATGCTAACTGCACAAACGGATCAATAGATGTCTAATCATGTTTTTGAGTCAGTCACTAGACAGCCAAACGACGTATTGTTAGCGGCTATACAGTTGATAAATCACTTTGTGGCTATACAGTTGATAAATCACTTTGTAGGTTTTTAGATTTTACCTTGTTAACTTTAAAAAACTTTGAATTAAAGTTACAAATCACTTTGTTTATATAAAAAAAAATGGGAACTACATTCGTATTCATATATTTTGTCAAAATAAACACTGAACTCAACTGTCTATATGTTTGTGTTATAGTTATGATACATTCACGCTATTAGTACACATTCTAATCAAAACAAATTGGTGACTCGGATCATTTCTTCTTCTTTTAGGGTAGCCATTCTCACACTGTCACGATCCCGTCTAAAAACCTGATACAACGGGGTGTAGAACAAGCAACACATCCCAAAAGGAATCGCCATCATTGAGAAAAGTGCTTTCGACAGTGCTAGTGCTTCTCTCGTAGACCCAATGGTTGTTTGCACAGATTTCACGTCATACCCATACACTTTCTCTGCTAGGATCCCAACAATAGGTGCAGCAAAGGATGCAAATGACCCTTCCAGGGCACGGTCAAACGCATATATCATGGTTCGATGTTTGGCAGGAACCACTTCTGCAAACATGGGTGCATTGCATGCAGTTCCATTCCAGCTTATTGTAAGGCCCATAAAAAGAAGTGTGACTGCAAATATTAGGTAGCTATCTACTGATTGTGGTATTACTCGTAGAAGAAACCAAGTGTATGGGATCCCCATGATGGCACTAAACTGGGCACACATGATTCGACCAGAATGAGGGTAGATCTGAGACAATCGATCTGCTATGATCCCACCCAATAGTGAACCGAATGAACACCCTGCCCCGAAAAGGCTCAAAAGAGTTGCAGCCTTCTGGTGATCAAAACCTAAAAATCAAAAGAACAATAAAAATAAAATGCCATCTTGTAAGATGGTAGGTACTGAAACAGGACCAAGCTTAGATGTAGGTTCTGGTAAAAGTTGTTAACATGGATGGGTTGGGTATTGGTCAAATGGTTTGGCCGTTTGGGTAAAAAGGGGTTAGTTTTGTATGGGCTGGGCTATGTTGACTTAAACTGTTGTCCAATTTTAATATATCAAAGGCCACAAATATATTACAGTAACTGTACTAATAATCAAATGATTTGAAGAGGATGATTTAAAAGGTTATATCTTGTGTGCATCAGAATATCTTTTTTTTTCTCTCGATCTGTTTGTCCATTCTCCTGTAAAGAAAATAAGATCCATTTTACTTGTTTCACTGATTAGAAGTAATAACCGAACCCAGACCCATTCATGGTAAATGGACCACAATTGCTACCTCTAGTCAAGTCATACTAACATAAGCTCAAAATTTCATATAATAACGAAGAAAAGAGCATACATGCTCACCAATGAGTTGGAACCACATGGTGAAAAACACCATGGCGGTCCATGGGAGCGAACCAACAAGACCTTGCAAGACAATGATCTGAAACGTTTGGATTTTCATCACAGCTTGCATGGCAGCCCATGACTCAGCCCAAACAGATACAGAATCACGTCCCCTATCCAACAATTCATTCCTAAAGCGAAAAAAGAAAAATAATTATTTCACACCTAAAGGGCTAAAGGCATAAACATTACCAAAAAGAATCCAAGAAAGATTTAGTTACCTTTCAGCGTAACTCTCTCCCACATCACGATCAACGCTAGTTAACCTTCTAGGATCAACAACAAACAAAAACACTAGAAACCCAATTAAGCAACTTAACCCCGCCATCAAAACAAAAGCACACCGCCATCCAGGTACCCCAAAAAACTCATGACCAGCCATAACGGTAGCCACCACACCACCACCTATACCACCTACCATCCCAACAAGACTCAAAAAACCAAACCCCATCCCCCTGACACTATCACTATAAGTATCAGCTATAAACGACTGCAATGCAGGAATCACAATAGCTAACCCAAATCCATTTACAGCCCGCCAAAACGCAACTTGACTAAAATAATGACTACCACCAACTGCCCCTGTTGATAACGCCCAACAAAGCGTCCCCATTGCAAGAACAGTGGGGCGGTCATACGTTAACACCAATATTCCAGCCATTGGAGAAGCTAATCCTTGAACAAAGTTTCGTATAAACGTTAAGTACCCTAAATCAGACGGTCCAGCATTAAACGTTTCGCTAACTTCTTTATATACCGATGGAAGCAGATTCTCATCTGCTCTCTCCATTATAGCAGCCAAATTGATAATAATCAAAGAAAGCGAAACCCCAAAAAGTTTTCGTGTCCTAACATCATCAAAAATTCATATTCGTAAATTTTGTATGAGTTACTAATAAAAACACTACATACAAATATTTTATAATAATGCAACTGAAACTAACTAAATAGTAATCATAAAAATAAAAGGAACAAGATATATAAAGCCATATAAATATGAATAAAACAACTTACTTCATGTTATGCAGATTGGTGGGTTTAGGTAACAAAAGCTGAGATTGATTCACAACGTTAGGACGTATTCTCATCTCTATCTCATAACAAAAGCTGAGATTGAAATTAAGGCCACCAAATATTAACCATTTATATTTTTAGGAAGATATTTATATATAATGTGTATGTGTATATATTTTTCCAGTTTATTTGGAAAAAAGATTGATGGGATTTGGTGGCAGTTTTTGGTGGTTGACCCGGGAAGGATTATCTATCTATCTAGGAATGTATAACCGGTTAATTACGAAGTTGATTGCGCTTAAGAACTTTAATGAATCTTGTTTAAGATTTGTAATTTATTAATGAAAAAGAAAAAATAACATGTTATAATTTCCTTTTTGATTTTTGATTGAAACTAATTTGATCGTTGACTTTTGTCTTATTGTTTCGTTGGGTTTGGGTTGATTAAGCCGAGGAGATCTATAATCTAATCTATATTGTATTGTAGATCTAAACAATCCACGTGGGTATAATTCCAATATATTCTTTTCTTTTGTGAGTTTGTCCTTTTACATTTTTAAAAGTGAATTTTTATTTTTAGGAAAAACAAAATGATATGGTAATTGGTAAGTAACATAACTTTGTTTTTTTGATAATTAGGTAGAAAATAAAATCATGTAATAAGATAAATAATCTTTACTTTTATTTAGAATACATTATAAAAAATTTTAGTTTAATCACTTCATTTTTTAATTTAAAAAAACTATTATTTTCTCTTAATTTAAAATTTGTTTAAGATGAGATGATGTCCACTTATGATATCCGGGTTAAGACATTCCCAATTATTTTTTTAACTCAATAGCTAAAATACGACTGTGTGCTTGTTTGAGACGCATTTAAATAAACAGGCAAAAGTATATATGATAACATGGTTTTAGGTAAAATAAAATAAGTATTAAAGTAAAACAAATACAACAATATGTTTTTCTTTAGTGAAAATCATTGTGCATCATGAAAATCATCATACAGCAATTACTTCGTGAATCTTAATGCATCAATTTAACCATAATTTAAGGGTTAAAATTTTATTTTATTTGTCTTACATTAATATTTGTTTTATAATACCTTACCCAACCTCATGATAACAATTAGTCAATTACTCGTATCACTTATAACCTGAGCTACATTGAGGCTTATTTTTAGTCCACTATAATATTCGGCTAAATACTTTTACATATAAGTTTTCGTATGAAACATAAAACTATAAACTAGTCGGTATCCAACTCGTTATTTTATATTTTTATAGTACAATATAAATATTAATAATACAAACAATATATTCATCTATGTTTAACCTAAATACATAACATAAAATGAGTCCATTCGACACAACTATGTTACATATATATATGTACATCATTTTACATATCATTCAAAACAACATAAGGGTTTAGATCACTTCTCCTTTTATAGAACTCATTCTTACATTTTGATTATCAAGCTTGAAAACCCAATACAAAGGGGTGTACAGCAAGCAACATATACCAAACGGAAGAACCATCATCACAAAAAGCCCTTTTGACAACGCTAACGCATTGCTGCTGGACTCAGATATGGGGTCTACAGTTTCCAAGTCATACCCGTAAATCTTCTCTGCTAGGATCCCCACAATGGGAGCAGCAAAGGATGAAAATGACACTTCAAATGCACGATCAAACGCATAGATCATGGTTCGGTGTTTGGTTGGGACAACTTCTGCAAACATTGGTGCGTTGCAAGCAGGCCCATTCCAGCTTATTGTAAGGCCCATAAAAAGAAGTGTGACTGCATATATGAAGTAATTATCGACTGATTGTGGGATTGCTAGCAAGAGAAACCAGGTTAAAGGGATCCCCATGATTGCACTGAATTGTGCACACATAACTCGGCCCGAATAAGGGTACATCTTTGACAACTGGTCCGCTATAATCCCTCCTAGAAGTGAACCAAAAGCAGTTCCTATCCCGAAAAGACTCACAAGAGCTGCAGCCTTTTGGTTATCAAAACCTTAAAATTTAAAGAAAAATAACTTATTAAGTTATCAAGTTTATATTAGTGTACTTTTAAGTTACAAAATCATGCACCACTTTAGTGACCAAAAAAGGGTACATACAGACTCACCAATTAGTTCGAACCACATAGTGAAAAATACCATGGCAGTCCATGGGAATGAACCAACAACACCCTGTAGGACAATAATCTGAAATGTTTTAACTTTTATCACGAGTTTCATGGCTTTCCATGATTCAACCCAAATAGAACCATAACCAGACTCATGCTCTTGTTCTAGCAATGCATTCCTATAATAGAAACAATTAGAACATATTCATAGCTAAATGACTAGAACACTACTAATAAATATTTGGGGTAATGTTAGAACATCAAAATAAGGGTATCCAACGAACTCCTGATATTTGGCAGCGACTAGCGAGTCCTTTTCTATGTTCATTTAGGTCATTATAGGTTAATTTGACCATATAAAGCCTTGTTTTCACAATTTTTACCATTATAACTTGTCAAAATGGGACAGGGGGCAGGTCAAATAAAGCTATAACTATTCATATGGGCATGAATAGATTTCAAATACTTTCTGGAAAATGATTAATACTCCTAATATATCCTCCTAATAATCAATTTTATTAGGCATTTATATTGTTATATTATGACATTTGCATAAATATTTTTAAGAAACTTTGATACCTTTCAGAGTAAATTTCTTTTGTGTCACCATCAACTGTAGTTAGCCTTTTTGGATCAACAACGAAAAAGAACACAAGAACTCCAATCAAGCAACTCAACCCGGCCATCAGAAAGAAAGCACAACGCCATCCGGCTACCCCCCAAAACTCATGACCAGCCATGACAGTAGCCACCACACCACCACCCATGCCACCAATCAATCCAACAAGATTCAAAAATCCAAACCCTGTCCCCCTCACGTTATCACTATAAGTATCAGCTATAAACGATTGTAAAGCTGGAATAACAATTGCTAATCCAAATCCATTAATAGCCCGTAAAAAAGCAACTTGGATATAATAGCGACTACCACCAACAGCAAATGTAGATAATGC
Organism: Erigeron canadensis; assembly: GCF_010389155.1. NCBI lineage: Eukaryota > Viridiplantae > Streptophyta > Magnoliopsida > Asterales > Asteraceae > Erigeron > Erigeron canadensis. The sequence goes on along the minus strand of NC_057762.1, from coordinate 36,613,968 downwards.
CCAACAAAGTGTGCCCATTGTAAGAATAATGGGTCGGGGATAGGTTAGTACCAAGATTCCAGCCAATGGAGATGCTAGACCTTGAACGAAGTTTCTTATAAACGTTAAGTAGCCCAGATTAGTTGGTCCAGCCTTAAACGTTTCACTTACTTCTTTATATACAGATGGAAGAAGATTCTCGTCAGCATGCTCCATTATAGAGGCTAAGTTAATTATAATCAAAGAAACAGAAATCCCAAAAACTCTTCGTGGCCTGTGATCATCCAAATGTAACGTTTAAGGCGTATGCACCAGAGTCTCGGGTCTAATTTGCAATTATTTCAGAGTGTAATTCAAAGGGCCAAATTATTCCTCATTGTCAATTAGCAAACAAGTGAATTGTAGTTTTGTCTATTAGTAAAATTCTAACTGATCTATACATGAGTTTACACAACCCTAACTCGGTATTAACAACCAAGGCATACTGTCAATTAGCAAACAATTGTAATTTTGTCTTCCTAAAAACCAATCTATAAACGAGTTTATGATCTTTTATTTATAGTATGCTTTACATTATAAAGATTGGAAAAGCTTAAATTATTCTCACAATTTACACATAATACTCCAAATGTTCTTAAAAGGAATAATACATATGTCTTACTCATAGGCCTAAAAACATTTCTAATCCATTAATTACACGGCATATGGTTGCTACTAAATTTCTTGATCATATTTGTTTTCTTTTCTTCCTTAACTATTCGGTTAATATTTTTTAAACTTAATCACCACATTCCATAAGCAAATTAATTTTAATATAAAGATTTTTATTAATACCTCGTTGTGTTTTCTAATTCTTTTCTAAAAAATTATAATCTTCACCAAACAATGTAATAAAGTCAAAAACGAGTTAAATAATAAACTTCAACCTTGATGTAACGTGTAGACAATATATACCTAGTTATTATAAAATTGTATAAGTTAATTGACGTTTTAACCTTCACGGCAACGGGCAACAGTGTATCTTTGGAAAAAAAATTATGAATACAATTCCTTGTTAGCATTCAACTCGCCCATACTACTTTTGATAGGAGTGATGGTTAGGTATGGGCCAAAGTTTTGACCCAAACCGAACCTTCAATATATAGTTGATACTACTTCAAAATAGTTTTCGAGTAAAGTCGAGTAATCATTTTTCTTTCTTCTTTATACCACGGTAATGTTATCTACGAAAACTTTGAGCTTGGGACCAACAAACACACAATTACCCCAGTTTTCTGTTTGATTCACATTCTCTAAATATATAGCTCACTTTCATGTTTAATAGAAGTCTACATTAGAATAGAAGACAAATCTATTTATTCATAACTTCTAATCAAGGAGGTAATAATAAACCATATATCACTAACCAGTTGACGTTAGAAAAAACAAATGTCACCAAGAATTTAACGTAGATTAATCTGGCCTCTATACGCTAATCAAACAACTAGAACTAAAGAAGATGGAAATAGATGAACATACAAAAAAAATATATAAAAAAAAGACAATATTATAACCGTAGATAACCGATACGCACCTCATTGTACAGAAGTATAGATTTGATATGTTTGATAAACAAGATAGTAGATATAGATTAATGAATGCTATGTGGTATTCTCATAGCATAAACCATGTGCTAAAAATATCCATCGGAAATGGATGCCATAAATAGAAGTTGGTGATGGAATTTTATATAGGAAAGAAATTGAGATTTATGGGTATTTGGTTAGACTTTGATTTTTGATGTTTGACTTTTTGGATGTTCGAAGATCTGTTACTCGTATTAGTTTGAAACAGGATCCACGTGAGTGTGTCAACTTATTGTTCTGTTTTTTGTTTTTCGATAGTACTCGTAGTTTTTTATCATTCAAATAAGTAAACATACTTTTAAAGGTTAATTACTTAAATAGTTTTGCTCGATATTGTTGTTTTTATACTTTACGTTTAGTTATAACTCGGATCACTTGGACTATACCTGGACCAAACCGCCGTTAATTAACCATTAGATTCTCATGCGTGTTTGTGAGTTTTCCGAGAAACTTCAAATCAGAAAACTGTTGGTCAATGTTTGTGCGGACTCTAATTATTAGATCATTTTCATACCAAATGCATGATCTAATTGGTAATTTCTACGTTTTCCGGTGAATTGTTGAAGTTTCCGGCCACCATGTTTTTTTGCATAACATCCTTAGTTTAAAGAAAGAGAAAAAAGAAAGTAGAGTCAAAGGATGGGGGGTTTTTGACTGTCAACTAACGACAGTTTGGTCCAAGTATGGTCCGAGTCGACTTTTTACAAAGTTAGGTATGATCTAAGTAATAATTAAATGTTAGGTATAAACTAGCAATATCGAGCAAATATTAGGTATCGTTTAAGTAACTAACTCTATTATTAATTTGGAGAATGTCGAAGAAGGAAGTTTTGTACTAGTAATACTATGCTAACAAGCTCCAAATATAATGTACTACATTTATACTTCTATATTACTATATAAAAATTATACATTCTTTGTTGAAAAAAAGAGTTGTGAAATAACCATTTTGTCCTTAATAAATTAATTTACAATATGGGTCTTTTATCTTCTAAATATTTCCATCATCGCCTTTACAGTTACATCAACCTGCACCATTCGACATTGACACCACCATCAATAATCGCCACCATGACCACCCATTGCCGACATCATCAACCGCTATCACGGCTATCACCGCTGCATTACGCGGATACCGTGCTAGTTAGATCGAGAAGATGTATTGGGGCTCCATGATAAGTGATACATATAATGTACGATCAAACATAAAATCAAGTAATATTTTATGTTGCATACTTAGCTCATTGTTTAAAGGGCTTATTAAAATAATACGAATAACTTAGTTTTTGTCCTATTGTTCATATAATAATAATGACTATTTTATTTGACTTACATACAATTTACTTTCAATTTTTGTCTCCTGTATCTTTTACATAAAGGATCGATTTATAAGAGAATGATTCCAACTTAAACCTTAATTTCTTCATCCATTTTCTAATTTCAAGATCACAAAACATTGCACTTTTAAGTTTATCTTATAAATACATATGATGGCAAACTTGTAAACAACATTATATCTCTGATTTATATTATTACATAAAAGCAAAATCAATATAATATGAATGTAATAAGGCTAAATATGATATGGATACGAAAAAATGATAAAAAAAAAAAAAAAAAAGAAGTTTTGGATATCCTAAGTGACGAACAACTATTATTTAAAAAAGTATCAGAAATATGATAGTTACTAGATTATTACCCGCGTAATACGCTAGAAAACATATATAATTATTGACATGTTAAATTTTTATAATATCATAAGTTTATAAATATTTAACCAGATATAAGCGCTAAAATATATATATATATATATATATATATATATTAGTGGTCCTATACAAAAATATAATATAATAAAAACATATTACATAAAAAAAGAAAATTTTATTGTAAAAAAATCAAAAAATAATTTTAAAGACGAAAAATGATGTCATATATAAAGATATTAGTTTTCATAATTTTATCATTAATAACATTATTAATGTCTACACAGTTAAATAAAAAAATAATAATCATTTAAATTTATTAAAATAAAATTGAATCTAAAAATGTTAAAAATGATATATGACATTATCATTTGATCTAATAGTTCTAATTAAAAGTTACACTTTATATAAAGTTTCATACTTTTCTAATTATGAATTAAGTTTTTTTTATATATATTTAAAGACTATTGATGTCCGCACAATGCAGCGGCGGTTGGTGTGGTTATTAATGTAAAGGTAATTTCATTACGGTCGGAGACGTTTGCGTGGGATATGAAAGGGGGGAGGAGGGAAACGAATTTTGAGTTAGGGTTTTTGCTATGTGTTTTTGTGGGAGGGAGAGATAAATGTTGATTTTTTTTAAGAGCATTTTAATCACAATCCATAAAATAAAAATAAAAATGTATTAAGATGAGGGTAAATTTATCATTTCAGGTTCTTAAAATTAATGAGGGGAGGGAGTTTGTTTTATAAAGAGGGTAAATTTATCATTTCAGGTTCTTAAAATTAATGAGGGGAGGGAGTTTGTTTTATAAAGGAAGGATAAATGGTATTATGTAAAAAACATTTCTAAAAGTTTAAAAGCCATATGTATACACGAGAGACAAATGTAATTCTGTTTCTATATATCGAATCCAAAACCTTTCCTTGCTTAAATATTACGAGTACTACGAGTACCAATGTGTACCATATAATGATGTGATCGAGACTTACAGAGTATTGAGATGTGAATAGACTATGCAAGTGAAATATTGAGGCCCAAATCAGTATGGGCCTAAGCTTATTCGTCGTTTAATGTCCAACCACTCTCTGTTTAACGTTTCTCCATTTCAAATTTCCACCAGTTTAATACAGTAGTTTATCGAAAACTAAATATATTGCTTGTGATATACAAGGCCACAAGGGTGACCGTACAACAGAAACTTCTCTTTGACTTAAAAGTGTAGAAAGAAATATTACTAAACAAATGTAAAGCATGTTTAAAATGATGATGCACCATAGTTAATTTTTTGATGAATCATTTATATGTTAACATTAAAATGCTTTCTAAAATGTATACCTAAGTAAAACTTTTCTCCTCGTATTACACCAAATATCTAAGTGACTAGTATTAAAGTTAAATGCTTTTGATATGAATTACTGAAAGATAGGAGACTTTGTATCATAAAGACATGCGTTATGAGATAAACGGGTTTTACAAATATTTTGTTGTCGTATCTACTGGCAGACATGTTATTGGATTTTTCCCGGACCAAGGGCGGCTAAGGGCTGCAACTGGATTGACCAGCTAAAGGGTGATCCTTCGCCAATGGGTCACTCCGTATAGAATACCTATGTGATTATGTTAGTCTGATTTTTTTTTATTTTTTATTTGAAAAGTATAGAATATAGATCATTTGCTTGCAACAGATGATCAAACTTACGTTGTTTCATGGTAAAACCCTGCCCCCTCTACATGACTCAAACTTGTTTCAGTAAAGTACTTTTTGTGAGATCCTTTTAAATGTCTTTCCTATGTTTCAAACTCGAGACCTGCAAAATGTAAAGTTGGTACTCAACCATTGAGCTATTTTAAAAAACATATTCTTAAATGATTCGTTAAGACTACCAAAATATGATATCAACTATCAAGCAGTGTGGAGCTACGTGCAGGCTTGGATAGGCCGTGGCCCACTGGCCCACCCTAACAGTTGTCTAAAAGCATGTATATGTTACATATCTAGTTGAGTCAATGAGTCCATGAGATTAGAGACAATTTGGCCAACCCAAAATTTTTGTCCCGTTCAATTGGCGATGGTAATTTGTCTTCAACTTCCGCACGGCAATAGAACAAGTAATTAATTCGCGATTCATTAAGGTGTTTGAACTTTAATTTAATTGTGGTGATGTATATTATTTTTTATTTTTGAACAATTATTATGTACAAATTAATGTTTTTTGAACGACCACTTTTATTGAATAAAAATCATGAGTCACATATACATTATATATAGTAAAAGGTTTATGTAAGAACAATTTAAATCGTAAAAACCATAAATATCTTCAAATTATAACTTGATTAAATTTGTATGTGTGAAAGTTATATGTGAACAAATTAATTCACAAATAAACATATCAATTTATATTTTTTTTCTTTTAAAAACGGTCGTATTAAGCTATACTTAATATTACATATGTTTATATGTGAATAGTTATACATATTAGATTTTTAATATTATATCTGTGTTTTTGTATGTGTGTTCTTTAATTTTTTTTTAGCTTTTCTCATTATAATTTATAACTTGTGCAATTGTCTGATTACATATACTATCATAGAACTTTACAATTGTGTACTCTATATTTTACTAGATTATTGTCTCGCGTAATACGCGGGTAAATATCTTTTAATTTTGATCTTTATATATAATATAATACTAATAATATAATTTTCCTAACTAAATATTAACTGTTAAAATGTTCGGTCTCACTTAATTAGCATTTGGTTATGTTGATAGGGTTGTGATCAATTAAAACTTTGACTCAAATGAACCAGTGATAATGTTTTTGACCTTAAAAGGATCCAACAAGGTTCAGGTTTCAATTTTCACATTAATGGACGACTGGACGTGGATTATTAAGGGGGATTTTGTAGAGTCTTGGGTTTCATCCACGCATTTGTGTAAAGTAAGAGTAGAATAATATGTCGTTCAATAATATATATATATTTTAAATGTTTTAAACTTTTTAAATTGGTTATTATCATAAATCCAGTATTTGTTTGTTATTATATTATATTGGCAAAAGTCAGCGATGAATTTTGTAATTCTTTTGTAACTTAATAATTCTTTAGTTATTGCTTTATCATACGACAATTCGCTAACTAATGTCAATTTCTATCTCATTTTTTTATTCGATCAAGAATCTCAAATATTGTTCCACAAATATTAGTTTTTCAAATTTGAGTTTAAGAATTCATATTCTTTTCTAAGCAAACTAATCAAACTTCTATAAATAAGAATACCTAATTTAATAATTAATTAAATTATTAGGAAATATATGAATTATTAATTAAATTTTGATGTATACCTAATTTAATAACTAATTAAATTTTTAGGAAAAATTGATGAAAAGGTAGATGTGAACATGTAAATGTATTAAAATGCCCATAATTTGTAATTGTTTCTCAAAAATTCATACATACGTAACTTCTTTTTTGTTTTAAACTTCCATTAATATATTTTTTGAATAAACTATTTCCAAATTTATATGTATCTAATATATTATATTTTAACTTTATTAAATACATATTATTATATTTGACTAATTGTATAAAGTATAAGGACTAATGTTGTGTTAACTAAATAATAAATTTGTTAATGATACAACTATTTTGATCTATTAGATAGGTGCCCACGCGTTGCAGCGGTACCATTTAAAAAGCGATGGTTAAGTGTGGTGGTGATGGATATGGAAGATGATGGTCGGGGTATCGGTGATGATGAACACTGTCACACTGGAAAGTGATAGTATAAAAGAAAGAGAAACAAAGAAGTAGTGTGAAGTGAACGTGTGTTACTTATTTTAGGGTTAGGGGTAATTTAGGGATATTGTAAAAAATTATTAAAGTTCTAAATTCAATTCTCTTTATAAGGGTTTATAGATAGAAGGGTTATAATTAAAACTTTGAACTCATCTAAGTATCTAACTGTCCTTGTTTTTTATATAAAAAAAATTAAGACTTTGTTATATATATTGGTAGATTGTTTGGTTATTTACCCTTTTTTTCAGATTTCCTTTTATAGCCATATTTCATTTTTACTTTTCTTTTAGTAAATAGGTTTCATAAAATTTTGGACGTGAATATACTTTACCTTTGACAACAATACTTTACTTGTATGGCAATTTGCCTCTGTTTTTCTTTCATTTATTCTTGTCAATTACACGATGTACCAATAACGTATTGTCATATTGATATCCGTATGAAAATCATTTTTTGCATTCTTACCTTTTTAGGTAATTATAAACCGATTGGATATTTGTAATATATATATATATATATATATATATATACCAATATATATATAACAAGATACTAAATTCATTCGTATACAAATAGAAACTTTTGGATAGATTTCACATTTGATTTAGTACCATTAGATAATATTTAATTATTTCATTTTTTATCAATAACAATATTAATACTTATATTTTATATAATTTATGAAAAAATATCCTCTTATTATTATAAGTTACCATAAAGTACCCCTTAGCCCGTATCTTTATTAGGAAAATACAATTTCTTCTTACCTAAAAAGTATTTACCGTAAAGACAAAATCTAGATTTCTCCTTAGATTTCATAAAGATTTTTTTTTTTTTTTTTTTTTTGAAAATTAGATTTCATAAAGATTTAATGTATTATTTGTTTACATATCCATTTTTACTTTCCGTGATGTTTTATGTTTATTTACATTTGTTATATATTTAGTAATAGTAATTCTTTAGTAATAATATGATTATTATATTATATTCATTTTTATTTTATACTTATAATCATTATAATATGTGTGATAAGTTCATAACTATACCATTAGCTTTTTTGTCCTTTCCTTAAAGAAATTTTATATTAACTTTATATATATATCTATCTATCTATATATATATTAAAATAATAGTTAATGAAGCTTTTTAAAGCACTCCTCAAAACCAAGGCTATGTTCAAACATTGCCACATAGGATTTTAGCTTACGTGCCACATAGGATTTTAGCTTATGTGGCATCTTCACGTTTTTTTATAATATTTATAATACATAAGAAAATAAAATTAGATAGATTTTAAAAGATTTGGCAACAAAATTTTAATCTCAATTAATTTTAACTATATTTTTAAGAAATAAATTATAGAAAATTATCTAATCTTGTATTAAATCACATACTAACCAAAAATGAAGACTATTTATATTTATATCCCTAATCCATAATTACAAATGAATTGTTACTTAAATAATATTTAAAAAATATAAAAACAAAAACATCTACACAATTCGTTTCTTGTGCTTAGATAGGTTTCCTATTCTAACTTCATAGGTAAATTACTTTTTAATATTATTCATCTTAATTATATTTTTTAATATTTTTCATATTGTATTTTTTTTAACATATATTTATCTATTACATTAAATTTATGTTAACTAAACTAATTTTATTGGTTATCAATCTCAATATTAAAAACTTTAAAACCGCACAACATGCGGGTAAAAAACCTAGTATATATATATATATATATATATATATATTGCAAAACATTTTAGATCAACTTTACGGATTTGTAGTGTATTTGATTTCCATATCATTAATTTTGGTTTACCAAATAAAATTTTTATGATGATAATATAATTTGATATCACCTACATGGACATTAAATTAATATATTTAAAAACGAGATGGATACCCACGCAATGCGGCGGCGGTGACAGTAACGGGTGGTGATGGTGACGGTGGTGGTACCAATGAAAACGAACCCAATTCCGGAATAAGTCATGGTACGGGGGAGATATGATGTAAATATACCTTACATTTACTCATAGGTAGAGTCGTAGAGAGGCTGTTTCCAGATCCACCGAAGTGGAATGGACCTCTGGCCCAAAAGTGAAAAAAATATGGTTAGATCCACTGGAGTAGAAGCCTTAACCGGATGAGAATAATCTCGATCTCAAAGTCTCAAATACTCGATCTGGATCTCAAAAACATAGGCTCAATCTCTAATCTAAGTTCCAGAAGAAAGAGTCGTTGACGAGAGCAAAGAGTTGAGAGAGATAAAGAGAAAGAGGAAAGAGAAACCCAAAATATTATAGTCCAAATAAATATAATATAAAATGTGGTTATTAGCTAAAAGTAATCGATGTAAATGATAATGTAATTATTATATGGTTAAATATATATATATTTTGTAAATAACTTTATTTAAAGTATTATAAAAATATTAGTTAAAAATATTTAAATTAATGAATAAATGAGACAGATAGTTTAGATAAATATGGTTGGAAAATGTTTCAGGGATATATTTAATAGATTTAGTGTGTGAGTTATGAATGTGGTGAAAAATAAAGGTATTTTTGGTATTTTAAAGGTCGAAAGTTGAAAAAAAATGAGAGTAATTTGTTTTATAATAGAATATAGAAAGTCCAGAGTTCCTAACATTGTTGCATCTAAAAATTTATTGGTAAATTGGTATATTTTATAGTTGAGCTTTGTTAAGAATTTGATACTTTAAATACAAACTATATAATTGTTTTGTACCATCCAAAATTCAAAAGATCTAAAAAATTAATTATAAAAACATAGTCTAAAAGCCTCTATATATCGATTAAACCTTTTAAAATAAATTAATAGAACTATTACTTCTACAAATGAAATAGTCAAAATGTGCTAATAAGGTGAATTTCATCTTTAATTTAAAACCATTAAAATATATTTAATTACTATCGTTGTTGAATGACAATAGTAATATTTATATTTTATATAATTAGATAAAAAAATCCCCTCTTAATTATTATAAATTACCATAAAATGCTCCTTATCCCGTATCTTTATTAGGAAGTACACTTTTTTCTTATCTAGAGAGAAATTTGGTATTCAATAGGCGCATGGTTAATTTTAATTACATTAGTAAGGACATTTTAAATATTTTAAAGATAGAAAAGTTTAAAAAAAGATGAGAGGTTTGTTTACATAAAAGTAAAGATAAAAATATATACGTATTATAGTATGAAGTTAGTAATTTGATCTTTGATAGTGTATAAAGAGATAATATGTTAACTTTAGATACTAATTAACCAATTTCGATATAAATAGAAATGTCATTTATATAACTTCGATCAAAATATTTTTAATTATTAATTATATTATTACAAAAAGTTGATTATCTCGCGTATTACGAAGGAATATAATCTAACATATTAATATATATATTAAAAAGAAATGTAAGGAAATGCGTGTAAATAATAGTAACGGGCCAATTTATTTCTTTGGGTCCGTTTTCATTTTCTTAATGGGTCACTTCATTTTCTTTTGGACCCATCTTGTGTTCTTAATTACAAATTATGTTTTGATCTTTTAAATTGCTTCCAATTTGTTTACAAAAGATCACTTATTAATATATATATATATATATATATATATTAAAAAGAAAGGTACGGAAATGCGTGTAAATAATAGTAACGGGTCAATTTCTTTCTTTGGGCCTGTTTTCATTTTCTTAATGGGCCACCTTCATTTTCTTTTGAACCCATCTTATATTCTTAATTACAAATTATGTTTTGATATTTTAAATTGCTTCCAATATGTTTACAAAAGATCACTTATTTTAATTGTATATTATTATTTTTTAAGCTTGTAACATTTTTAAGATTATCTAATCTTATTAGAAGTGAACTATTACATAGTATATATACACATAAAAGTATGGTGCATGTTTAGAATATATACACTTAACCATCTCCGAAAATTTTGTTTGCAATACTTATTAGTTTCAATGTTATTTTGGTTGATGTTTTATTATTATGAATTATTTTTGTTTCACTTTCTATTTTCAATGATTTAGAAAATTAGATTTAATTATGTTTGTATTATTAATTTGTTTTTTTATTTTAAATATTCTACTTTCATACTTATTATCTTTTGGAATCTATATAATATATTAATCTGTTATAAAGTTACACTGTCGATTTTTTCTAATTTATAATTGCTTACTCATTAAAAAATCAATATCAACTCAGGTTTTGAGCTATATAATATTTCTAAAAACATGTAATAATTTTTACATAGTACGGAACACAATAAATATAATGTCTCCCGGTGATAACGCCCGGGTAACATATCTCATATATATATATATATATGAAAACGAAAATCAAAATGCAGGGGATTTTTTTTCTTCCAAAATACCTATAACCCCACCACATTTATCCTCTAACTAAAAGAAGGGTCTATTTTCATATATGGCACTACTCACAACCTTTCTTGGACTAAAACTCCCGCTCAAAATAGAATATAATATAAAATGTGGTTATTTGGTAAAAGTAATCGATGTAAATAATAGTGTATCTATTTTATAGTTAAAGATATATCTTTTATTAAAAGTATTATAAAGATATTAGCTGAAAATATTTAGATTAATGAATAAAGGAAATAGATAATTTAGATAAATATGGTTGGAAAATATTTCAGGGATATATTTGATAGATTTAATGTGTGAGTTATGAATGTGGTGAAAAATAAATGTATTTTTTGTATTTTAAAGGTAGAAAATTGAAAAAAAATGAGGGTAGTTTGTTTAATTAATATAGAAAGTCCAGAGTTCTTAACATTACTGCATCTAAAAATTTATTGGATATTTTTCCGGCTAAGGAATGGGAAAACCTTCTCTAGTTCCATGAATCCAATTTGCATTTCATCCGGGAAAAGACAACTTTTTTCTAGCATGGAAGCTTTATCCCTGATTTGTCTGAGTACCTGAAAAGTATACTAAAACGTGTCAACACAATGGTTGGTGAGTTCATAGATTTTAGTCAAAAAGTCTAGTCATAAATAAAAGTGATTTGTCGATTCTTTTAAGTCTAAACAAGCATTTGTTCAATATAAACGAGCAGAGTTACGCCATATTATGTCCAAAGTCTCAATGATTCATGTCTCAAAGTCCGGCCTTACGGTACCTGCCTTAGTCCAAGTCTCCAACACACATAATAAGCACGTCCAATAGACATGTCATAAAGCACGACAAATAAACACACAATCACACAAATATAAGCAAGATTCAAGCATATTAAATGACACATGTAACTCTATACGCCATATTCTTAAGAACATGCTAAAAATATCTCATTAAAGTAAGTTGTTGCAATTTATCATGTCCTTCTTGCCACTTTGTATATATGTTCTTGTAATTTTTATGTCGTCCTTATCAAAAATATTTCTTTAAGTATGTATCTTTACTAGGAATGTGCGTGGTCCGGTTTGACCGATTTTTGCTAAAAATCTCATGGTTTAACGATTTTTCAAACCAATCCGTCTAGAGTGTTATGTCAGACCAAACCAACCAAAACCATTTTACCGGTCTGGTTTGGTCCGGTTCAACGGTTGTCATACTTTTGACAATCAATATATAAAAGCTTTTAAAAATACCAAATTGCAAATGTTTCACACATACCTGAAACACAAAGTGTTTTGAAAATAATAATTGAAAATAAATAAACAACTGAAAATAAAATGTGAAAATGATTTATTCTGGCTATCCCATAACATATCTAAACAGCAATAGACACCGAGTATTTTTGAAAAAGTTAAGATTAGCATTTGAATATTTTCAAGTTAACTAATAATTTATTATTTATAAATTATAATAATTAGTATATATATTAAACATGCCATTAATATAACTAATTGGTCCGGTTTGGTTTAACCGGTTTGATAAAAGTTTAAAACTACGAACTAAACCATAAGAGCGATTTATAAAAAAGGCAAAACGGATGGTTTATGGTTTTACTTTGCGGTTCAACTTTTATTTGGGTGATTATCCCTTTTAATTGTTTTGTATACTTATTTTATCTCCTAAGGATTAGTGTATTAGGCTTATTAAATTTCAAATTTTCTTTTTGTTTTTATTTCATGAATTGATTGTTAGTGTTTTTTTTTTCTTTTAATAGTTTATGGTTTTACTTTGCGGTTCAACTTTTATTTATTTTATTTTTATAATCATTTTGACATAATTTTTTTTTTATATATTTTTAGAGTCTACCCGTGCAAAGCATGATCCTGAAAACTAGTAATGAATAAAACAAGCGAGCTGCTTATGCTCCTCTTTTTTTTGACCCTATCTCCTCTAGGACAATAATTAATCTTATGTTGGTGTGTGTAATGGTAATGGTATTTGGTCCCTTCCAACTAATAAGTTTTATGTAAACTTTCATTTCATAAGTATAAATGCATTATCGACATGACATATTTCAATTGTTCTCTTCCATTTAACCAGCCAACTTGATAATTTTAAATCTCTATATGTATATTCTACCCCATATATATTATCTAAGTAATTATACCTATTCCAAATCACTTATGACTTTATGAGTGATGACAATAGATTCCATATTTCTACTCCCTTATAAAGCAAAAGATTTTTTTTATTTTTAGTAATTTCTAAGTATCAGAATTGCCTTTAACATTTATTTTTATAATTAATACTTTAAGTCCTTATATTTTTAAATATTCCACTCAACCTACACCATTTGAGACTTGACACCGCCACCACCAAAAATAATACCGTCACCGACAAAACTAGACAGTCGTGCCCACTACCACTGTCGTATTGCGCGAGCACCATACTCGTAATCTTTAAATATGGGAATATCTTTAGTTTCTCTCCTGCTATGTATGATTGCCATTTTAGGTGTTTAAAATTTATTTTATTTTACATATAAGCATTTTTTATAAAATAAACACGTACAATTAGTAGATAAACAATTTTTAAAAAGTATTTATATTACTTAAATGTTTAAAAAGCTCTACAATAAACAAATAGAGCTTTTAAAAGAAAAAGCAATTTCAGACATTCTTAATTGAACATGTGTTCAAAGAGAAGTGATAAATTTACAACAATTTTTAGTTATTTACAATAATGGTTGGTTTATACAGTTGTACACTATGCAGTATAATGTGTATATTTGTTGTGAATGGCAAAAAGTTGTTGTAGATAACTAGATATTACCCATATTTAAAAGACATTTTTTTTTATTACTTGTTGAATTTTTAAAAAAATACAATACGTGAATCATCTATTTTATCCCTCTACGTACTAGATTAGTTTATTTTTTTTCATATTTATTGAACTTATATCTATTTTTTTTCTTTATAATTATTTAGTTATCATAAGTTAAAATACATATAAGTTATTATTAACTAATTATAACTTAACTATTTATAAAAATATGGATTTATTAAAGTATTTCATATAAAAAAGGCAAATGATACATTAGAAAGCTTTCTGGTTTCTTTAAACCAAACTTGAGAGTCATTACCAAAAACTATATCTTATTTAATTATCATCATGTACGAATTAAACCCGTTATTTGAACGATAATATTATAATAATTAAGAAGAAATATAATAATTAGTAGATAATATAGGTTACTTTTAATACTTATAGATTATTAAAAATTATTTTAGTAGAATGATTATTAAATTTCTTGAAATTTTGTATTACACGTATAGCTACATGTATAACTTAAAAGAAATTGTCTTGACAACTAAACGCTACATAGTAAAAATTTTACTTACCAGAATAAGAGGAATGTCACATAAGTTATATAGAAAGAAATGGTAAATGATTTTGAATTTGTAAATTCATCACTAGAAAAATAACTAAACAATTTTTTTTTTTTTAAATAAAACCCTTAAAAGAAATCATACAAATAACAAATCTAATAACACTTTATTAAAGAAAAAAATAACTTTAGTTGTATAATTGACAATGATCTCATTTTTTTACCAAAATTCTTAATTATTGTTTATCTTTAACTCTTACAAAAATGATGTATATAATAAAATGACACTTAAACAAAAACCTTAGATGACAAATAAAAGATAATTATTACATAACAAAAACATATCATCTCTTAGTTTTAGTTATATAGAGATATTACAATATTACACCAACATATTATTTTGAAAAATGATAAATACTTCTAACCAATCCTCATAATATATCTACTTGCTAACACATATAATCCACAAATCTTCTTTCCTATCTCACCTCTAGATTTTTCACATGTCACAATTTTTTTAGGAGAATTGATAATTAACCATTTTCACTATTATTTTTCACGAGATGATATCTAAGGCCAAGTGGGCCGAATATGTTAAGCGTAGAAGTCCAAAATACCCCCGACCCTACCACCAATGGAAAAAACAGGTGATCTGTGCATCACTTATTCACTCGCTCCTGCCTGCAAAACTGGAAAAGGTAAAAAAAAAGTAAAAGGAGTAAAATTGAGAAGAAAAACATATAAAAGAGAAAAAGGCTTAAATTAAAAGTGGTAGGTGTTATTGTTGTCACAAAAATGATCAAACAGTTCTTGACACCACACTGCATACCATCATTTACACTTACTCCAATGTATCCCATCCCCACTCTCTATACCTTAAATAACAATTGCAATTAAATACATTATAGTATATTTTATTTTATTATTGCATTTAGTTACTTTTAAGAACTTATGAGACCTTTGAAAAGTGTTGGTTGTTATGCATCTCATAACAAAAACGAGTAACATCATGACTATGTATGACACATTTCAAAATTTACTGTCATGAAAAAAAGTTGCGTAGTAATGAATCGAATTAGGCTTTCCAATGAAAATCTTTGTTTTAGAATAACCAACATGTTTCTGGTATCGTGCTGAATGAATTCTAGCATTCCCCCTTTCACAAACATAAAATTTTCGTATAGATGGGCAACATATAATAGATGATGATGTATATGTAATCATTTGAACTTGAAAAAAATTAACTTCTCATTTGTCAAACATGTCATAATTTTGATTAATGCAATATAAAAAATATATCAAAATTTGTGTGACTTTCACTCAAAAGAGAGATAATTCCACACACTAAAGCAGTGGGAAAACTAATATTTTACATTTAGTCAACCAATTTTTTATATCATGGATTATTAATAATCTATATTTGAGTATTATATAGTCAATGCATAATATCATGGATCAATCAAATTAAGAAAAAACAAAATTATAAGATTAATTATCCATGCATTCATTACATCTCATAAAAACACACTTAAACTCAAATTTCTGCATACTAAAATGGATCGTAATCCACCATTATTCATCTTAATCTTAACTTAACCCATGATGATGATTATGATTAGTTCCACTAATCATGTGTTGATGTTGAATTAAGCCACCATTAATTTGTTCAACAACTTTACTCAACTTCATTTGCTTATTACTCCAAGCCTCCATCAACTTCACTTCTTTTCCTTCTGCATCTCTTTGTAAAGCACTCAATTGTTCTCTATACTCACTTTCCATCCTCATTAACGACGTCGTTTCTTCCTCTCTTAAACTCCGAATTTTCGCTTCAATTTCATCCATCTTTTCTTTCCTCTTTCGGTTTTTCTCGGCCTCTAATTGTTGCTCCAACCGGTTCAACCGCCACGTTGCCTCTTTCTTATGCTGAACCCAGTTCTGCTTAGCTTCCTCAACCTCTTTACAATAATGAACCAAAGTTCCCACTTGCTGAACCGGGAAAAACCGGGAATGAACCGGATGGTCAGTATGAACCGGGTCCAACACCACCGGTTCAGACGGAGATAACGTCAGACTAACAGAAGGAGATGGCGTTGTTGACTTTGAAGAAGACGATGACGTCATCGTCATAGTACTTCCACCAGCACCATTCATATTCATCCATGGTGGCAACGCCACTGGTCCAGGCAACGTCACATTCGGATCGGGTACATGACCCGAACCGGATCCGGAACCAAGAGATAAAATCGGGGAATTGATGTTAGACATTGCGGGATTCAAATACGGCTGAACGTATTTCTCAGCAAAAGTATCTAGAATATGGTCGTAAGTACCTTGAACCGCTTTTTCGGGAGAAGAACAACAACCCGAGACGACAGATGCGACAGCCAACGGCGGCGGGACTAATGTGTTTGAAACCGAACCACCTCCACCGGATGCGGCGGCGGCGTTGTTTTTTTTGAGCTGTTTTTCTTTAAAAACCTCCCACCACTTGCCGAGACGTTTGGCGGTTCGACCGGGGACTTCAGAAGCGATTTTTTTCCACTTGTTACCGTATTTAGCTTGTAAAGAGATGACTAGAGATTGTTCATGTGGGGTCAAGGATCCCTTTTTGATACCGGGTTTTAAGTAGTTTTTCCAACGTTCGAGACAGGATTTAGGATCACGGTCTAAGGGTTTGGACATGCGTTGAGAGATGAGATTCCATTGGGTTGGGCCGTATTGGCTGACGTAAGCACGGAGAAGGGCGTCTTCTTCAGGCTGCCATCGTTGACGCTCCTTCATTTCTTTTGGAACACCATGTTAATTAGGTGATGATCAGGTAGTGGTATGAGAGAAATAATGAGAATGAATAAGAAGGTAGTAAGAAAGATATATATATATATATATGTGGAAAATGTGTGTAATGGTAAGGGGAGGAGGGGAAATGGGGATCGGAGATATAAAAGCTGAAAGAAAGATGGTGGTGGGGAAGGGGGGGATAGTGACAAGACATGGATCAGATGATAGGAGGGGACTTTTCTAATCGACATGCACGCGCTGGTTTAGTCACTTCATATTTTTCACTCCCTCCTACCTCTATTCTTGTTTTTGCTACATTCATTGAGCCTTTTACTGTTTTTCTTTTTCTTTCTTTCTTTTACACTCTATTCTTACAGTTTTTTTCCCGTAGATTAAGAAAAGAAAAAGTAAGAAACTCCATCAAATCTTCATTCTTGAATTTATATTATAAAACAAAGGATAGGAGATGATAGGAAAAAATTAGATGTTTTAAGACTAAAAATTTTCTTGTCAATTTGACATGATTTGGCTAGAAAGGAAAGAATATATATATATAATTACCACTTCACCCTTCACTTCACATCTAATATTTCTTCCAAAAAGGCTATATTTTTAAAATTATATCTTTTTTTCTTTTCCTTTCTTTCCAATAAAACTCAAGAATGTAATTAACTCTTTCTTTTCTTTTCATTTCTTTCACTTTTTATTAAACTCAAGAATGCATTATATCTATATACTTTCTTTCCCTCTCCTCTCCTATCCAATCTTATCAATTCTTTTCTTTCAATTATAAACTCGAGAATGTAGTGTTAACGATAAATTCGACATACTATTCGAATGTTTATTGATCATATTTTAATATCCATGTTCTAATATCAAATTTACTTCATATTATTACCAATTTTGAGTGTTTTGGTACAAATTTTGAGTTTCAATTCGAAGAAACGAGAGAGGAAATGTCGATTTTGAGTTTTCCGGCGAGATATTTGAATTCTTGCAGGCTAACAAAGGTGAGTGTATAAGATATTTTTTATCTGAGTTAGGAATGTGAGTTTGAAATTGACAATGTAAATACCGAATTAGTCAGCTATTTGTTTGACAAATTTCTGATTATCTACCAGATTGTTAACCAAATGGGACAAATTTCTGAATCAAACGTTTTCTACCAACATGTATATAATTGTTGGAATTGTTTTTAGAAAAATCTTTTGCTTTTTTTTTTAATTAAAATTTATGGGTTTTATTTTTAGAGAAACAATTTTGAATATTTCAGTATTAGAAATAACCAGTTTTGAAGATTTTGGTCACTATGTATAAATTTCAAGAGTTTGTTGGTAATACACATCAATTCAAAAAGTTCAATGACCAACCACATACAAAAGAAAAAGTACATTAATCATACAAAGATTAAACATGTCATTGTGAATCCATGTAAGCTTCATTAACCGACTATAACCGGTAAACCGGTCAACTATGGGTCAACCGTGTACAAAAAAAGTTTGTGGGTAAATCTCATCAATAAAAAAATATAATGGGCAACTGTGTACAAATGAAAAAGTACGTTTGTCTTCTTGTGATTAATCCCTAACCTAGTTAAGATGAAGATTTTCGCAAATTGTCTCAAGTTAGATTGTTAAGTTAGGATAACCTCAGCCATTTAATTAATACTAAGGATCAAGATTTAAATTTGATATTTAAATTTTGATCATTAAGGGCTGATAATGTATCTATAAGAATACAAGTAATTAACCAAATAAGTTGGTATAATTTGAAGGAATCCTAACTTATATGCCTATAGTTATAGGTATAGGTTATCCATACAAATAACTTACAATCATCATACATGTACATATAAGTTAAGGAAAATGATAATTCTTTTTGAAAGGATAACTTAAAAATCTTACTTATCACAAGATAACATGTAGACTAATTAAAAGATCAAATTTAAAAAAAAGGAAAATGATAAACATTTTTAAATATTAGCCTAAATTTTTTTTTTAAATTATAAGAAGG